>NC_067137.1:86529129-86829129 GCF_903995435.1 Acomys russatus
AGCCCCTTGCAATTCTTACACTGAGTTTCTCCTTATGGGGTGCTTCAAAGCAAGAACATTTTGTAAATCTGTTTACTGCTAATGGTTAGGTCTGGCTTTGCCATGCGTGGGTGTGGATGGTTGAGGTGGGGTAGAGGAAAGGATTGGAAGGCTTTTCCTGTCTGCCTGCTTTTTACTGTGTATGTCTCAACTGTCACCTCATGGACACCTCACCCCCACTCCTCTACCTAACAAAGCTCCCATCCCCCTACCCCCCTCACCCCCCCATCACACCATTTGTCCTGGCTTTTCTAATTCTGCAGGGCATTTGGCACCACTAACAGTTTACTGGTATGACCATCTTCCCTGCTGTCACCTAAGCTCTGTGAGAAGCAGTACTGTCTCACTCATGTTGCTGGTTGCCTTGTCCCCAGCACCTAGCCTATGATTTGTAGATCAGACATGAGTGATCCTCTGCCTGTATTGGGTGGTGTGTGTGCTTGGAGGGTTGGGGGGGGCAGCAGACTGATTACTGGGCCCCACACATGCAAAGTAAGCATTCAATTACTGGGACGGTGTTTCAGCTTTGGTTCTGTAATGGCCAGGCAGTAGGCAAGTGAACTGCACAGCCCCCCTCCCCCATTCCCAAGCCTATATCTGTGTCTCTGCCAGGAGGACACCTCTTCCACTTACCACAGTCACCCATAAAATACCATCTGTCTCCACAGCGCCTACATACCCATTCGCATCAGCCCTCTGCTGGTGATTCCTAGCACAGCTGCCAGCACAGCTGACCCCTGGAGAACACTAATGGGCTGGCCCTCTGGAGGCCTCAGCCTTGTCATCTGAGGCTGTAAGTGGGGTGTAGTGGCAGAACCTCACAGAAGCAGTTTGGGGTTCTTGTCTGGCACCGAGTGCTGTGTGTGGATCACCAGCCTCTAAACCCCAGAGTGTGTGGGCAGAACACCACTGTCTTCTGCTGGTCTCACAAGTGATTTCTTTCTGGAAGCGTCTATGGGTGAGTTACAGATTCCCAGGTGACTCTTTCTGAGGTTGTCATACCATGTGGGAACTTTCCTGCAACAAAATGTTAACTTTTTTTTTTCTTTTTTCGAGGCAGGGTTTCTCTGTGTATCCCTGGCTGTCCTGGACTCATTTTTGTAGACCAGGCTGGCCTTGAACTCACAGCCTCTGCCTGCCTCGGCCTCCGCCTCCTTGATTACAGGAGTGCACCACCACACCAGCCTGCAAAGTGTTAACTTTTAAAAGGTGCAAAAAAAAAAAAAAAGGAGGGATCCCCTGATGGAACCAGGATTCCTCCTGGGTCCTGTGGGTGAGGAGTGGGAGGATGTGTTATTTGTGAATGAATGGGAAAGGGGATCGGATTCCGGGAAACTCTGCCTCCCCATTTCCCTAGCTGCTTGGCTTTGAGTCGGGGAGTGTTGTCAGAGCAGTGCCTCACTCTCATAAAAAACATGGTCTGAGATTTTAGTTTGCTATTGGGGTACACCTTGTGCCCCCAATTTTCCTGTCCAGTAAAGCAATGATATTTCTGGTGTCCACCCCATCCCTCCAACTTTGCAGTTGTGAGGACAGAAGGGTTAATAGCCTCGGGCTCTAAGGGCCTGAGTGGGGGAAGGTTCCCCATAAATGGAGTATTGTTGTGCTGTTGACTGATCTGGCTTTGTTTGCGTCTTCAGTGTTTGACTTTCTGCACCTAGTACCCCGTGCGCTTAATCTCTGGAGATGTTTGTGGTCCTAGGCTGCACGGTGCTTACCTCCTGAGGCTGTGGACTGGGTCCTCACCGATCTGGAACTTGCTGAGTTGTAGTGAGAAGCTACATTTCTGTGATGGGCCCCCCACCCCCCTGCCCCCCAGTAATCAGGAATGAGAGAAATGCAGCAAGTATGACTCACACGCGGAACTGGTTCTGAATAGGTCGTTTATTTGGAGAGGTCTCGCTGCAGGCAGCGGGCACTTTAATTCCCCGAGGCTGCTGGTGGCAGTCTGCTGCTTGCCCAGCCGGAGCCTGTTAACTGCTAGGCTGCCGAACTCCTGGAGAGAATGCAGCTCCCCAGCCCCTGGCTGCCTTCCAAGCAGTGCTCCTCTCTGTGTGGGGATGGGAGCCCTTTTGAGGAAAGCGGTAGGTACCCTCTGGGACTCTCAGCCTGGCCTAGCAACCTCTGGGGAATATGAGCAGCCACAGGTTTGGGGCACAAGGCAGAGTCCCCCTGGAGGTTCAGAAATGGAGGAGCACACCTGGTTCAGGTGTAGCTGAGTGGCTCGCTTGCCCAGCTGCCTTCATTCGGTTTGGCCATGTGACTGGGAAACAGGCAGATGATCCTGTGGCTTTTGGAGTGCTACACTTGGGGACTTCAGAGGTCTTCTCTAAACAGTCACAGTTGGGTGATCCCACTGCCCCAGTACCCATATTCATACATGCACACTGGGGAAAAGCCTAGCTAATCCCTCACTTCTTCCTGGAGCTCCCTTTTCCCAGAATCCACGGGGATTGGGTGGGGGTTGGTTGGTTTAGATGAAATCAAGAGGCACCGTTAGTTGGGGAGGTGTAGAGTGGGTCCTGGATACCCTAATGGGTGCCAGGCCAGATGGCTCCAGTACCTACCGTTTGTGTAGCTCTGGGCAGCAGGTGCAGGGAGCCAGGGGGCAGATCGTTGCTTGGGCTTTACTATTTCTTTCTCTTGTGTGTCAAGGCCTGTCTCTTCATGGGGTAGCCTGCCAGCAGAGCTGCCATGCCCTGTGTACTGTGTAGCCTCTGTGGGTTGGAATTCTGGTCTTTGTGTGCTCTTAACTGAGGGAGAAGGCTCCTCTCTCCCTCCCCCCCCCCCCAGAAACTGGTTGGATGAGTTCCCTTAGGCCTCTTAGCCACAGTGTGACGGATTGGGGGATGGGGGCAGGTGCTGTGGGTGGAGAGGCTCTCCTGGGGCTGCAGCACTGCCCGGTGGGGTCCTGGATTTGAAGGTCTGGCTGTCTGGGAGGATTTGGTCTGCCTTGGGAAAGCCCCTCCCCTAACTTCTGGGCTAGGATCGGGAAGACCCGGTGGAAGCCTGGACCTAGGAAGGGGGTAGGTTGTGGAGAAGCCAGGGATGAGGAAGTTGGTTTAACCGTATCAGTCCGGGAAGAAGCGTCTCTTGTCCAGGAAGGAGTTTCTGTATCTGGAGGCACATGCTTAGAACTGGGAAGGAGCCAAGGGAGTCGAGGGAGATACCCTGCCGGCAGCCTCACCCCCAGTTCTGATGTGTGTGGGTTAGGAGGGTTAGGAAAGGTGGGGATGGGGAGTGCCCCTCAGATGTTAAGATTCATATAGACATCCCCAGCCAAGATGAGAGTCATTCTCCCTTACTCCCTGAGGGAGGAGAATCTCCTCCAGCATCTCAATGGTCCCTCTTGGAATAGCCTCAGGGCACAAGGCATTGCATCAGGCTGATGTGTGATAGCTTCACAGTCCCTTTCTACCCTGTCCCCACCCCCTTTTGAGAAGAGTCTTATATAGCCCAGGCTGGATACAAACTCTCTAAGTAGCTAAGGATGGCTTTGAACTTCTAATCTTCCTGCTTCCATCTCTGGTTTTATCTGGTGCTGGGTATCAAACCACACTTTCCTTCCTGGCGAGCACTGTAGCAACTGAGCTACACCCCAGCCCTTCTTCCTGCTTTTCTGAAACTCCTAATTCATGCATTGCTTCACGCCACCTTGATTTAGGGTCACACAGCATCCCTCTGCATGGGAGTTGGAGCAAGTCTTCTTTCTTTCTAGCCAGTAACCTCTGGGGTGCTCCCAAGTCAGCGGGTCCTGGGCCTCTGCCTTCTCATATACTTCTTGGCCCTGTGGATGCCTGTAGCTCCATCCTGTATCTCACATGGTGCCTTTTTAGGACACGTTCTTCCATCTCATCTCCTGGAGCCTGTTTCCACCTGTCTTGTTACTGATCTTGCAGGCCTGCCCTGGTTGTCTTTTCCCGGCAAAGCAGTTCACGTGCCCCTAGGCTGCTCCTGCTAACCCCGGTGCACAAGATCCCTGGACCTTTGGAGTCCAACTTCCCCGAGCCCTTCAGATCTCTTCTTCACCTGGCTGACTCATCACGTGTGACTCAGGCAAAACATCACCTCTTACAAAGCTTGCAGTCCCCCTGGCCTGCTTGCCCTTTTGCTAGCGTCTTTTGTTTATTCACTGGTCACTTCTGTGCTAGCACTCAAGGCATTGTTATGTAGATAACCTGTGTACTCGCCTTTTTCCTTGTAGAGTTCAAGTCCCTCAAAGACAGAGACCACACCACGTGCCACTAGTTTTATTGTCCCCAGGGCCTAGCAGCATGCTCAGAAGTGTTAAATCCTTAAACCGGAGGCCTTCTGGAGCTCTCATGCATCTCATGACTCCACTTTCTGGATTTTTATTTTGTCTGCACAGTTCCCATACCTGGAACATTCTAACAAGCACTCCAGGCCACCAAGCTGTCCCCCTCCCACTCCCCACCCCCAGCCACGCTGCCACTTTACCCCCTTTTGTCATTGATGCACTCGTTTCTCCTAATAGAACAAGCTCTTGGGAGTCTGTGTGTGAGTCATTGGTGTCCCCCACATAGCTGCCGCAGTGTCTTTGTGCAAAGTAGGTGCTGAATAAAATGCTTATTGAGCGAGTGAGTTCTGAAGCTCACAGCTTAGGAGGGACAGCTGCTGTTACCTCCAAGTGAGAGTAGGCATAGAGGTGTCTCTAGGGAAGTAGGGGCAGAGAGGGGCCCCCTCTAGGGGCATGCTGGTGTCTCAGGTACTCTTCTATTGCTGTGAAGAGACACCATGACCAAGGCAGCTTGTATAGAAAGCATTTAGTAGGGGGCTCGCTTCTGGTTTGAGAGGGTGAGTCTGTGATCATATGCAGGGAGCTTGGCTGCAGTAAGCAGGCAGGCATGGTGCTGGAGCAGTAGCTGAGTGCTTACATCTGATTCATAAATTGGAGGTCGGGAGGGAGGGGAAAGGAGGGGGCAAGGCTAGGCCTGGGGTGGGCTTTTGAACCCTCAAAGCCCACTTCCAGTGACAGACCCCTTCTGATCTTTTCTAAACAAACCCACCAGCTGGGAACCAAGCATTTGAGTATCTGAGCCTATGGGGGGGCCATTCTCACTGAATGCACCACAGCTGGCTGGCTACCGTCTTGGGCTTTCTTGTAGTCTCCTGCCTTTTGCTGTTTGCTAGTCCCTGTGGCTTAGGAATCCTGGGTCCCTTCCTTGCTGCTCTGACCTTCTGAAGCTGTATTAAAACCCAAGGACTAGCCGGATGTGGTGGTACATGCCTTTAATCCCAGCACTCAAGAGGCAGGCAGATCGCTGTGACTTTGAGACCAGCCTGGTATACAAGCAGAGTCCAGGACAGCCAAGGCTACACAGAGAAACCCTGTCTCAAAAAACCAAACCAACCAACCAGTCAACCAAACAAAACATGAAGACTAGAGTGAAGGATGGAATTCTTTGGTCACATTTTTTGTACTTTTGCTCCCACAATGCTTTGTCTTTCTGCTTGTGCTCTCGGTTCCCTCTGCCGTCTCACCCTATGGAATGCTGAGGAATGCGTCCTGCTGCCACAGAGTGGCACTCTGACCTGTGCTTTTCTGGTGTATCTGCTGAGCTGCTCCTGTGAGAGCAGGAGATTGTGCTCGGAGCTGTGTTGGGACCCTAGGAGATGGATAAACACTGCCTTACTGGGAAGGGACAAAACAAGCCAGTTCACCAAGTTTGAATTGAGCCATTGTCATTGTCGTCATCACCATCATCATCATCATTTTGTTTTGCATGTGTGTGTATGCATGTGTGTGTGTTCTTGTCTATGTGTAAGTGTGTGTTTTGTCTGGATATGTGAGCGCGACGTCACAAGGCAGCCAGGACAACTGGAAGCTGGTTCTCTTCTTCATGCGCGTTCTAGGCATTGAACTCACTGTCATCTGGCTCCACCAATGGCAAAGCCTTTACCTGATGAGTCACCATTTGAGATATGGGTGGGTAAAAAAAAAATTAAGTGTTCTCTCTCTGGATCTTGGTTAGCTTCCCGAGTGTTGATGCACGGGGTACTTGCATCCTCCAGTCTTGGAGACAGCTGGTGAGGCTGACAGTATTGTGACCAGTTACTTAGCTGATGGAGAACTTGAAGCTTAAGGCTGTGTATCGTTACGGGAAAGTAAAGAACCTAGATTCAAATTCGGTCCACCTGCGTACAAAGCCTGCGGTGTGAATTCAGTGCCTTTTAACCTCTGCTGCATGAATCATCTGCTGGGAACTCTGTGGGCACCAATAGATTCCCACTGTGCATCCTCCGTGCCTTTGAAGCTGTTTCAGTAACAAATGCTGTGGCTCTGAAGTTGTGCAGGGTGGAGCAGAGAGCTCCCTATCAGCCTCTGGGCCTCAAAGCAAGCAGCTCCCACAGATGAGGGTGAGGCTAGTAACATGGGTAGTTTTCAGGGCTGGGGCATGGGACCCTGACCTTGAGATTTGCTAATAAATAGTGGTTGTGCCTCTGGTGTGTGTGTGTGTGTGTGTGTGTGTGTGTGTGTGTGTGTGTGTGTGTGGTGTGAATGCTGGAAATTGAACCCTGGGCCTGCTGCATGTTAGGCAAATACTCTCCCACACAGCTACGTTTCCAACCCTCCTGACCTCTTTAATCTAGAGATGAGGAGCTGCAGAACAAGGTCAGTGGTTAAGAGCACTGACTTGGATTCAGTTCCCAGCACCCACATGACAGCTCACAAGCATCTGGAACTCTAGGTTCCAGGAGATCCAATGCCATATTCCATGGCCCCAGGCACACAGGTGGTTCACAGACATATATGCAGGCAAAGCACCCACACACATAAAACTGGAATACTTAAAAAAAGTTTGTTTTAAACCTAGAGATGTAAAGAAGTGGTGGCTTCTGGGCATTTTCAGTAGGTTTTGTAGTTGCCTCTAGCGTGGCCTTCTAGAACCTTTGCTGCTCTTATAGCCTTGGCTGCTTCCTCTTCTAGTATCTTAGCATCTTTCTCTGCTTGGTGACAAGATTTGCCAGAAGCCAGACTGACTTAGGGCAGCTCTGAGCAAAAGTAATCGCCAGTGCTGTGTCTACACTTGGCTGCTTTACTCTTTCCTCCAGTCTCTTAGGACTGATTGCTGAGTCTGTGGCATGACAGGGCTGCCTCTGTGGGGCCAAGTATGACGAGATTGCTGGGGTGAATGATCGTTCACTGATGCTGGAGACGTCTTGGCTCACTGGACTCTTGCTGGCAGTGACTAATGTGAGCATTTCCGGGAGGGACTGGTTTAGGTCTTGATCGCAACCACTGTTGAGTTTTTTCTTGACTGGGAGTGGTGAGAGGCGTTCTAGGTACAGATCCTGCAGGTCGTCAGTGGGTGTGTATCGAGCACGTACGGGTGGCTCTCCCTGTTCAGACCCAGCGCTCGGCTTTTATAGACTTGGGCCAGAAGAAACATTTGCTTGGGTCAACCTCATGGACCAGTGTGTCAAGTGATACCCAGGATCATTAGAGTGGAAAAAGGCATAATAGTTTCTCTGTGTAGCCTTAGCTGTCCTGACTCGCTTTGTAGACTAGGCTAGCCTCGAACTCACAGTGATCTGCCTGCCTTTGCCTTCTTAAGTGCTGGGATTACAGGCATGCACGACCATGCCCAGCTCACTTTTTTTTTTTTTTTTAAAGCATTAAACTTTTAAATTAAAAAAAATGTGTATAAGTGTTTTTCATGAATGTATAAGGTCACCACAACCGTGCTGGGAACTGAACCTAGGTCCTCTGTATTTAATGAGCAAGTTCTCCTAACCAGCGAGCTATCTCTCCATTCCCCCCACCCCCACCTTCAAATTAGAGGGGTCAGAATTTTACCCTGGGCTCGTGGGGCTGTGTGTTCCTCTCTTTACAGCTTCTCGAGGCTGCTCTAGCCTTTGACTTCTGATCTCCTTCCTCTGTGGTCAAAGGCAGCAGCATAGCATTTCCCAGTCTGACTCAGGCTTCTGCTGGGTGCCTTTTATGACATGTTGGGCTTATGCAGATAATCCAAGATAATTTCCGATCCTCAATATTCTTTATTTTAGCAGTTTTCAACATGTGGGTCATGACCTATGGGGGTCAGATGACCCTTTCCCAGGGGTCACATATCAGATATCTTACATATCAGAGACTTAGATTCTGATTCATAACAGTAGGAAAATTAGGAAGTTATGAAGTAGCAATGAAAACAATTCTATGCTTGGGGGGAGTTCACAACTTTAGGAACTGTCTTAAAGGGTCAAAGCATTAGGAAGGTTGAGAACCACTGCTTTATTTGATCACATTGTAAAGTACCTTTTGCCGGGCAAGGAAGGTGCCGTAGGTTCCAAGGATTGGGATGTAGATGTCTTCAGTGGTAGGGGGTCAGGGTGGGCAGTATTAGCCAACAGTAGAGTATACATTGGGAGGGTTTATAAATGCCTGGAGCAGAGTAGATTCTGACAGCAGTGATTGGTCTAACACAGAGGGAGAGGGTATGGGGACTCCCAAGTTTGAGAGCAAGCATTGTTGTGAGAGGAGGAAGCAGCCGGTAAGAGGAGGGTGTCCTCCCTCCGAAGCGAGGTGCCAGGGGCTTTCCTCCTCTTCTAAGGCCAAACTGAGTTTTCTGGAATTCAGTCAGAAGGGCCTCTGGCTTCCTCTGGAATTCAGGTGGGAGGACTCTGTTGACATGGTCCCGTCCGTCCTTCCTGGCATCTGAGGTCTTGCTGCCTTCCATCCAGCCAAGGGCTCCTGCTGCTCTTGGGTGGTGGGAAAATGGATTCTTCAGGGAAAATGAGTCTGAGCCAGCTGGGCTGGCTTTGGGTGGCCCAGAAACCCCCGGTCACACTGTTCACACAACCTCTCCAGAGCACACTGCTCACGCTGAACACAGTCACTCCCCAGGGATCGTCTCGGGGGCTCAGGGCCCTGGAGTGGAATGGGAGGAATAGGTCCATGAGCAACACACTGAGGGTAGTGACAAAAAGTCACCCCCCCCCCTCCGAGAGCTCTCCCTCCCCTGAGAACCTCTGAGAGGTGTGTGTGTGTGTGTGTGTGTGTGTGTGTGTGTGTGTGTGTGTGTGTGTGTCTTTAAGAACAGACTGACAAAAGCAGGTCTTCTGGGAACACTTAAGAAGTGTGGTGTGGGGTGTGTGCTGAGCTGTGGGGGAGAGGGCGGCTTGTGGGTCTCGCGCTTGAGATCTCCAAGGAAGTTCACGTTGTTTCTCTCCCTGTTTGAGTGGAAAAGTTGTGGCTGTTCGCTTCCTTCTGTGATCCTCTCTAGGGAAGTTCTGAAAGTGGGGTTAGGGTTGCTCTGGGGAGGGTCAAAGGTCCTTCAGCTGCCCTGATCTTGAGAGTTTGGGATGGGAGGCCAAGAAGGCCGGTGGATGGAGGCTGTGCTCAGGAAGGAGCACTGTGGGCTAAGGGGCCGGATGAAGTCTTCTCCTGCAGGGACCCATGGACTTTGGATCAGTTACCTTTGCAGCCCCCTCACTCCTTTTCTTTGTGCTGCTGAGGGGTGTGTGGTGCATGGGGCTTTCACTCTTGGGTGTAGGGTGTGGAGCAATAGGTGAGAGGATGATGTCAACCTTTTGGAACCTGCAACCTCCCACCTGCCAGACTTGGGGTTCGTCCCAAGCATGCTTTTTTTTTTCTTTCTTTCTTTCTTTTTTTTAAACCTCTCATGCCTTCTCTCCTTACCCACCAAAGTGGGACAGTTATCGGGAGTGTAGCCAGCCAATTCTTGGGGGGAGGGGTGTCCGCAGGAACAGTGACAAGGGTTGAAGAAGGCTCCAGTGGGTTCTTCTGTGGGAAGATCTTTTGTGAAGGCCAAGAGTGGGTCTCAGTTGCCTCAGAGACCAGAGGCCTGAGAACAGTATAGAGCCTCCTGGGGATTTGGGGTTAGTCCCATTTTGGGTCAAATTGAGGGCACAGTATTGAGGGGTATTCGGAAGGGAAAGGTGTGGGACTTGGCTCCAGTCCACGGCTGGGAATCCAAGGGGCCTGTTGCAGCCTGCCGGCCTCCTTGCCTGGTGAGACCTAGGGAAGGTCCTTGGGAGGTAGAGCCATACACTTCAGACAGGTACGGGTGGAGGAACAGAGTAGATCCATTTTAATTTAGATAGAGGAGAGGAGAGAGGGGAAGGGAGGATGGCTGGGGTTCTCTTCCTGTTCCTGGATTCTTTGGGGGGAACGACTCAAAGAAGGCTTCATCACGTAGGACTTGAGAGTCAGCTCTCCAGAAGGCTGCCTTATGGAACGGTGACTGACTGGGTTGACTTACGCTGAAAGATAGCCGTGGTCTCTGCAGGAGACACCTGGAGACTTGGCGGTGGTGCGACAGGACGGGCTTGCGGACTGGCTGCTGCGCCATCTCTTTCCCCAGGAGACCTTGTCTTAAAAGACAGATATTGAGCTGGGCGGTGGTGGCACACGCCTTTAATCCCAGCTCTTGGGAGGCAGAGGCAGGTTGGTCTGTGAGTTCGAGGGTACCCTAGTCTGCAGAGTGAGTTCCAAGGTCAGCCAGGGCTACACAGAGAAACCCTGTCTTGAAAAAACATAAAAAAGCCAGCGGGTGGGGTGGTGGCACACGCTTTTAATCTCAGCACTAGGGAGGCAGGGGCAAGAGGATCTCTGAGTTCGAGGCCGGCCTCTCTACAGAGCGAGTTCAGGGCAGCCAGGACTACACAGACAAATCCTATCTCGAAAAACAAAACAAAACAAGTTTGGAACCAGGTTCTGGTCCTGGTTAAGGATGACTCTTACACTGCTCATCAGGTAGGAAGGAAGGACACACAGGTAGCTCTGCCCACGGGAGCGTTTGAGTAGGATTTGGCTTAGCTGTCTCCTCTGTACACCCAGAAGTGACTCAGGGCAGCCTCTTGGAGTAGGGTGTGTCAGTGCCCTGTGGCCAGCCTAACCGTTCACTCTTAAGTCCTGCTCTGCCATACTCAACACCATTTGGGTTTTTCGGACCTTCCTTTCTTGGCCTGTCTCTCCAGGAGAGAGAACCTTGTGATCATGGGTAGGACCCCAGGTCACTGCAGTTCTTGACATGTCATCCGAGAAATACAAAGTCTAATCCTGGGAATCCTTTGCTCACTGCTTCCCTATGGCCCATGATCCTTTGGCCCAGACTCTGTATTGTCCATCTAGTCATCAGAGGCCGGCCACGTGGTACAGATCTGGGCGTAGCCTTCTCGGGCCTTTGGGTGGTCATCTGGGCCTCAGCTTTCAAGTTTACCTATGTCCTTGTAGTTTATCCTAAATCAAAGCTGTGCCATCCAGGGGCCATGATTAATGCCTTGCTTGAGGCCCTGACTGGTGTGAGGTCTTTAGGGAGGTGGTGGCTTTGAGAGCATAGGTGGCTGGAGCCTGGCACAGCTCCACACTCAGTAATCTGTGCAGGGACACTGCATGGCGTTGCCAGGGACAGGTGACGCTTACTACCCTACAGCACGCAGTCTGTTGAGCAAGTGGCCACACTGTTTTGTTTCAGCTCTGGGGGATTCAGGCAGTTACTCTGCTTTCAATAGGACCTCTGGGTTAGCAAACAGGAAACTGTATTTAACTGGAGAAGTGGGGTCCCTGTAGAGTGACTCCGAAGGAAGGTACCTTTTAGACACTAACCTAGCCTACATACATACCACTAACCTACCTAACATATACTTGATGGCGTGTGTGGGATGGGGTGGGGCTGTGGCGACTCTTGCTGTCCTGCTAATGACCTGCCTATGAAACCCATCTGGGACTTGGGCTTTTTCCGTTTAGCTTCCCCACGGGAGCTGACCTGACCCCCAGGGCTAATCTGGGAAAAGTCTCATAAGTCCTTGCCTGCTTCTTTTCCAGTTGGGACTGATGGGGGTGGGGTGGGGGGTGTGGGGGTCAAGGGCAGGGTAGAGTTTGGGCCCTGTCTCCCAGCAAAAGGGTGCAGCTGGTTAGTATAAAGGCTCTTTGCGGGAGCAAGGAAGCAGCAGCAGCATATTTCCCCAGAGTTCTAGGCTAAGGCAAACCCCAGGACCAATACTAGTGCTTCCACTGGGCCCTCGCCTGTCAGGTGATAGGCTTACACAGAGCACCTTGGAGGGCTCTGGATGATCCCGTAGCTGAGATGCAGTGACAAAGGGCTGACCCTGAGAAGGGCTTGCCTAGGTTAGTGTTGGACCATAAGTGGGTCTGAATGTGCCGAACTTTTCTCTTAATAAAGCAACAGGCTGGGGCTATGGCTCCCTTGGCAGAGTGCTTGCTTAGCATTCACTAAGCTGAGCCCCAGCACCCCATAAATTATGTGTGGTACTTCCAGGGACCAGGAGGTGCTAGGTAGGCGGGAGGATCAAGAGTTCAGGGTCATCCTTGGGAGTTGGAGGCCAGCCTTGGATACTGAAGATCCTGTCAAAAAAGAAGGCAGGGGGAGCGGTTTGGAGAATTTAGTTAAAAACATCAATTTGGAGCTGGGTGTGGTGGTGCATACCTTTAATCACAGCACTCGGGAGGCAGAGGCAGGTGGATCTTTGTGAGTTCGAGGCCAGCCTGGTCTACAAAACAAGGTCAGGACAGCCAGGAGTACAAGAGGAAACCCTGTCTCGAAAAACCAAACCAAAATGAAACAAAACAAAACAAAAAAAAATCAACTTGGGGGCTAGAGAGGTGATTTGGTGGTTAAGAGCACTGGCAGCACTTCCAGAGGACCCAGGTTCAATTCCCAGCACCCACAGGGACGATCGCAGCTGTCTCTAACTTGAGTTCTAGGAGATCCAACTCCTTCATACATACAGACATACATACATGTAGGCAAAACACCAATGTGTATGAAGTAAAAATAAATAAGTTTAAAAAAAAACCCAAAAACCCAAAACCCATCAACTTGTTTACTAGTGACCAAACTATTCCTAACGACTGATTCCTACTTATGTAACCGGTAGCTCAGGACAGAAGGTCTCAGGGTAATCACAGCATCACACAGTGAGATAACAGAAGAGAAAACCCAAGGCAAGAACAGTGGATAGCAGAGGCCTCACTGGTTCTGGGGAGGTTCTAGAGAAAGAGCTTCTAGAAGCCCGAGAGCAGAAGGTTGAGTATGACATGGAGTTAGGTATATAATGCCAGGTGGAGAGGGTGGCATCTGCAAAAGGCCGAGGCCAAAGACCCTGGTCTCTAGGTTAAGTCCCTGTGGGCCAGGTCTGGTCTGGTGGCTTCTGAGTCCTAGGCTGGACTTAAGAACACTTGGGACAATAGAGGCAAGAGATGTGCCTGGAGTTTCTCCTTCTCTTCCTCCCCTCCTCTTCCTCCTCCACGTCGGAGGAAACAGCAACCAAGGAGGCAGCTTTGATCCCATGGGTAGGCGTGAGGTGTTCTGTCTCTGGAGTGGGCTATGAGCCGTACATCCGCTCAGGGAATAAAGTCCACCTGAGTCTGTGTTTGTCTCACCTGGGTGCAGCTTCCTGCCTCCTGTGCTGCTCTGCCCAGCCGTGCTGAGAGGAGACTCAGCTTGGTTCACAGCCCTGGGGAATTTCCTGGTGTGGCTGAGTCAGGACTGCCAACACCAGGCACCTGGGAGTGGGCCCAGGTGTAAAGTTGGCTCTTGTGTGTGTGTGTGTTTGTGCCATCCTTTCTCTTCCCTCTTAGTATCGAGAAAGGTTCAGGTACAGGCGGAGCAACTGGTGCCCTGAAAATTTTCAGTCCTTTGCAGAACTCCTACCTGCTGGTTGTAATAGTGTAAGAGCCTGGGGCTGGTGAAATGGCCCAGCAGGTTGAGGTGCCAGGCCTGATGACTTGAATTTAATTCCCACATGGACCAAATAGCCACAAGTTGTCCTCTGTCCTCCACATGCATAGATATACACACAAACATAAATACATAAAATGTTTACAGAGAGCCAGCTTTTGGCCTATTTCTGTGCAGTAACCCCTAGCATGGGCCTAGACAGGCAGGCACATGGAACACACAGTTTGGTATGTGCGTGTGATGGTTTGTAGAGCGTTGACTCTGCCATGTACCATGCTCAGAGGGCAGGTTGCCTCAGCTTGAGGACATAGTTCTGAGGTACTCTCTGTTTTATAGGTGAAGCCCCGAGAGGCCAAGCACTTTGCTTAAGTGGCAGGGCTGGTATTCGTTCTCTCTCTCTCTCCTCTCTCTCTCTCTCTCTCTCTCTCTCTCTCAAATAATAGTTTTTGGACAGGGTCTCATGAAGCCTAGGCTAGCCTAGAGCTCACTGTACGGCTGAGGATGACCTTGAGGTCCTCTTGCCTCCACTTGCCGAGTGCTGGGGTTACAGGAACGCACCACCATGCCTGGTTTTATACAGCACTGAAACGTATAGCCTTGTGCATGCTATGCAGCCATTTTACCAACTGAACTGGGTTCTTAGCCCTTGGGACTGGGGACTGAGTTCTTCAGAAGGCACCCTGGTATTGGCTTAGGTAGCCTCCCTGCTCTCCTGGGGCCTCACGTTTCTGAGACCTCCCTGTCTCCTGGTGTAGTTTACCTATCCCCACTCTGGGAAAGGTAGAGGCTGAGCTGCTGGGACCCAGAAGGATTGTGACTCGAGCACCCTTACAGTCAGTGTCCACAGCCTGAGGGAACGGTCTTCCTCAGTGTTTAGTTTAGTCTTTGTTTTTATTTATTACATTTGCTTATTTGGGAGCTGGTTGCACATGCCTTGGCACATGTGCGGAGGTAAGGGGACAACTTTCAGGAATCAGTTTTCATCTTACCATGTGGGTCTCAGAGATGGGACTTGGGTTATCAGGGTCGGTAACAAGACCTTTACCTGCTGAACCATCTCACTGTACTTGTTTTTATTTAATTAGAAAAAAAAATTTTTTTTTTTTTTTGGCTGTTCTGGACTCACTTTGTAGATCAGGCTGTCTTTGAACTCACAGAGATCCACCTGCCTCTGCCTCCCTAGTGCTGGAATTACAGGCGTGCGCCACCACTCCCTGCTCTGGCCATTTATTATTTATTTATTTACTTACTATTTATAGGCAGGGTTTCTCTGTGTAACCCTGGCTATCCGGAACTCAATTTGCAGACCAGGCTGGCCTTGGACTCACAGAGATCTATCTGCCTCTGCTTCCCTAGTGCTGGGATCAAAGGTGTGCACCAGCACTCCCTGCTCTGGCCTTGTTTTTAAAATTATGGTAAAATACACAAAAGTGAAGATTTACTATCTTAACCCTCTATACGTGTAGTTCCATGACACGGAGGACATTCGCGTCATTACCACGTGACTATCCGTTCTGGAACCGTTTTCATCTTCTCAGACTGAACTTTGGACCCCTCACAGCGATTTCTCATTCTGCCCCCTCCCTGTCTCCGGCAACCTCCCTTCCGCTTTCTGATTTCTGTAAGTACTCAGAGCTTGCATCTGTCTGTTTTGCTCCAGAATCTCCCCGAGGCAACAGTCCCAGGCAGCGATGCCAGGATGCCTGTCTCTACTGCCCTCCACCAAGATGGCAGCCAGGAGCGGCCGCCAAGCCTAATGTCCACCACCTCATCATCCGGCTCCTCCCGTGACAGCCACAGTGCCATGGAGGAGCCCGCTGGCTCCGAGGCTTCAGCCCAGAATGGCACAGCCTCCCCTTGGAGCCGACACATTCCCAACAGCAACAACAACTCCAGCAGCTGGCTGAACATGAAGGGACCCCTCTCTCCATTCAATGGCCGTGCTGGAACAAGTCCAGCCCATCACAAGCTCAGCTACCTGGGCAGGGTGGTTCGAGAGATCGTGGAAACAGAGCGCATGTATGTGCAGGACCTGCGCAGCATTGTGGAGGTGAGTGCTGAGGCTGGGAGGGCCTGGTCATCTCTTCAAGAGGCCAAGGATGCTGGTCTCCAGTGGCTCATCTCTTACGTCTCCACCCTAGGATGGAAAGCTCTCCCTGGCACACCTGTGTCTGTTTATCTGCTTTCCATGAGGCTGTGAGGAAGCTTTGGGGACCTGCCTGGTGCGGCCTGTTGGCCTCTCATGCTTCCTTATAACACCATGCCTCATCAGTGGGATAGTAGAATTTTCTGTGGGTGCTTGGGGGGTGGGCACTGAGAAAAGCAAAGGAGGGGGCTTTAGCTTGATTGAGAAGACCTAAGTGTTCTGTAGGGATTAAACCTGGCCAGATACCTCCAGGTTCCCCATCCTGCTGTTTCATGGCTGTGGAGCCTTGAGCATACCCACAACATCTGGAGCCTCGGGTTCTTTGCCTGAAAAATGAAGGAACAGGAGTGGCAGAAGTAAAGGTGTTTCATACTATAGGACATACAAGGAAAGGTGACATGTGTGTACGATTGAGGAGCCCTCTGTCTGGTGGGGAGGTAGGGCTACGCACACATTACCACAAAACCTGGTGGCCTATGCACCACAAATGAATTCTCTTTCAGATTGTTTGTTTTATTAAGAAAAAAGGTATGGGAGCTGGAGAGATGGCACAGTGGTTAAGAGCAGTGGCTGCTTTGCCAGAGGTCCTGAGTTCAATTCCCAGATGATAGCTCACAAATCTGTAATAGGATCTGATTCCCTCTTCTAGTGTGATGAAGACAGAGCACTCATATACATAAAATACATGAATAAGTAAATCAAAAAAGCTGGGCGTGGCGGCACATGCTTTTACCAGCACTCAGGAGGCAGAAGTAGGCGGATCTCTGTGAGTTTGAGGCCAGCTTGGTCTACATAGCGAGTTCCAGTAGAGCCAGGGCTACATAGAGAAACCCTATCTCAAAAAAACAAAATGGGGATGTGTGTGTGTGTGTGTGTGTGTGTGTGTGTGTGTGTGTGTGTGTGTGTGTGCGCGTGCGCATGCGCGCGCGCAAGCACAAAAGCATGTATGTATGTGTGTGCATGTTTGTGCCACAGTACACGTGTGGAGGACAAAGACACCTTTGCGGAATCATCTCTCTCCTCCCATCTTTATATGGTTCTAGGGATGAACTCAGGTTGCTAGGCTACCTGCTGAGCCATGTCACCAGCCCTTTGGTTTGCTTATTTTAGATAGGCTTTTGCTGTGTAGCCTAGGCTGGCCTCTCACTCAAGGCAGTTCTTGTGACGTGCAGCTGCATGTCCTGGCTTCCTCCCACCATCTGCTTTGTGTCTGTGTCCTTTTCTCTTAGAAGGACACCAGCAAGGGGCCTAGAGCCTCCTTAAGTACTAGATGATGTCATCTTGAGCAATTTAACTAATGACCTCCACAAGAGACCTTGTTTCCAAATAAGGTTACATTCCAGGTTGCCAAGGGGGTGTGACGTTTTGGGTAAATACCCACAGCTCAGTGTGGTGGACACTGCCTGTGAAATGGTGTCATAGTCATAAAATGCAGTAGGGAGTAAGGTGTGATTAGGGCTGTGAGGTGATCAAGCCAAGAGGCCGCAGGGTCCTTAGACCTCTCTCTGTGTAGGACTACCTCTTGAAGATCATTGACACTCCCGGGCTCCTGAAGCCAGAGCAAGTCAGCGCCCTCTTTGGGAATATCGAGAGCATATATGCACTGAACAGGTATGTGCTAGCCCCATTCTGCCCTGCAGCACATCCCTGGATGACTGGACACAGAGACTGGGACACACAGGCCTGGCTGCTGAGACAGGGACATCAAATCTACCCTTGCACAGGATGGTGGAGCTAGGCTGGGAGGAGGCAGCAGCTGCCTTGCCTAGAGGCTTATACATTAGAGCCACGTGTTTGCTGGTTCCAGCACCTGGGTCACTATTAGGCCTTGCACGCCTGTGCTCTTCCTGTGGATGGCTCTTTTTTCTGTTATAATCCTGCATATCTTATAGTCTATTTCTCTTCCTTCACACTGAAGCCAAGGGGAGGAAGGACTCGCTGACCTGTTCTAGTGATTCTCAACCTGTGGGTCTCGACCCTCTGGCAAGCTTCTAGTTCCAAAAATATTTACATTACGATTCATAAAAGTAGCAAAATTAGCCAGGCTTGGTGGCGCACACCTTTAATCCCAGCACTCGGGAGGCAGAGTGCTGTGAGTTCGAGGCCAGCTGGTCTACAAAGGGAGTCCAGGACAGCCAAGGCTAACACAGAGAGACCTTTCTGGGGGGTGGGGGGGAGAGTAGCAAAAATACAGTTTTAAAGTAGTAACAAAAATAATTTTGTGTTTGGGGGGGGGAACACTAGCACATGAAGCATGGTATTAGCAAGGTTGAGAACAACTTGGTTGGTACATCACACAGGCCAGGCAAAACAGGCTTGATAAGTCTGCGAAGGTCGAAACTGCTGCTCTGGAACCACAGACACTCAGATGAGGGTGCTGTCAAGAGAAACAGTTTTGAGAACGGTGTTGACAGGGCAGGGTCCCCTTGCAGCTGGAAGAGTTTGGGCAGTGGGTCGTTAGAAGGGTAGGAACAAGACTCAGGAAGATATGGTGAAGGCAGATAGGGAACGAGAAAAGAAGCAGGCGAGTGCCATCTCCAGTGTACCCTCAAGTGCCCCCACCCAAGATAACTCTGCTCAGTCTCTCCCTGTCTCTCTGCATCCTGTACCCTCCCATCTGGTAGTGTTCTTTGTTAGTTTTCTCTCTTTTTTCCCCCCTCTTTAAATCTCTGCTTTTGTGTGTTTGACTCCTGCTCACAGAGGCGCTGTGTCCCCTCCCAAGGTGGGTACCCGTGTCCCCTCTTCCTCTGCTGCTTGTTGGGCGTGTTGATCTCTGGGGTTTTTGTTTGTTTGCTTTGGTTTGGTTTTTTGTTTTTTGTGGTGTGCTGGATACTTTCCATGTTGCCACCTGGGGCATGGTTTACTCAGGATGGATAGATGCTACAACTCATACACAGCATGACACCAGGGCCGAGTGGTAATCTGTGGGCGGGGTGTGTGTGTGTGTGTGTGTGTGTGTGTGTGTGTGTGTGTGTGTGTACAGGCCTTGGGCTCTAACGGCCTCTCTCCCCTCCCCCAGCCAACTCCTCAGAGACCTGGACAGCTGCAATAGTGACCCTGTGGCTGTGGCCAGCTGCTTCGTGGAAAGGGTAGGAAGGACAGGGTCCCTGCTCCTTGTCCCATGGTCCTAGCATAGGAGAGTCCAACGTAAGAGGACACTTAAGTACTGGGGACTCCTGGCCAAGGCTGTCACATGGCTGGGATGCCCTGGACAAACACATGCCAAGATGGCTCTGCAGGATCTCAGGGGTGGGGAGGAGTCAGGGACCTGCTCTTTGGCCCCACCATGTTTTCCAGTCATGTGAGACTCTCCCTGAAGTCATTGATTCTGTTTCCCCCCCCCCCCCCCCCGGTCTTTCCTTAGAGCCAAGAGTTTGATATATACACTCAGTATTGCAACAACTACCCCAAGTGAGTAATTTTGGGTCAAGAAGGGCATCTGGCTGGTCGATAAAAGGGAGGGGGCGGTGCTCCTGCCTCCTCAGCAGGCCTTCCCCAGATGGTAACACCCATTCCTACCCACCCCAGCTCAGTGGCAGCCCTGACAGAGTGCATGCAGGACAAGCAACAAGCCAAGTTCTTCCGAGACCGGCAGGAGCTGCTGCAGCACTCCCTGCCTCTGGGCTCCTACCTGCTTAAGCCGGTCCAGCGAATCCTCAAGTACCACCTGCTGCTCCAGGTAGCTCAGGGCTTCTCCCCCCAGGATATGTGGGGGTATGGTGGAGCCTTGAGGTCACCTTCGCTTAGACACCACCTGTCTTGTATCCAGGAAATCGCCAAGCACTTTGACGAAGAAGAGGATGGCTTCGAGGTGGTCGAGGATGCCATTGACACCATGACGTGTGTGGCCTGGTACATCAACGACATGAAGAGGAGGCACGAGCACGCAGTTCGGCTACAGGTGCTCTGGGCTTGGGAGAAGGAATGTTACCACTGTGCCCTGCTGAGTTAAGGAGTGGTGTCCTTGGGGAAGCCTTTGGGGTGAAGCTTGACTCTGTGTGTCGGGGGGTGGGGAATCTCTACTGCAGGAGATCCAGTCACTGCTCATTAACTGGAAGGGACCAGACCTGACCACCTATGGGGAACTGGTCCTGGAAGCCACCTTCCGCGTACACCGTGTGCGCAATGAGAGGACTTTCTTCCTCTTTGACAAGATACTGCTGATCACCAAGAAGCGGGGCGATCACTTTGTCTACAAGGGTCACATTCCGGTAACGAGGCTGTCCTCCCTTTTGCTGCCTTCTCTCCTTCCCCGTGGGCCCCGGTTCCTTCTAGCTTCATCAGGCTCCAGTGCTGTGTCCTGAGACTGTCTCGAGGGGTTGGGGGTCCCCTTCCCTCTTACTGAAGTTACCTTGTTTTCTGCCCCCAGTGCTCCTCACTGATGCTGATCGAAAGCACCAGAGACTCTCTGTGCTTCACCGTCACCCACTATAAGCACAGCAAACAGCAATACAGCATCCAGGTGAGGGCGTGGCCTCGGGGAGGGGCTGGGGACCAAGACTTCCAAGCACACTTGCCTGTGGCTCCCTGTTCCCTGGCTGCCCCACGCCCTAGTGTCTCCATCTGGGAAAATTGAGATCATTAGAGGCTCCTCTCTGAAGTGTACACAGAAACCCTAGCACAATCCCCTCTTAATTCTCTCTAGCCCTCGGCAGAAGTGCTGTGTGTGTACTCTGGGGAGTTTTGACCTGAAATAATCAACCCTGTTCCTTCTCCTCGGGCCCTCCTAGGCCAAGACAGTGGAGGAGAAGCGGAGCTGGACTCACCACATCAAGAGACTTATCCTGGAGAACCACCATGCCACCATACCCCAGAAGGTTGGCTCCTAGGGTGCTCAGACGGGCTTCGGGGGAGCCATGTCCTTTGACTTAGCTCCCAGGAACCTGCTGGAGCCTTTCTTCCTGGCGGCTCTGGTGACAGCAGGTGTTGCTACAGCAGATGGACAAGCCGTGGCACGACACTGTGGGAGTCCTCTGGCTGGTGGGCAGGCAAGGAACAAACAGGTGCTGACTATGGGTTTCCTTGCCTTCTAGGCCAAGGAAGCCATCTTGGAAATGGACTCCTATTGTAAGTCACCCACTTCTGTCTGTTTTGTCCCTAATTATGTACCTTGTTAGGCAATATATTGGACATTTATTTGTCTAGGAGGAGGAAGAAGGAGATGGGAGGTGGGGGGCTCTTTCTGTCCAGGGCTAGGGATCGGTTGTGTAATGAGTGAAGTGGTCCTGCTAAATGACAGGACCCTGAGTGCTGGAAGCAACCAGTCGTAAGAAGATGGAAGATGGGGGACTTGAGGGGCATCCAGGACCATCTAGAGCTGGGGGGGGAGGGGAAGATGTGTCGTCCAGTACGGGCAGCATCTAGGCAGGCCATCGGGGAGCTAGAAGCCTGATTGTTTCTCTCCTGGCTACAGATCCCAGTAGGTATCGCTGTAGCCCAGAGCGTCTGAAGAAGGCTTGGTCCTCCCAGGATGAGGTGTCTACCCATGTGCGGCAAGGACGCAGGCAGTCTGGTAAGGGAGGGCCGTGTGGACGAGAAAGAGCCTTCTTCATAGGATCCTGGCCCACCCAGGCTTGGGATCCTCTGCAACAACATAGTAGGGCATTACTCTTTCAAAAAAAAAAGTCTGGGGAAGACAACAGGGCGGCTTGGTGGACATCTATGGACCATTTTTTTCTTTGCCCTGATGCTGCCCGCCCTCCACCAGCCGCCTCCTGGACCTTCTGCTCCCCAGGGCTATCCACCTGTTCAAGGGCCTGGGGGATATTTGTTGTTCGGGACTTGGCGTCTCTTCTTAGCCTTCTAAACCTCTTTGCACTGCTGCCCAGCCAGAGCAGCACTTGGACGTCATGGATAGCTTCTCAGTCCAATTCTAAAGTGACAGACAGCGCAGAAGCTGGGTGGGAGGAAAAGTGCTTAGACCGAGTGGCACCAAATCCAGACAGGAAATATTTATTTTGGGTCATTCCATTTTCCTCTGCTGGGTTTTCTCCCATGACGGGATTTGCTAATGTGCTCCTAAGAGTTATTAGAATGAGGCGTCTGTTTAGAAAGAGAAAACCTTGCCTTTTTTTCTTAGCTCTGCTGTGATGCTGTGGGGTGTGGATGTTTCAGTAATTGATTTATTGGGGGGGGCGGGGAGCTGCATTTTTCTATGACTTACCAATAAGTCTGAGGCCCAAGGGCAGATCTGGATTAAGCTGTGGTGGAGTCTCTGTACAGTAGCTTGAGGCGAATGGATCTAGATTGAGAATATTGTTTGGGTTGAATTCATAAGAGCACTGGGTCTTGATTGCCACCACCTGTGGGGTCCTTGAACATGTGATTGATACCTGAACTTTGACCTTCTAGAAGGTGGAGCCAGGTGGTCTCTGGAGAGTTTTCATGTTTGCAATGTTTGGTATTAATCCCAGGTGGCTCCTTCCTAGGAGGTTTGACTATATGCATTTCATGATTAAAAGCCCAAGGCAGGACCTTAAGGAAGATCTGATTGCTGCTATTGCACACATTACCTGTGACTGAGGCTCCTTCACAGCAAGAACCGTGGAGGAGGATGCTTGCTAGCTGACTCACTAAGGCTTCTTCTTTTTTTTTTTTTTTTTTTTTCCTTTTTAAAATTTATTTATTATTATGTATACCGAGCTCTGCCTGCATGTACACCTGCAGGCCAGACAGGGCATCAGATTACATTATAGATGGTTGGGAGCCACCATGTTGTTGCTGGGAATTGAACTCAGGACCTCTGGAAGAGCAGGCAATGAGTGCTCTTATCCGCTGAGCCATCTCTCCAGCCCACATGCAGCCTAGGGAATGGCGCCTTCCACAGTGGGCTGGGCCCTCCTACATCAGTTAGCAATCAAGATAGTCTCTCACGGACACGCCCAGTAAAGACACGGACATGCCCAGTAAAGACACGGCCCCGCTAGGCCGTGACGAGTTGACAGGCAGTGCTCACTGGGACAGTAGTGGAGGTATTAATTAATGCCTGCCTGTCACGACATCAGCATTAGAACTTGAGCTCTAAGAGATGGGAATATAGCTTAGTAGCAGAACCCTTGGCTAGTGTGCTGAAGCAGGCCCTAGGCTCAAGTCCTCAGCACCACAAGACAAAAAGTGCTTCCCACCTGGGTGGTGGTGGCACACATCTTTAATCCCAGTGCTTGAGAGGCAGACGTGGCAGAGGCAGGGGGGAATCTCCGTGAATTTGAAGTGAGCCTGGTCTACAGAGTGAGTTCTAGGATAGCCAGGGCTACACAGAGAAAATCTCTCTGTGTCTGTCTGTCTGTCTCTCTCTCTCTCTCTCTCTCACACACACACACACACACACACACACACACACAGAGCTCTGTGAATGTACTTAAAGCCATTGAATTTCATACTTTATGTAGGTGGCGTGTATAGTGTGTGAATTATAGCTCAGTAAAACCGTTGTCTCTCCATCGACTTTAGTCACCCGGGGTGGTCAGGAAATGAACAGATAGGCAAGGCTGAAATTTCCATGTGGCTGAGATTTTGGCCTGTGACTACAAAGAGATTAGGTTTGTTTGGGTTTTTTGGGTTTTTTTGTTTTTTGGTTTTTTGTTTTTTTTTTTTTTGGTTTTTTGAGACAGGGTTTCTCTGTGTTACCCTTGGCTGTCCTGGACTCACTTTGTAAACCAGGCTGGACTCAAACTCACAGTGATCTGCCTGCCTCTGTCTCCCAAGTGCTAGGATTAAAGGTGTGCGCCACCATGCCCGGCTAATTTTTCTTCTAAGATGTGATCTATCCTCTGGAGCCTTCTAGAAGACCACAGTTGCACTTTCCCTTTTCTGGAGCTGGTGCTGCAGTGCCACTGATGGCGTGCGAGTTGCCAAATGTGGTGATGCCATGGTGGTGGCCTGCACTTGAGGCTCATGTTCAACGTGGCATTTCTTCCACCCTTGCTTCCAGCATATTCTCTGTAGAGGCATGCTCTCTATACCTCCTGTGTGGTAGAGATCAGCTGGTGGGCTTGCAGGAATTGTGTGTAAAAGCGGACCTTGAGGATGCAGAGAACAAGGACTCAGGACACACACTATATGGCTCAGGTGCCCAGGCTAGGCCTCAGGGTCTTTGTCTCCGCCTAGACAGCTATATTAGATACACAAGACCACTGTGGGATAACAGCTTTTAAACTCTTAAATATTTTTTTTTAATAAGGCTTCACTGAAAAGAATAGAACACTTATATTTCTCACTTTGTTACACTTAAAAATCTTTAATGTTTACTATACATATGTCTGTGTGTATGTGTGTGTGTAAGTGTGTGTATTTAAGGGCTATGGCACTGGTGTGTGGGTCTGAAGATAACTTTTAGGACTCATTTCTTTCCCTCCCCATGTGTATTCTGAGGACTAAACTCAGGCCATCTGGCTTGGCAGCAAGTGCCTATCCTGATGAGTCCGCTTCCTCATTTTATTTTATTTATTTATTTTTTAAAGATTTATTTATTTATTATGTATACAGAACACTACCTGCATGTACACCTGCAGGCCAGAGGAGGGCATCTGATCACATCATAGATGGTTGTGAGCCACCATGTGGTTGCTGGGAATTGAACTCATGACCTCTGGAAGAGGAGTCAGTGTTCTTAATTGCTGAGCCATCTCTCCAGCCCCCACTTCCTCATTTTAAAATGAAGTGAGGGTGGTGAGGGAGAGAAAGCTGACAAAGTGCCTGTCACACAGCATAAGGACCAGAGCCCACATTGAAAGTCACATGCAGTTGTATGTGGCCCTGGTCGCAGTGTCAGGGAGATGGAGGCAGAAGGATCCCGGGCCTTTCTGGATAGTCAGTCTGGCTGATTGGTGAGTTCTAGGACCAATAAGAGACCCTGCCTCAAAAAATAAGGTGGGGAGCTACTGAGGAGGACATTTGACATTGGCCTCTGATCCTTCACACATGTACAAATACATGCCGATACATATGTGAACACAAAGCAACAAAAATACAATCAGGAAGCAGACAGAGGGTGTAGTCAGCTTGTAGAGTGGTGTCCGGCATATATGAATCCGCATCCTCAACCCAGCACCACGTAAAACAGGTGTGGTGATGTGCTCTAGGAATTCTAGCACCTGGGAGACAGAGACACAGAAGTTCAAGGGTATCTTGGTTGCACGTCAAATTTGAGGCCAGCTACATGAGACCTTGTCTTTTGTTTGTTTGTTTGTTTGTTTGTTTTTTCAAGATGGTTTCTCTCTGTTGCCCTGGCTGTCCTGGACTTTGTAGACCAGGCTGGCCTTGAACTCACAGAGATCTGCCTTGCCTCTGCCTCCCAGAGCCCTGGGACTACGGGCAGACACCACCCCGCCCAGCTGAGACCTTGTCTTTTAAAAAAGGTCTTATGTGGCTATAGATAGGGGTTGTGCCCATTGTGTTTGTCTCAGTGTGTCCCCCTGAGGTTCAGCTAAAAGACAGTAAAGTCTGCAGACTTTACTGTGACTCTAAATTTATAGAAAATCAGGGGTATACCTAAGCTGTCACATTTCTCCAGGCAGGGGAGGGGCAGGCCGAGGGCTCTGTAGAGCAGTCTCTTGAGACAACGATCTTCTTTTCCTCTTTTCCTCCTTCTTGGCTCATAGGTTTGTTCCCAGAAAGGCTGGGGCACAAAGTGATGACACCCTTAGCCTAATAGTTGTGTTTTGTGTCCCCAGAGCCTGGTTATACCCTGTTCAACAGGGCAACGCTTCCCAGCAGGCAGCAAGGATTCGAGATGCCAGGCCTTAAGGGCCGTAGAAAGTCGGGTGCGACCTCTGCTTCCCGGCCCACGTGCTGTGAGGGGCTTGGTGTGGGGCATAGCTCTTGTGCCGATGCGCTGCCTGTAACGGAAGTAGAAGGGCTTAAGATGGAACTGTGCTTCGTGGCTGGCTGGTCTGCAGCGGGTGGCATGGGGTCCATCTCTTGCAGATGACCCCGTCTCTAAGGCCTTGGCTGGCATGCTAATACAGAGACTGAACAGATCCGTTGTGTGCTACAGAGCGGCAGAAGTGGCTCAGCCCCCTCCTGGGGGCCTCAGTAACACTGCGGCCTAGGGTGGCTGGGGCCCAGCTAGAGTGGACTTCGGGCTGGTAATGGGCTGGTGATGGCATCGAGCTTGAGACCCAGGTCAGGTTTCTTAACCTGTGCTAACTGCCCCTTTGTGTTTTTTAGAACCGACCAAACACCTACTCAGGCAACTGAATGACAAAGGTGAGTTTGTGACAAGGGCAGGCAGGTCTCCTCAAAAGTATAGGAGACCCCCTCCCCGGGGGTTCTGGTCTCTCTAAAGAGTTTCTTTCTTTCTCCTGTTCATTGGTCCCTTCTTCCGCGTTCCTCCCACCATGTGCTTGGACCCTGTGGTGGTGTCAGCAGCCAAAGCAGCAGGGATGAAGGTGAGTGCAGGGGCTCAGAGGCCAGGGAAGAGGGGTTGGAAGGACGGGCTGCGGGTGACACTACCCAGATCAGTCCCTAGGGACCCTTTCATATCCTCCTCCTTACAGCAGCACTGTGTGGTGGTGCCCTGCTTGGCTTGTGTCCTCTCATTTGCCCCTCTCTGGGTATATATAGGCTCCTTTGGGGGACTTTATTCTCAACCGGATGTTGACCTTCCCATCACAAAATGCCTCACTCCAGAGGAGGCCAAGATTGAGTATCTGGGAGTAGATTTTTTTTTTTTTTAAATGAAGCCATTTCTAGCCACCCACGGGAGGGCAGTTGCCCACAAGGCAGGTCACAAGGGGCTCTTGTGCTCTGCACAGCATGCAGGCAGTGCTGGAGCCCTCTTGGACTTTGGGCAGCCACCCCATGCACGGGACCAGCAGCCAGAGGCTGAGGGGGATGCCAGGGAGGAGCTTGAGGAAGAGGAGGAGATAGTGGAGGAGGAAGAGCAGCAGCGGCAAACCTTCCCAGTCTCCCTGGAAGACCTGGCAGGGCATGAAGGCAGCGACAAGGTGCCTGGGCCAGAGCTCCCGGGCTCGGAGGAGGAAGAGGAGGAAGAAGAGAATCTAGCAATGGCGGAGCAGGTAGCCGACTTTGCCAGCTCCCTGCTGGCCGCCCTCCACTGCTGGCACTATCGGGCCAACGCTTTACTTTTCTCCCGGGGTGCTATGGTGAGGTGTCTGTTTGATCTCCCTTCTTCCTTGCATGTTGCCTGGCATGTGCATGTCCTTCTGAGAGTCCGTCCCTTCCTGTGTCCTTCCCACCCCTACCCTGCACTTTCCCTTTCCCTCCTGCTGTCAGCGCTTTGTAACTCACTCACTGTCACGCCCTGGTGAGCCCTGGGCATGCACTGTTCCAGGACTGGAGGACCCACTGGTATACTACTCCACAGAGCAGGACTAACAGGGTGGTGAGGCGGGGGAGGGGAAAGCCAGCATCCACTAAGTGTGAAGGTCACCTCACTGTGTGTGGAAGGGAAGGTGGGTTGGGCTTTTCTAAATCTGCACACTTTGCCAAGGACCCCTGTGGCCCCAGGCCTGGTGGTTCAGGTTGTTTGGAACGGCTTGGGTACAGGACTGGCTCTCAGGAACTGCCTGTGCCTCCTCGGGGTATGGGAGGCACTGTCTGTGTTGGAATGGAATGCAGAGGGAACCGGTTCTCAGTTGTCAACTGACTTCTGCTTGCTGCAGGGGAAGAGACACCAGGAGGCCGAAGGCTCCAAGAGCAGCAGAAGGCCCAGCAACCGGTCTCCAACCAGTGCGGAGAAACGCATGAGCTTCGAGTCTTTTTCTTCCCTGCCAGAGGTGAGCAGCCAGCTAGCGAGAGGGAGGGAGAGTACACAGTGCCTGGGAGTCCAGATCTCCAGGTCTACAGGCAGGTCTTTGGAGCACAAGCTGTCTCATCGGCACATGGAACAGGGACCTCCCCACTTCCGGCCCTTTCCCCTTCCAGCAACCTGGACAGCCTAGAGGTGTGTGGTTTAGCAAACAGCCCGACTGTTTCTATGAATTAAACAAAGGTGGCCATCCTGGGCCCAACATAAGACATGCCCCGAACAACATGCTAGCTGCCTCAGTAATACCTGGGGCCACCTGGGCAAAGGGATAGACTGTGCGTATCCATTGGATACCTTTTGCTTTTTTTCTTCTGTTTCCTACAACCATTCCTGAAGGAAAAGAGGCACAGAGAGGCTGCTGACAGGCTGCACTCCGGGCTCGTCTGAGTGGAGGCAGCCGACCTAGCGCCTTTTCCCTTTCAAAGCTAGAACAAGATCGGGAGCTAGAGTCCAGGCTGTACCTCATCCAGGACAGGGCTAAGAACCTAGGTGACCATAGATAAAAACATAGCTGTCTACTTAAGCTGCTAAAGCAACGCATTTTAGATCAAGTGCACATAAACACGGGAATGTATTCTTCACAGTAGAATACATTCTACTGTGCCAAGCCCAAGGCACCCCTAGTCGGCTCACTGTCTCATGGGAGTTCTCTTTCTGCTTCAGTCACGTTCTTGCCGTGTCCTCACAGCGAGGAAGCTTCCTTTAGCCTCTTTTATATGGAGCCCTTATGATGTGGTCACTTCCTGAAGTCCATACCTTGTTCATGCTGTCACAGTGGACAGCAAGTCCTAACATGAGTTTTCTGGGATCCCGCTAACCGTTTAAACCATGACAGTTGTACTGTGTTGAAGGATGGTGGTGTGTGGCGGGGTCTGTGTGTAACTCGGGTTCTCTCGAATCTAGTCGTAATGTGCCACTAGCACACTAAATTTTCTAGTAACCATGTTAAGAAATAAAAAGAAAGCCAGGCATGGTGGTGCCCGCCTTTAATCCCAGCACTCTTAGGAGGCAGAGACAGGTGGATTTCTGTGAGTTCAAGGCCAGCCTGGTCTACAGAGTAAGTCCAGGATAGCCAGGCCTCTGTGTAACAGAGAAACTCTGTCTCAAACAAACAAAAACAGCCAGGCGGTGGTGGTGCATGCCTTTAATCTCAGCACTCGGGAGGCAGAGGCAGGCGGATCGCTGTGAGTTCGAGTCCAGCCTGGTCTACAAAGTTAGTCTAGGACAGTCAAGGTTACACAGAGAAACCCCATCTTAAGGAAAAAAAAAAAAAAAAAAAAACCAAACCCCAACCAACTAACCAACCAAACAAAAAAACAAAACAAAACAAAAAAAAAAAAACCAAAGAAATCAAACAAACAAAAGAAATAAAAATAATGTGGGCATGGTGGCACATGCCCATAATCTTAGTACCCAGGAAGCAGAGGCAGGAGAATTGAATGTTTTAAGGCCAGCCTTAGACACATAGCAAGTTTGAGGCCAGTGTGGGCTCTATGAGAACCTGTCTCAAAAGAAAAGAAAAAGTGAAATTAATCTTAATATCTTATTTTATGTAGCCTACCAGAGCCAAAGGAAAACTGCTGATAGATTCCATGCTTTTATACAAAGCCTTCCAAAATCTGGGTGTATCTTACCTTCCTAACAGATCTTGATTTGGGCTGGCCTCGTGACAGATGCTCAGCCAGAATGGCTGGTGGCTACTGTGGTGGGCGGAGCAGGTCTAGATCATGGATGCGGCTCTGCAGATGGGAGAGTCGGGTCTGATGCCTCCGAGGCTTGTGTCTGCGCCAATCCTTATCTCAGGAGACTGCTCTGGGAAGCTGCCTGTGCTGGCCAGATGAGCAGGTGGTCAGGAGAGAGTCCTCCTGTTTGCTTTCTCCTTGCCCATCTGTTGGGCATATGCAGTGAGGCTGGGCCCACAGGTGCTAAGGCAGGTTGGCTGGCAGGAGCCAAATCCCTTGCTGTCCTCACAGAGAGAGGGGGGTGGGGAGGGGCGCGTGGCGGGGGTGGGGAGGAAGGACGGGGGAGATGGGAGTGGAGAAGGAGGGCACGCGCTTTACAAGTGTAAGTGCTGTAAGGTGGAGGTCAGTGAATAGCTTGGGACTCAATTCTCTCCTTCCACTGTGGGATCTGGGCATCGAGCTCAACCTCCGACGGTGACTGGAGTTGACGTACCCTCTTGGCCCCTGGCCTCATGGAACCTTTAGTCCCTTGGGAAAGCTGGGATATCCTTTCATAATTGCTCAGACCCGGGTTTGAATCCTAGAAGTCTAAGCTGCCTTGACGTCAAGACAGTGGAATCCCAGGATCTTGGTATATGTGGGGCCCCTGGGAAACTGGGTTAGTGCCTGGCTGTGTTGTGGGTTTCCGCACTGTGCCCGGAGTTCCCACGCAGGTTGCCACTGACAGATGTGACCACCTTTCCTCACTCCTGCTGGCATTCTTGGGAGTGAGGACACAAGTCTGTCATCCAGCTGCAGGGTCACTGAAGGAATAAATAGACCTGTTGTCCTGCTTGGAGTGATCCTCATTCTGGTTATCTTTGTCCTAAACTGATGACCCTCTACCGGGCCTGAGAGCAGGGCGTGTCATCTTGTCCCCCAACCCTCACAAAGGAGCCCTAGCTCCATCCCTGAAACATTCTCTGTTGCATCCCAGGTTGAGACAGGTGCTGAGCCTGGGGCCGAGCAAGAGGCCTTTATTGCCTTGGAAGGTCCCAGCACTGAGGAGATGCCTTCAGACCCAGAATTCCCAGAAGTCCTGGAAACACAGCTTCACACCTCGAAGGGGATGCTGGGTGTGGACAACCCAGCTGATGTAGACTTTGTGGAGCCGGAGGGCTCTGAAGACCTTAAAGCCCTGAGTAGTGAGGAGGAAGAAGAGGAGGGAATGGGAGCTGCCCAGGAACCTGAGAGCCTCCTGCCACCCTCTGTGCTAGACCAAGCCAGTGTTATCGCTGAGCGGTTTGCCAGTAGCTTCTCTCGGCGGAGCAGCCTGGCAATGGAGGATAGCAAGTCCAGTGGCATTGGGACTCCACGGCTTGTCAGCCGGAGCAGCAGTGTGCTCAGCCTGGAAGGCAGTGAGAAGGGCCTAGCCCGATGGGGCAGCACCGGGGACTCCCTCAGCAACCCACCCACCCCAGAAGTGGCCACTGTTACAGATACGGTCACAGACAGTGGCCCTTCTGTCAATGGGACAGAATCTCCAAATGCAGGCTCAGGCTGCCCTATGGAACCGGACAGAACTTCCTGCAAGAAAAAGGAATCGGCATTGTCCACCCGAGACCGGCAGTTGCTGGACAAAATCAAGAGCTACTATGAAAACGCGGAGCACCACGATGCAGGCTTCAGCATCCGTCGCCGGGAGAGCCTCTCATACATCCCCAAAGGACTGGTACGCAGCTCCGTGTCCAGGTTCAACAACCTTCCCAAGCCAGAAGCAGAGCCAGCACCTCCAGTTGGGTCCAAGAGGCTGGGGAGCTCTCGGCCAGTCTCATGGACCTTGTTTGACCTCCCAGGACCCAGCCGGACAGTCACAGGAGACCTAGCTCCTGTCACAGATACTGAGTTCCGCCCATCTTCAGAAATTGTAAAGATATGGGAGAGAATGGAATCTTTGGAGAGAAGTCCACGGACGGGGTCTGGCCAGAGCCAGGCCAATGGCTTTGAACTCCAAGAGCCGCTGTTCATCTTGGAGGAGCATGAGCTGGGGGCCATCACTGAGGAGTCTGCTGTCGGCACTCCAGAAAGTGCCTCGCCGACTGAGCAGCCCAGTCCAGCCCACCTGGCCCGGGAGCTGAAAGAACTGGTGAAAGAGCTGAGCAGCGGTGTCCAGGGGGAGCTGGTTACCCCGCTGCACCCCCGTATTGTGCAGCTCTCCCATGTGATGGACAGCCACGTGAGTGAGCGGGTCAAGAGCAAGGTCTACCAGCTGGCCCGCCAGTACAGCCTCCGCATTAAGAACATCAAGGCCAGGCCACCTCTGCCCTTCGAAAAAGCAGCTTCCGACAGGGATGAACAGATCTCTACCATCTCTGGCCTGCCTGAGGAAACTGGAGAGCTGTCAGGGGGCAAAGGTATGTGGGGGTAGGAGGCTTGGGGTAGAAAAACCAATTAGGTCCAGTGTTCTCAGCGGGGGTTGGGGGAGTGGGAGGTGCATAATTTCTAAAAGAGGTCATGCCATGAGGGGGACGGACCCCCAAGTACCACGTGGTACACAGTGGGCCTTGGCAACCTGTTGTGCCGTTTTTGCACTCTGAGGCCCTGATCAAAGCCTGAGTCTGCTCGCCGCCCAGCCCTTAGCTTTTCTACTTGAGCAAGGGGAGCTTGGAGAACTGGCGAGAGGCTCATTCCATTCCGAGAAGAGAGCAGAGGGTAAAACGGGATTTCTCTTCCAGCGTACCTCAGTCGCCACATGCAGCTGAGGACGACTCCCATTTCGCCCTCTCTGGTCCGACTCCTCCTTCACGGTGGTTCATGTAGCGCTCTCTCTCTCTCTCTCTCTCTCTCTCTCTCTCTCTCTCTCTCTCTCTCTCTCTCTTCCCAGGCAGGAGGAAGCCTGTGCTATCCCTCCTCAGCTATGAGCAGCTGATGGCACAGGAACACGGTGCCTCCAAGTCTTCCTCTGCTGTGGAGACCTCTCCACGCCGTTTCTCCTTCAGCCCTTCTGCTGTCAGCCCACGGACCACCCCACCAGGGTCTCGGCCCTCCGCTCGGAGCCCCCTCAGCCCCTTCGACACCGAGACCTTCAACTGGCCTGATGTCCGAGAGCTCTGCTCCAAGTATACCTCCCAGGACAAGGCCGCCCAGGCGGAGAGCAGCTGGCCCCGTGGCTTGCTGATCAACCGGAGCCGCTCCTTGCCTGAGAACGTTATAGAGCCTCCTGTGTCGGGCAAGGTGGGCCGCTGCTGCAGCTTCAACACCACCAAGAGGCACCAGGGAGCCGGGGAGGCCTCCCAGCCTCCACTTCCTTATTCTCCTCCCCAAAGCAAGCTGAATGGAGGCGAAGCCCTGTATGTCACCGCAGACCTTACCCTGGAGAACAACCAGCGAGTGATTGTCATGGAGAAGGGGCCCTACCCTAGCTCCACTGTGGGGCTGGAGGAGGGCAGTGGGAAGGAACCAAGTTCACCAGTGCCTTTGAAGGGCCAGGGCCAGGGCCAAGGCTTCCAAGAGGCTGAAGAGCACCAACCCAAGGAAGAAGGTTCCTGGGACCCAGCGGATACAAACAAGCAGGGGAGAGTGAGAAACCTGAGGGAGAAATTCCAGTCCTTGAACTCTGTGGGCTGACTGACTCCCGGAAGGGAGAACAGCCATGCTTGAGGAGGAAAGGGCCTGCCTGGCATGCTTTCCTTCCGGCCTGGCTCACTAAGGCTGGTCATCCATTCTTCTGGAAGAACGGTTTGGGGAATGTGCACAAACTCACCCACTCCCTGTGCTGGCACCTCCCCTCCCCCCCAGGGTGGTCCTATGATAACTTTCCTAGGTCCAGATGAGCCACCTACCTTGTCTGTAAATACTTCTCTGATAAGAAGCCAAATATTTTATTTAAGCTTACTGTGGCCAAGGAGAGCATGGCTTCCCGACCTGGCTGGCCACTGCCCAGCTGAGGACCCAAGGGGAAACTGAGGAAGCAGCCCCGGGCAGGCTTTGCTCTTTAACTGCCTCTTCTTTGGACCCAGGCAGGACTGAGGCCAATAATTTATTGCTTTTCATCCTGTGGTATGCGTGCGGGAGTGAGTGCGGGTTTGGTTCGGGCACTCTTGAAGGTTCTTCTTGCTGGCCCTGTGGTTGTTGCTAATGTACACACATTTCATTATCTGCCAGCGATGCAATAACTGCTGCTGACCGACCAACCTGTGTGTGGCCTCCTTCCTGGGGAGCACTGTGGGGAGTGACTGATCAATCATGGGTCAGAGACATGGGGTGCTTACTCAATGTCTGGACAGAGGAAACAGGAGACACCGGGGTTCTCCCAGGCCAGGTGGGGTACAGAGTGTGAGTGAGGTGGCACCCTGTTCCCTGCCACATCTGCCTCTGTGTGCTGCTCTTAGTGTCCTGAATTGGGTGGGAATGCCACATGAGCATTTAGCTCTTTTCCCAAAGACAAAAGTTGCTCTAAAACACTGTTGCCTTGGGCAAGTGGAACATTTCAGATAAACAGGAGTTTCTAGTGTTCAGTGCCTTTTACCCATCTCTCCCTTTATAGTTTGGGGGGGTGGAGGGCGGGCAGTCCTAAAGCTAAGGCTTAACTATGTCCTAAAGTGGTTTGCACTGCTGTGGGAGTGCTTTTTATTACAATGGGTCCTGTTTTCACAGCACCCACAAAAGGGTCCAGTTGCAAAGAGCTGGTAATGCCTCCCTCTCCCCGCCCCCTCTCTTCATGGTTTCTCTGTGTAGCCCTGGCTGTCCTAGAACTCACTCTGTAGACCAGGCTGGCCTCGAACTCAGAGATCCACCTGCCTCTGACTCCTGAGTGTTGGGATTAAAGGTGTGCTGCTGCCACCACCACCACCACTGCCACCGCCTCGTGAGAATGCCCATTTCTAAGTGGGCTCTTTTCTTCAAGGAAGACCTGTTTGTTCTTTCTGGGGCCAGAAAGGAGGGAACTATAGGGTCCTGGTGATAGAGAGGGCTGTCTCTTGGTGTGCCTGCAAGCCTGCAGGGATTAAGACCTAGGATCTTCCAGCAGTAGAAGGATAGATTGAATCTGCACATGGGTCCATTAACCCCACCCCCACATCAGGTGAGTGGTGGCCTTCTGGGCAGGAGCAGAGCGGGAGGCCATATCCTGTTGATGCTCTGAGTCCTCTGTGGCCACTGTCAAAGTCACTGAGACAGATACCGGTTCTGAGCACGGCCCGTCCCAGTATATAACACCTAGTTAGTGGCAATAAAAGCATTGGATCAGTGACCGAAAGTCCTGTTGCCAGCCAGCTGGGTCACCCAACTCTGTATTTTCCTCCTCTAAAGATTGATGGCTGGATGAGTCACTCCTCCTCAAACTCAGATGACATCTAGGGGTGGAGCCTGGGCAGTTGTAGCTGATGTCTTTCAGACGAGCCTCACAGTCCATATCTAAGTGTGCCTGCCTGGGCGGGGACGCTTGTTCTCAGTGGCTCCTATAGCAATCATCTGAAGAGCCTCCGAAACCTGGCAGTTCCCATGTCATGCCCAGGCCAAACAAAACTGCCCCCTGAAGATGGATCCCAGGACAGTCCCTTGTAGTTAGTGGCCTGAACAGTGATCGCTTCGCCCTAGAGTTGATTGAATTCATGAATGAGCAAGCTTTCTCAGGGTCTCAGATGGGGCCTGGATCCCAGCAGAGTCATTCCACCATACTCTCAGGAATAAACTAAATGCTAGCTGTCCCTCTTGTTTCCGTGGCGCCTGCCCTCTGATGTCCAGTTCAAAGGAACAAGAGGCTAGTCAAATAAACAGAAACAAACACAGAGCATTGTTGATTTATTAGAAAAACTAGTAAATGGGATTCCTCTGGTTGGTGGAAGCACATCTGAGCTCGCGGAGGACAAGGCCCAGCCAGCCCCAGGACTAGCCGCAGATGGCATGATCTGTGCCCAACGGGGTTGCATTCCTCTACAGTCACCTCCTCTGGTGTCCTCCCTGAGCTTGCTTGTCCAAGGGACCAAGCCATGTGGCCTGCTGGCCTCTTCCTCCTCTGAATCCCTGCCTCCTCTTGCTGAGGGAGCAAGGGGAGCCAGGACCAGCCTTAGGGGACCTGTTGCCCTCCGCTAGGCAGGAAGGAGAAGATGGGGTGTGAAGGAGTCGAGCCTACACAGACTTCTGTTAGTACCAGTGGAGGTGGGGTAAGAGGGTCTCAGGACCTTCTGTTCCTCCTCAGCCTGTCTGCTGAGGCCCAGGACAAAGGCGGTGGGGGGGGGGGGAGGGGGGGGATGAGGACACGGACTGCCTGGCCGTGCCCAGAGAGCTTCTTCCAGCTGCCCTGGGGACGAAGCCTGTTATGCTGGTGTGGACTGGAGCTGTGTTAACCCAGTTTGGGAATATTCTCAAGGAAGACCGCAAAGTAGAAAATACCAAGAAAAAAATCAGCCTTGCCCTGGCACCAGGAGAGCCTGGCCCTGGAGTGCCCAGGGCTCCCGCAAAGGTGGTCACTCGCAGTCAGTCCAGTAGGTTGAGTGCCTTGGGACCTGGGTGACGTGGGTGAGAGGTGTGGGGAGCTGGCTGTGATGGGGAGCCACATGCAGCTCACAACCCTTGTATATTCCTTCAGGGTGAAATTCAAGCTCTCCCATTGGAGCCTTTCCTTTCTTGGCTCTGTGGAGTTACTGGAAATTTCTCACTTCAGGTACTACTTGGGTACATGTAGAGGTGAAATGTAGACTCTCCCCTCTTGGTCGTCCCCCCCCTCAAGGACTAGGCCGGGGAAACTGCCTGAGGGAGCTGCTTGCCACCTAATGCTTCAGCAAGGAGCCCAGAGATAAGACATACCTTTCAGTGCACCAAGGCCTTTTTTATTGCCAGGGATGCGGATGCCTCTCTGTTTACTACTTTGGTTTCTCCAGCTGTACAAAGAGACTGGTGAATGGTGCTGACTGTCCCCTGTAGGAGAGAACTCTAAGGTCCTATATGCTGAGGCCAAGTACAGACTAGCTGCAGAGATGAGGAAGTCAGGCCCCACTGGCTAAGGCCTTCCCTTCAGTGGGTGCAGTCTACTGGACTTGTGTTCTATTGCATCATATTGGGAATCATAGGACGTGACTGATCTCTGAGCTCTACCTGCCTGGTCAACAATGAGGGGTTCTGGGAAGGCCTAGTAACTGTATGCCTACCATTGAGCCTTACCCATGGGGAAGGCAGTAGAAACTGGCTGTGGGCCTTAGAGACACAGATGGTCTCCTAGGTGAAAAGGCCCGTTGTCCTTGACTCGACCATCTTTTGGAGTTAACTCCAGCTGCCATGTTAGGCTGGAGCTGTGTTGCTTTCAGTTGTGTAACGGAAAGTCTGCAGGACCAGTGGCCCTGTTCTTCCATGGGCATGGGAAAGCACTCCCTAGGGACAGGCCATAGAGCCCCTTGCGATGTGTGGTAGATGTTTGGTGATCTTTATATGATGTGACCCCCAAAGTCTAAGATTAGGCCTGCAGAAATTAATCAGGAGGGGAGGTCACAGCTGGCCCCCAACCAACATTTCATCCTTATGTTTCGGGGGGTGATTGTTGTCATCGCATGCCTGCATTTGTCACCCCTAGGTAATAAGCTCTGTGTCCAGCCACTGGCGTGGATGGCACCAGTTGCAGGGGTGGGGGAGCACAGTGGGTGTTTAGCTTTGAGATACTTTACTGCAGGACCAAGATACTCAGCTTGTATCTGGCACCAGCCCTGGCTACATAATATTGCTGGTTTGCCTGTTACTGGGAGTGGGAGAAAGAGCCACAGTACAGAGGCAGAGCCTTAAGCAGTGTTGGGACCTGTCTGCCCCTCCTGTGACAGAGGCCTGAACCCTAAACTCTAGTCAGAGTTTCCAAAAGAGTGGTGTGAGAGCTTCTGGTCCTAACACAATGCTGATGCCAGGAGGAGCACAGGGTGCCAAAGAGAGGGGAAGGCCAGTTCACTCAGGACTCACCAAAACTCTTAGGGGTATTGGGGGGCGGGGGCAAGAAGGGACATACTAGCCCTGAGGATAGAGTCCTATTTCTGAGGGAGCTCAGCAGGGAGGGGACCTGCAGCACTCAAAGCCTGACATCCCTTATTGTCTGTCCCCTTGGTACTCCACCAGCCCCTTGCCCAGAGCTGCAGTTCTGAAGGCCCTTCCTCCTGCCCCTAAGGGGCAGGGCAGCTGTTGTCAGTATTCAGTTTTTCTTTCCCTAGTTGACTGTGGTCAGTTACCCCAAAGGGGATTTGTTGTGGTAGTGGGCAGTGCTAGAGGAACCCCATCAGGCTTCCCAGTCTGTTGTGGGCAGGAAGAGGTGAGTATATGCCTTACAGAGAACCGTTTCCAGCCCCAAAGGAGCTGTGTGCCCCCAGTCCCTGGAGCCCAGCCAGCTGCATGGGGTAGGGGAGGTAGAGGGCTGTTGGCAGGCATTGGGGTGGCCAGGGAGGCCAGGCAGGCAAGGCAGCTATCGCAGTGCAGTGTGGGGCCCTGGGGCTGGCCCGGCAACTTGAGCAGGCAGGCTGCAGGCAGTGAGTGGCAGGCAGGAGGAAGACCGGCCGCTGCAGAGGGAGGTCGAGGCCATGGGCTCCTGGTCCTTGCTTGTCCAGATGCACACTGCAGTGCTGCGTGGCTGGCCCCACCCACAGGGGCCTCCAGCTGCTACTTCTTTTTGGGGAAGAAGCTAAACCTCTTCTCCTTCTCCTTCTTGCCGAGGCTGACATCAGGGCCAGCAAGGGAAGGCAGAGGCAGGCTCTGTGCCTTGACACGGATGCTCTGGGATTCGTTGATGGCGGTGCTCATGCCCTGTAGCCATAACAGCATCTCCTCCTGCAGGGTGAAAATGTCAGGGAGTCTAGGGCTATGAAAGGATGGGTGCACTTCTGCGACTACCTCCTCCTGAGGGAGCCCTGAGATCAACTGTGCGGTTTCCACCCACCCTGTTGTTAGCCCCGTCCAATTAAGCCACTTGTACTTACCTCATCTTTGCCATGGAAGAGCCACTCACTACCATTGCTTAACCTAGGAAGACAAAGGGTTTTGTGTTAGGATACCATCTCCAGAAGTCCTTACCTGGACACAGAGCTAGCCACTATCCTACCGCCTGATATTCATGCCCCTCAAGGGCAGCAGACCACCCAGAAAGCTAAAAGTCTATGAGACCATCAATCTTTTTTTTTTTTTTTTCAGATTTATTTATTATGTATACAGTATGCATCAGATCACATTATAGATGGTTGTGAGCCACCATGTGGTTGCTGGGAATTGAACTCAGGGCCTCTCGGAGAGTAGTCAGTGCTCTTAACCCCTGAGCCAGCCCCCAATCTTTTATTTTTTGGTTTTTTTGTTTTGTTTTGTTTTTTTGTTTTTTTGAGACAGAGTCCCTCTGTGCTAGCCTTGGCTGTCCTGGACTTGCTTTGGTAGACCATGCTGGCCTCGAACTCACAGCAATCCACCTGCCTCTGCCTCCCAAGTGCTGGGATTAAAGGCGTGCGCCAACACGCCGAGCCGGCTATCAACCTTTTAAAACCCAAGGAACGGCTCCAGCTTGGAGCTGGTCTTCAGTGCATCTCTACCCGGTCATTAATGCTCAATTAAGTCATCAGCATAAAGCTTCAAAAGGCATAGGGCTCAGGGCAGAGCTGTTGGGCAGCAAAGCTCACCTCAGTTTAAATACATGCTTTTTCTTCTTATAGTTGGCAGCAATCTCACAGATGGCGTGCCTCAGGGCCAGGGGCTCCTCTCCATGGTAGGGCACGCCAAGGGCCAGGTTCTTAGCATCCTTGTAGAAGGTTAGCTGGCTGTTCCTGAGCACACAGTACAGGTTGTTCCAGGACCTGCAACAGTGTGGGCAGGCACACTCTTAGTCACTTGTGGTCTGACACAGGAGAGCTCACAACCTCATAGCCGTGCTGTTTGGTTTTGAGGATGCAGAAGTTCACAACCAGCTCTTAGAGCCTTGCTGTTTGCTTTTGGTTTGTTTGTTTTGCTTTTGTGTGTGTGTGTATATGTGTGTGTTGTTTGTTTTGTTTTGTTTGTTTGTTTCAAGACAGGATTTCACTGTGTGGTTCTGGCTTTCCTGGAACCCACTCTTTAGCTCAGGCTGGCCTTGAACTCACAGCTCAGCCTGCCTCTGCCTCCTGAGGGCTGATATTAAAGGTGTGTACTGCCCAGCCACCACCAATGATGCTTTTCATTTTTACCATTTTTGCCTGGCTAAAAAGTAGCAGATTGTTTTAAAAAGAGGGGAAGATTAAAAACTATCTACATGTAATTTCACTACCAGAAATTAACTATTGTTCACATATTGTGTGTCCTCCAAGGTTTTGCTCTGCTCACATTTTTCTACTAACTAACTAACTAACTAACTAAAATTACATTATGTCATATATTATTCAATCTCAACCTCTTCCCATTGCCTGCTGGGAATTGAACCCAGAGTCCAGAACATCCATCACTGAGCTACATGCCCAGCCTTCCATATTCAGTTTTATATTCAGCCTTGAACATGCTAGACAAATGTTCTACTTATGAGTTATACCCCTAGCCACTGTTTATTTAGCTATTTAAAGTTTACAGTGCTGGGAACTGAATCCAGGGTCTTTCACATGCTAGGCAAATGCTATGATTCTGATCTGATCTTGGTATATTTTTCTTGAAGTAGAATTTCAAACTATTTATTCTTTGCATGTTTGCTGCACAGAACTGAGCAAGGCTTTTTCTTCTGATATACATACGTCGGTCTGCCCTAGCCCCTTTCCTGTTGTTTTGTGTTTGTTTTTTTGAGTATTAGCCTAGACTTGTCTTGAAGTCTGTATTATAGGCATGTTTAATTCTGTCCTATCATTTAAGAAAAAAAAAAAAAAAGAAACAAACAGAAACCCTCAGACACCAGATTTCTACAAGTCAAGGCTTGTTTCCACGCTTGTGTGTTTGGAGAACACGGAGCTCCTGAGCTCACAGTGGGCTTGTCCGGACTCCCAAGCTTACAGAGGCCTTTTCCGAGCTCCTGACCTCACAGGTGGCATGTCTGAGCTCCTGAGCTCACGGTGGGCCTGTCTGAGCTCATGGTGGCTTGTCTAGCCTCCTGGACTAACAATGGGAGGCACGTGACTGCATTTGTATAGCAAGGAGCACTCGGCTTCTGCTCTTTCTTGTCTCCCTCCCTCTGTCCGTCCATCTGTCTGTCTTTTAAAGACAGCTGAAGAGCTAGGAGGGCATAGAGAAAAGAAGTGCCATCTGGCCAAAGGGAGAGCCTGATTCAGGTGAAGTGTTTGCAGAGCCCTCTTCACAGAAGGCCGGATCTCTGAGCACAGGATCCTTCCTCCTGCAGCTAGGCAGTGCCTGGGAAGGTCCTTGGAGTAACAGTCCTGCCTTGAGCAAATGACTTAAACCTCTGAGGCGCTAGTTCCCCATCTGGAAAAATGTAAACTTCAGTATTCCATCACAGATGCAAAGATCTGACCAGTCCTACTGGAATGCCAAGCCCACAGGCGATCCCCAGCAAATGTTAGTCCCCTTTCCTGTGGGCTCTGAACTACATAGTGAGTCTCTTCAGGACAGTGGCTCCCTGAGCGGTTGTTCCTTTTTGAAGTTGAGTCCCCTAGGACAGAAGCTCTAGAGGCAGCACTGGCTCCCACATCCCAGTGCTGGCCTGTTTCCGGTTTTTGTTGTTTGTTTGTTTGGGAGAGGGTACTTTCCACCTAGGCATACTTCTGCCATGGCTGTTGGCCCAGACCCTGTAATATTGCTAAAAGGAAATGGGCCCTCAGGACCCCAGGTGGTGGTGGTGGTGGTGATGGGGAACATGATTAACACAGTGGCACAAAAGGATGCATCTTCCCATCAGCACTGAAAGGGACCTGTAGAAGGCATCTGGGTCATTAACGTTCCCCAGTCATCTCCCATTTTAGAGCAAGAAAGTCTGGACAGGTAACCATGAGGCTTGGTCAAGACCATGTCAGTAGCAAGACTTCCCGTTGCCACCCGTGATAACTGGCCAGGGCTTATCATGAGCCTGCTGTGTGTCAGGCACAGGGTCCATTCTGAAAAGGCCTGTTGTGTTGTCATCCATCCGCATTCCATTTTTTAATTATTTTGGGTTTTGGGTTTCTCTGGTTGGTTGGTTTCTTTTTGAGACAGGGTCTCACTATGCAGCCCTGGCTGTCCTGGAACTTCCTCTGTAGACCAGGCTGGCCTCAGATCCACCTGCCTCTGCCTCCTGAGTGTTGGGATTAAAGGCATGCCCCATCCCAGCACTCAGGAGGCAGAGGCAGGTGGATTAGTGTGAGTTCAAGGCCAGCCTGGTCTACAAAGTGAGTCCAGGACAGCCAAGGCTAACACAGAGAAACCCTGTCTCAAAAACCAAACCAAACCAAACAAACAAACAAAAAGGTGTGCACCACGACACCCAGCTCCATCCTCATTCCATTTTACAAATGGGGAATATAACTTGGGGGGCTTAAAGTCATAGTATTTGAACTCAGAAGCAAACTCAAGATAGGCTTCCCCTATTGTGCCAAGAAACTCACACAGAGAGAACCAAAGGCTCAGGAATGCTCTCCCCAGCACATGCCTACATCATCAAAGCTCTGCTGGTGGAGCTGCTCGGCCAACCCCCCCCCCCCCCCCCCCCCCCGTGGCCCTTCCCACACACCTGTTAGAGGCCTTCTTGTTGGGCCCCTCAAGGTCATGCTTTCTGCCCAGGTAGCCCTCCATCTGCACAGTGTGCCCGAGGTCCCGCTGGGCTGGCAACGTCGTGGGCTCATCACCCTCACTCAGGGGTGTGTCCAGGACCTTAAAGAGGGGCTCTGTGGCAGGCCTCTCGTCCTCAGTGGATTTTTCCTGCTCATCCTTGTGGTGTCCTGGCAGGGGTGGTGGCTGCAGGTCCTGAGGCCATGGTCCTTTTTCTTCCCCCTGCTCAGGGGCAGGAGAGAGAATCGTGCCTTCATGAGGGTTTGGGTCAGGGATAGCCCACTTCTCTCCTGCCACAAGTTTCTGGGCACACTATAACTTGCGATGGATACCAAGTCATTCCCTGGTCTTCTCTGACTCTATTTCCTCTGACTTCACAGTGGGGCAATCCCATCTTCACCTTTTTCCCCTTTTTGGTTTTTTGAGACAGGGTTGCTCTGTAGCCTTGGCTGTCCTGGACTCGCTTTGTAGACCAGGCTGGCCTTGAACTCACAGTGACCCACCAGCCTCTGCCTCCCGAGTGCTGGGATTACAGGCGCATGCCACCACGCCCAGCCCCATCTTCATCTTAATTAGCAAAAGAGAGGTGTTAGAGGGAGATGGAGGGGGCTGGTGATTAACACATCTAGAATAGGTGTCAGGGCTGTGGCCTGTTCCAGGCCCCAGTCCTCCTTTCTCTAGATATTTCCAACTTGGAGACCCTGTAGGGGCTCTGGAAATGCTTTGCAGAAAGGGCCTCCTCTGTAGACATGTTACAAGCTGCCTGGACAAGGGTGTTGAGTGAGTACATTCCCATAACCTTTACATCGTAACCAAAGTCCTAAGTCTCCCTCACCTTATCCTACACTTGGGTCATAGCCAAAAAGTTGAGAAGTACTCCCCTCATCTTATAAAACAAATGTTAAAAAAAAAAAAAAAAAAAAAAAGTCTTTTCCGATTCTGACAAGCCCTCTCCTGTCACCTGGTAGGAACCTGTTAGGTAGGCAGGGGGTTCCTAGCTATCATTAGTTTGCTTGTCTTGTGGAAATGCTGTGGTGTTTGTATCCATGTGGGGTCCCTGCAGGCGAAGTCAATGAGGGGAGCAGTTCCTGGCTGTAGGTTTTAGGTGCTGGAGAAAAGAGAAGGGGCAGGCCGGGCGTGGTGGCACGCCTTTAATCCCAGCACTCGGGAGGCAGAGGCAGGCGAATCACTGTGAGTTTGAGGCCAGCCTGGCCTACAAAGTGAGTCCAGGACAGTCAAGGCTACACAGAGAAACCCTGTCTCGAACCCCCCCCCCCAAAAAAAGAAGGGGCACCCCATTTCCCAGCTGGACATCTCATATGGAGCCTCTTTGGCCTGCCCTTGTACTTGAGGCAGCAGACTGCGGGGGGCATAGCCTTCCATTGCCAGCTGAGGCAAGAACATTAGAAGGGTCTTCTGCATGAGTACCAAAGAAGACAGTTCCACTTGGGCTAGTGCATATCCCTGTGGCTGAGTAATGGTAACTTCAGGATGAGGTGGGAAGGTGCCTGAGGAGTTGAAGCCATGTACATGCAGCCATGCAGGACCAGAGTTACCCAAGCAGTAAAGGGGCTTCTCTGGCATCTACTCTGTCCTTCCTGCACCAGCAATGGACTGGATGCTCAGAACACTGGGGAAGAGTTAGGAAAGAATAGATCATGTTCTTTCCATTGGGGGTGGGGGTGGGGCACTTAGCCTTTCCCTTTCCTGAAGCAGAAAGTGGAGGGTATGGGCACCACACAGGACATGAAACTGAAGCTTTAAGATGAAACTGGGCACTATTAACAGCAGCAGCAACTGGGCTCTGCCAAGTGGGGGAAGGTCAGGGGCAGTAGTGAGAAGACGGGAGAACTGCTCATTAAATGACCTCTTAAGTAGGGGTCCTAGTAAGATTTCACTCAAAGAAAAGGAAACCTGGCCAGAAGCATTTGGAAACCACTGACCAAACGTTTCTATATGTAATGAGAAAGAAGATGCTCAGAGGTTAATGACTTGTGGGGTGTCATATAGCTAATGAGTGTACAAAGTAATTAGGAGAACGTACTCCAGAACTGGGCAGGCCTGCACCTTATGCCTTTCCCTTTCCTTTGTTAGAACCCTTTGAGCGCTGTGGCCAGGCCACTATTCTTTATGTGTGCTGAAGAACTTAGGTCTCAGAGTGTAGGCCATGAGCTGGCACTGGCCCTAAGGCGCTGAGGGCCCTGAAATGCCTGCATTGTTACTTCCCAGTGAGGAGAAAGAACAGGAGTGGCAGGGATGGGACTTCAACTTCAGTGGTGGAGCCTACCTTCTGCCTTGGATGGAAAGTTCTGGAGGCAGTCACCAATATAAACAGGGAAGCCTCCTTTCATGGCCTACCTGTCAGTTCCAGCCTCAAATCTAGTTGGGCTTTTTTATTCTTCAGGAGATGGGAACTCTGCCTAGAGGTCAAAAGTGTGATGAGCACAGTGCTTCTCCTAGAGATGAGCCTGGAGGGGGCTGGGAGAAGATGGCAACAGGTGCAGGAAACCACCAGTGAGTTACAACCTGCATTCAGCTGCCTCTCTCCCAGCCTCTGCCCTCCTGCATTTGCTTCCTATGTTTTTTGTTTGTTGTTTTTCAAGACAAGGTTTCTCTGTGTAGCTTTGATTGTCCTGGACTCACTTTGTAAACCAGGCGGGCCTCGAACTCACAATGATACACCTGCCTCTGCCTCTGAGTGCTGGGCTTACAGGCGTACACCCCCCACCCCACCCCCAGCCACTTCTATGCTTTTAATTCCACTGCTTTTCCATCCTTTGAGAAAGTGGGCTTTGAAAATCAAGATAGATTCATCTAGGCCTGGCTTCATCGTGCTGCCTCCGAGACTAGCCGAGCCGGAGCCAGGGTGTTCCGAGCACACTTGGCTTCCTTACAAGTGAGCTTTGAAACGTGGGGGGTTTTCAGGCTTTGCAAAGAGTTCTCTGGTCCTGGCTTTGGAGTGGATTTCAGTGCAGCTTGCCTCCAACCCCACACAAAGGTCAAGACCAGAGAGGGAGGAGCCAAAAAGAAGGGTTAGGGCAGAGGGCTTTGGCTTTGGACGTTCTCAGTTCTCTCCAAGACGAGAGAGGTACCCAGAAGCAGATCTGCTGGAAGGAAGGTGGATGTCGGAGAGGGCGGAGCTAAGATGGATAAGGGAGAGGGCAGAACAGCTCTAGGATTCTTCTTTTCCTTCAGCTCCCAAGGAAGTCTGGCCAGCTTCTGGAGTAGGGGAGGGTGGGACAGGGAACAGAACACCCCTTTCGTAGCACCCACCTCTTCCCTATTGAAGTTTGCCCTCCTATACCCTTTCTAGCGCCCAAAGCCTGGGTGTTAGGTCAGACAGGCCTGGAGTGAAGTCCTTGGACATCCATCTTGGGAACAGGCGTGAACCCACCAAGTCAGTAAACCTTCCTGATACCAGCTGCTTGTAGGGTCGTAACTGTCCACTTTACGGGTGATTTGAAACCGTTCAGGGTAGGATAGTATCTGCAAATGTCGGACTGTAGGATCCCAACCCCACCAGACCCATCTTCTCTAGACTCTGCGGAGCCGTTTATGGCCAGTGCCTGTGCGGTCGGCATGACCATCTCAAATGCTCTTTTGCCTAGAGTCTGGGGTTCTCAGGACACCTCACTGATGGCTCCTTGCTGGCAGGCAAGGTCCGCCTGCTACTCCCTCTGCTGTTTTCAATTGGAATATTTCAAGGCTCCAGACAGGAACCGGAGCTATGAACAGGTGAAGCTCTTGGGGCAGCTCAGACTCATTGAGAGGCTCACAGAGCTTGAAGATGAACGTGAGACAGTGTCTTCGAAATCACCAGGCAGGGCTGAGGTCAACAATGTTCCTTAGTGGAAGGTCCTGGTAATTCGTATTAAGTTTTTTGTTTTGTTTTTTGGTTTTTTTGTTTGTTTGGTTTTGTTTTTTTGAGACAAGGTTTCTCTGTGTAGCCCTGGCTGTCTTGGACTCACTTTGTAGACCAGGCTGGTCTTGAACTCACTGGAGATCCACCTGCCTCTGCCTCCCAAGTGCTGGGATTAAAGGCGAGCACCACCACGCCCAGCTCATATTAGGAGTTTTACAAAAGCTCTCAGAACTTTGCGAAGACTCCGAGGAAGACTTTACCTAGACTCGGTGGTCAGAAGCAAAGTAAAGAGCTACTCCAGGGTTCTGACCGGCAGAGCAAAGTTCACAAGACAGCAGGGCAGTGAGAGGGAGCTGCCTCCTAGCTTTAGATCAGTCCTCCATGTGGCGTGCCTGAAGTGTGAGATGGTGTAGAGGTTTTTACTTTGGAATTTGGGAGAGATTAGGAATTTCCCCTGGGGCCTTTTGTCTTGCAGCTGGTGCCTCAAGGAGCAAGAGAATGCAGGCAGTCAGCAAAGAGGGCCATATTAGGAAAGCAGGTCCCACCGGAGACAGCTGGAGGTGGCGGGACAGATGGAGTGCTCCCCAAAGGAGGCCAAGAAGACATTCTTAGACTTTTGGAGGCTGCAGAGAGGTCTTGGGGAGCCACTGAATCAGCCAGTCCTACCAGAGATAAAAAAATTGGGTTCTAGAAAGTCCCGGGGGGGGGGGGGCAGTGTCACATGACAGATTAGCAGAGTCAGGACAAAAGTCTTTCTCTGCCCAAAAAAGGGTCTTGCAAATTTGAAAGGGAGGCAGTACAGGACCCTGGGATAGGCTTATGCAGGTGGTCAGGGAGCTAAAGGAGTCAAATGGCTGGTCAGAGACCTGGCCATTCCCCGGGGCTGTCTGGGCCTAGCTCCAAACTTGCCATGAATGAAATTGAGGCCTGCTGAATGCATTACTGCCTCTTCCTGGGCTGGATACACTAAGGTGCTCCCAGAAACCAGCTGATTATCCAACAATGGAACCTGAGATCGTGTTGACAGTTGCCTGGGACAGAAGGACCAAGCTTGGCTGGTGGTGGTTGGACATACCTTTAATCCTAGCATTCAGGAGGCAGTGGCAGAGGCAGGGAGATCTCTGTTAGTTTGAGGCCAGCCTCATCTACTGAACAAGTGCCAGGATAGCCAGGACACACAGAGAAATCCTGTTAAAAAAAAAGAGAGAGAGAGAGAGAGAGAGAACCAATCTTGCCCAGGTCCCAAGGGTAAATAGACCAGGGAAGAGACAGGACAAGGTGGCAATTTCCTTGTTCTCCCTAGAAGCCTGCAGCAGACTGAGGTGGGGGTCCACTGCACCTGTCGGGTAGAGGAATCTGGTAGAACGTGTCAGAATTAGGCTCTGGTCAGGGCTCAGAGTTGCTTCGTATCCAGCAGAGGTGCATATTAAAGACAGACAGGTTCTGCATATGTGCTGGATTGAGGAGGGGATCAGAGCCCCTGATCACCACTATGCACTCAGCCAGCAGATCTTGATTATCAGGAAAACTCAGGTTCTGCACCATGGAGGTGTCTATCACAGGACATCACCCAGAGGAGCTGGGGACAGCCTGAAGGAGAATGTTTGAGCTACCTGGAGAAAATTCTGGGTGTCAGGCTTGGGAGGTGGTGAAAATGTATAGACCCTAAGAGGGGGCAAGTGGGCAGGGTGGGCCTGCCATAGGAGGGGGCACTACCTGCAGCTGAGGCTGGCTTGCTAATTTGGAGAATAGACAAGAAGAGGTGTCTGATGGGAAGGTGCATGTACCAGTTGCCAGGATGATGTCAGAGAAACAGGCTGGCTGAAGGCCGAGGAACATTAGGGGAAGAAAAGACATTCAGAAGAGCCTTAGAGGACCTCACAGGATTAAGGCCAAGCAAGGAGAGACCCCAGGATCCTGATAGAAGGATAGCCTCCTGAGTCTCGGTGGAATCTTGACAGAGCTTTCCAAAATCAAGAAAAACACACAAGTCAGCTTTTAAGCACACAGCCTTGCCGAGAAGAGGTGTTGGGCTGAGGAAATAGACAAGGGGATGGGAATCCTCCTTACAAATGTCAAGAAGTGGCAAAGGGAAGTGGACAGAATGGGTTAAATTTTCTTCTGGGGACTGACTTGAAGGTGTATTTCCAGGATCAGCCAGCAGGTGGCGTGAGGTACTGCACACACAGACCACTAATTCCACAGGCCAAAATAGCCTGGCTCAGGAGCACAGGGTCTTCCTGAAGTTCACAGATGCTCAGGGCATTAAGATACACTTGTGAGCCAAAGAACCTTTCTGACAGTTTCCCCTCTGAGACTCATGTTGGTGAGAACCAGGAGCATGGATGGTCCTGAGAACAGACTGCTTGACATTAGCACAGAGGTACACTCTGTGACACAAGCCTAGAACATACAGAGATGGAGACTCAAGGATGGAGGGCTCCAGATTGGCTGGGGTCTAGGACTTCGGGAATGTTATAGTCTGTATCAGGGAAGGTTCTTCTAAAAGATGGAGGGTTGGGGTGAGGATGGTAGGACCAAACTAACTGACCACGTGCTAAGTGCCACATTCTTTGGATACCTTCTCTCCTACGAGCCTTACAGCCTCTGTTTTACAGATTAGGAGAGGCAGGAGTCAGAGGGAACAGGAAACCTGCCCACAGCTCAGATCTAACGATAGAAGAGGGAAGATGGGCCTGCCTAGCTCCAAACACAACACTCTCTCTACTCAGTCCGGGTATGTTTATGTGCGTATAATACCATGACTCCTGAAGAAAATGTCACCCGACGGGGGTTCCCAGTCTAAATGAGATGTGCCCAGCTTACATAGGCTATGTGGCCAACTTGTTAAGGCGGTGTGATCATATCCAGGCTACACTGGAAAGAGCTGGAAATGGGGTTTGTGCCACGTCAGGCACACTGCTAGATGCCTTAGACAACAGACCAGCACGAGGCTGTGGCACAGTGAGCAGAGTGGCCACCCTGCCACCTCAGGATGTTTACTCTGTGGTGTCTTGGCTCCTGGGCTAGGGAGAAAGGTTGTCTAGACAGTTTGTAAAGGCCATTTCAAGACAGGTGTTTATAAGAGGGGGAAGGGGAGGAAAAAAAAAAAAAAGAATCCATTTGCTGAGTTGAAAGCAGTCAAAGACATGAAAACATGGAGACTTGGGGTAGACAGAGACCCCCAAGGAGAGGCTGTGCTGAACAGGGAGGGTTGCGGGGGCAGGGATTAGGGAAGGAAAGGGAAACTGTGACAGATAGCAAGCAGCCCCCATGGATGGCAGGCCAGGAGATGGTGAGGGGCTCTGAGAAGTGGGGTGGGAAGTGGTCCAGCTGTCTGAGTGCCTGGGCCAGATGGAGGGAATATGGTGTGGGTCCCTGGACAAAACAAAAGGAAGTGGGAAAGTGGTTTACAGGCTCCTCTTGGACCTGCAGGAGGAGGGGACCTGGACCTGGTCCACTAGAGGAGAGTGAGGTATCTTTGAGTGGTCTTCACCCAGGACCACTTGTGTACTAACTTTAGAAGAGCTGGTTGGTAGCTGTTGGATTTCTTAGTGACCTGGACCTCAGCACTAACTGTCCAAGTACCCAGTTTCCCACCCACTTCTGAGGCACTTCCCAATGTTAGCAGAGTCTCATTCCGAATCCATCAGTACTGGGGACACTGGGATACACAGCTTGAACCAAGAATGTTGGGGAGATTTTTTGCAGCAGAGGAGCCAGGCACTGACATCTGCCAGAGCAAAGAGAGAGCTGGGCACACCCAGATGTGGGTAACGTCCAAAAGGAGAGCAGGTTTCTCCAGGGAGCCAGGGCACAGTGCCAGACTGCAGGCAGACACGCCCTCGCCACACTGACTCAGGCATCTCAGGGAGCTAGGAACACGCCCAAGTTTGGGGCAAAGCTGACGTTTGTTCCAGGCCCAGAGTGTGCACTTGGAATGAACAGGATTTGCATTCGAGGCAAAATGTCTGAAAAAGCCACTGTTCACCGGGTGGGGAGGGGCTAGCTGGGAAAATTGTCCAGGCAAGAAGAAACACAGCTGTTGTCCCACACCCACAACATCCAACAACATCACAGCCTCCCTGCTGGCTGCTGACGGAAGCTCTGGGCTGCTGGGGAGGCTTGCTGCTGGGGGCAACAGTGGCTGAGGCTAACAAGGCCTTGGCACAAAGGTGGCCATGACCCCCAATCCCAGTGCCCGCACAGTCCCAGGGGCACTGCCCCTCTCATTCACAAACGCCTCTATTTCCCCAAAGCCTCTGAGACAATAGAAGGAAGAGACAAGATCAGAGAGATGCCAATCACTGCGTCAGCCCTACTATGACTGATGCTCAGCCCATCTCCAGGGAAGTTGGCTGTGCTGCCAGTCCTGGAAGGTCACACTTAAAAGTGGTGTCTATGTCCTTGGGTAAGATTCTTCCCTAACAGTTGGCTCTAGGCTGGCCATAAATAGTACCCTGCTAATCTCTGGGGTAGCCTTGATTCCCAGGGTCCCCCTGCACTGCCTCCTGGGTCTAGCCTGGGGACCTGGAGGCAGGAAGGGTATGCTGGTTCCAAACAGAAAAGACTGTTTCTTGTCACAGGCCCTGGGGACCTTCCATGTCTTTAAGGAGCATCAGACATGTCATCACAGTAGCCCTGCCGGAGCAGTGGAACAACACAGTGTATAGAAAGAGGTCTTGAGCCCGGGGGGGGGGGGGGGGGGACTCATAGCCTCTTTAAACTATGAAATCCCACTTTCAACCCTGTTCTAGGAGAAAGCATCTTCCCACAAACACTACCCTGGGGAGCCTGAGGCAGCAATGCCTGGAAGATGAAGAACACTAGAAGGGGACCCAGGCCTTTCCCAGGAAAAGGGGGAGCCTCAGGACAGAGGGGATGTCTGCCCCTTGCCAGAATGTCCTCATATGCATTACACTCTGGCTAAAGGCACAAAGTAGCTACCAGGCCCCATTAGGGCTCCACTTCCGGTATTATACAGGTTCAACCTCAGTCCTTTCGTCCCAGCCTGTGACCGCATCTTCCCCATCCCTGGCCTCACAGCGGTATCTGGTGGGATCTCACAGTTAGGAGCAGATGGTAGGAAAATAGGAAAGCCATCTCGGCAAACCTCGCCCTTGAGTGGCTACAACGCTGACACATGGAATTTAGTCTTTCTGTAACCCTATGAAGAGACCTTTGTAAGGCAAGAGACCTGGGGAGGGGGGAGGGTTCCAAACCCACACAATGTTCCAACAGAACCAAAGACCAGACCCCAGACATCCTGCCATCATTCCAAGTCTTGCTCCTTGAGATACCCTGTGTCTCTTCGGGGTGGCCTCACACTCACCTGTGGGAAGGGACTGGTTTTTACCAGGACACTCTAACATGCAGAGGTGAGGGACAGCAGTGGCATTGCACAGCGATGGTTTGGCAGCTCAGTCATTCCATGTGCACTCACGGGAAGGGGAAAGCTGGATTGGGGCCCACAGGCACTATCCAGACAAGGCAAGGGTGCTTGGTCCACTCCCGTTCATAACTCCAGCAGGAAGCGACATGCACGAGTTAAAAGATTTTACACGAAGCAGTATAGCATGTATCTATACTACAGGACCCGACACCAGATTGCACACAGGACCAGCAGGAGAGCCATGGCACCCCAGGCCTATTCATGAGAAGGCACAGCAGACAGCCGAGCCTTACTGTGATGGGCCAGAGGTCTGTTAAGGGCAGTAAAACAGGGGCTTGGGAGGAGCCTTCTGAAACTGGGTTGGGCTTTCTGTGCCTGCATGGGCTCCGTCCTCTTTCTCATATCAAAGATGATTTGGAGTTAGGTCCTCCTCCTGCATCTTTAAGGCTTGGAAAGATGCTGCAGCAGGAAGTCTGTCTCCAGGAGGCTCTGGGCCTGGTGTTCATTTGATTGGCCATCTGGTTGCTTTCTGGTACAGCCATGGGCTGCTTTTCCAATCTGGTGAGTAGCTGGTTCCTCAGCACGGGTCTCCCATAGGGGTTCATTCCTCCCCCCAGAGAAACACTCAGATTTAAGCAAATTTTATTCCTCCCAACCCAGTGATATTCAAGTGTTGGATGGAGGTGGCTCAGGTGCACATGTAGTTACGCTTGCACAAACGTACACGTACACGACAGACAATGGTGTCGAGATGCTCAGGTGGTCATGAAGCCCGCACACCGGGGACACCACGGCATGCAGACACACGGGGATGCAGGGCAGAAGCGCGGGTGGAGGCAGAAGGCAGGGACAGCCCCAGCCCTTGCCCACAGTCCATATCAGCCCCTGGAGTTCTCTGTCCCTCTGGTGAGAGTGGGGTGAGGGTGGGGATGGGGTTGGAGGGAGTTGGTGCTGGGAAAAGGGAACTGGAAGACAGTCTACCACAGACAGGGTGTTGGCAACATCAGCAGCATCTTCAGAGAGAGGTCTTCCAGCAGAGCTCAACAGTGCCCTCTGCTGAGCATGATGGGTTGGTACAGCTCAGAAAAGGACACCAAAGAAGTGTGTGTGTGTGTGTGTGTGTGTGTTTGAACAGGGATTTTGAAGAGAGGTATGTGCATCTTTCTTGGGATAGCTGGGGGTAGCATGATGGGTTGGTACAGCTCAGAAAAGGACACCAAAGAAGTGTGTGTGTGTGTGTGTGTGTGTGTGTGTGTGTGTGTGTGTGTGTGTGTGTGTGTGTTTGTTTGAACAGGGATTTTGAAGAGAGGTATGTGCATCTTTCTTGGGATAGCCGGGGGTAGCAGAAATTTCTACCAAGGATGCTAATCTTTCTCAGTCCCTACTCAGATCACACACTCACATGGGCTCTGGGAGAGGGGGGTTACATGATTATCTGCTGCTCCTGTGATCCCCAAAGCCAAAGGCCACAGGGATCCATGCAGTGGTGCAAACCACATGGGGATTCTTGCTTTCTTCCCTGCCAACCTGAGTCACAGCTGCCCAGACCCCCTGGACAGACTCTCAGGGTCTAAAAGAACCTGCTCTGGGTAAGGTCCTGTATGTCCCGGGCTTCTGGAAGCCATTAGACACCCCCTCTCATAAAAGGTTCACTGCTCTAGTCTATAAACCGGGGGCTTCCCTGCAATGCTAGAAGCTCTGTGGTTCTTCATACTTGCCAGACTCTAGTCTAATCTTGCCTTGGACCCATCTCCGTAGGCAAACTCTGTGATCTGTAGCCATAGTGGGGACAGGCTCTGCGTAGAAAACAGGAATCTGCCAGAAGTGTGGATATCCACACTTTGCTGCATGAAATGCCTGTGGGTGGCTCAGGCAGATGAGGGATTCTGTTGGTTCGTGCGTGTGTGTGTGTGTGTGTGTGTGTGTGTGTGTGTGTGTGTGTGTGTTATGTGTGTGTGGGCACGCGTGCGTGCATGTATGTGCCGGCACGCAGAGGGAGGGGGCGCTGCACTTAGGATGGAGTTCGGAGGAAAATGGGAATAGAGACTGTGTACCCAAAGGAATCAACTCTGTATAAAGTGTTTCCCCTGTGCTGATGGTGATGTGTTTGTCCCATAAAATTTACTAAGAGTAAGTAAAACCAAACTTGTAGAATCATGTTGGTGGGATGGTTTCTGAGTTGGAAGGAAAGGAACTATTTAAGAATTAAAATCTAAGTATAAAAGTAGACTGATCTCTGAAGGAGGTCCCTAGAGGGGCGTGTGGGCAGGATGAGGGTGGGGACTAGGAAGCCCACCCTGTCCTCGCCTTCCTCTGCCCTGGCTGAGCTTAGAAGGGGTGAGCAGGCTCTGGCAGCAGCGACTCCCAGGAACTAGACAAGCGGGACATGAAACTGACCGGGGACGTTCTCTCAGTGGCCGCGTGGTGGACCTGGGGAGCCTCGCCGGCCGTCTCGCCTTCCTCCTCTTGAGGCCTACAGAAGACACAATCCCTCTTTAGTGATAGGTGTTTCCTTCCAAGGCCTGGCTTTCCCCAGCTCTCTACCCACTGGGAGCTCAGAGCATGCACAGGGCATACTCTCTGGCTCTCCTTCCCAGAGACGCCCAGCAAGGAGTTGCCCCAAGGCTTCATGGGAAAGTAAAGGCAGATGCTTCAGAAATATGTGAGTTTCATGTGAGGGAGCCTAAGGGCAGTGTTCAGGGCTTCCTAAGACGGAGGTTGGCTCAGGCACAGTCACTGTTAGCTGCTCTTCCCTTCCTGCATTGGGTTTCAGGCTTCTGTGCCCGGCACAACACAGAATTCAAACTCCATCCATTGTGGGTTGTGCTGACAGGGTGCCCAGGAGAGGTCAAAGGTGTTTTGTTCTCATGACAGCTGCTGATCAGTAGCTTCCTTTTCCTCGTCCCCAGTCACCCCCTTTACAACATGGCTCCTTGTACATGGAACACAGGGCTGACACTCACCCAGGTTCCTCTGTGGGTCTGTCTGGAGTCTGGCGTTCCTTAAGCTCAAGCTGGGGGAAGAAAAGGTCAAGAGGTCAGAACAGCCACATTCTCAGATGATTTAAGTTTGTCCCTGCACCCCATTATGCCCTAAATGTTGGCATCCTAAGTCACTTCCTTTGTCTTTGGTGTTTGCACATCAGTACTTTCTTTCACCTGTCCAACCTTTTACACCAGCCTGAACACATGACAACTGGCTGATATCTAGTGCCTTGTGACATGCCACACAATAGCTGTGGCCTTCCTACACACACACACAGACACACACACACACATAGACACACACACACACACACAGACACACACACACACACACATACACACACACACACACAGAGGCTCAGCTTACCGTGGTGGGCTTCTCCAGGGCAGCAAAGCGCTCTGCCCAGCTGGCTGTGGACTTCTCAAATGCCTCATGCCTCTTGAGGAGCTTTTCCACACTGTCCACTGTGTGTCCAAAGTCCCGGCTGGCCAGGTAAGGCTCCTGGGCGATCAGCCATGCCTCGGCCACAGAAGCGTCCCTTGAGAACTGGCACACCTCCAGCACTGCCGTGAGAACAAGCCACAGACCCACCCAAAAGGCCCAAGGGCCAGTTAGCACTCATGTATCCCTCCCCTATATGGGCACCTTGCTCAGGGGCGAGTTTCTGACTAAGGCCACTCCATTCCCACACTAGAGGCCCATGCCATCTCTAGCAATGGTTACATAGCTATGTAAAATTTATATGTATATCCTGCCTCCTCTTTACCGATGGTTACATAGCTACATAAAATTTTACATGTATATAATTTTACTTACATATATGCCAAATTATATGTGTATTATTTTATTTTTATTTGTGTGGTGCTGGAAACCATCCCAGGTCTTTGCGCATGCTAAGTAAACACTCTGTCACTGAGCTTCATCTCTACCCCTTGGCCTTTGAGACAGGTCTCAGTGTTCAGCCCAGGCTAACCTGAGACTCTCAATCCTCCTGCCTCCACCTTCCAAGAGCTAAGAGTAACGGTGTGCGCCACCAGGCACAGCACAGGCCTATCTTTAAAAACAGCCATTGGAACCACTGTGGCTTACGGTGCCTTGCTTTAGGGAGCAGTCCCCTGCCTCAAATTCTTGCCCTTGGCTATCATCCCACAGTCGCAGACAGGCAAGCATAGGGACCTGCTTTATAGAGTCCTGGCTTTATTCTTGCTCGTAGCTTACCTGAGAGCTAAGATGTTCTCAGCCTCAGCCTCCAGGTGCTGGAGGACAGGCCTCCTGACCTCCACAGAACAAACAACCACAAGGCCAAATACCCAAGAATACTAGAGATACCCTGACTCCTCCCAATCCACAACTCAGCAGGGGAGCCAAACTGGCACATGCAGGCAGGGTGGCGGTGGATGAGAAGGGGGATGGATAGGGATAAGAGGGTGGAGGCTGTATCCCCAGAGGCCTTCTAGCTGCTCCACCTCAGGCCAGTGGCCCACAGCTTTGTCACTGCCATGGAGTTTCTTCCAGGCATGGTGTAGTACCCGGTACCCCCTGTAGGGGTCTGCTGGACCCTGCCCTCAGGTTCCTCAGCCCTGAGCTATACTCACACATGTCGAGTCTCTCATACCGGGCCTCCCACTTGTCATTCATCTCCTGTCTCCTGGACATCACTTGCTGTAATTTCTCCCGGATCTGTGGAGAGGAAAAGGGGAGAGATCCAGGCTTTGGTGAGGCTCTTTACTGTCCCAGGCAGTCTCAGACAGCTGCGAAGAGCAAGCTTGGTCGGTCATACAGTGCTGGATTCAAGTCTTGACCCTGCTACTTGCCAGTGTGTAGCCTTGGGTAACTCACTTCTTCCTTCTTGAGGTACCGACAGGTGTCTCACCTGTGAAGTAAGGTCAACAACTCGGAAGGACGGGCTGGTGTGGGTACTGGGCAGGTGTGGCTACTGGGCAGGTGTGGGTACTGGGCTGGTGTGGGTACTGGGCAGGTGTGGCTACTGGGAAGGTGTGGGTACTGGGCAAGTGTGAGCGCGCTCTCCTGCAGGGAGCATTCACCTCCCTAAGGCAGGGGATGGGCTTGGTATGGCTCTGATTTCTGGCCTGTAGGCACCTCAGCTCCTCGGACGCATCCTTTCCTTCCCACTCCCTGAAGATGCTTGGCCAACAAGCATGAGGACAGGGGACACAGAGGGACTCACCTCTTCTGAGGCCTGGTGTTGCCGCTGGAGCAGGGACTCTCCGAGCTCTAGGCAGGTGCTAAAGTTCTTGGCCCTGGTGTTGATCTCTGCCTTGATGCCCTGATGATACTTCAGGAGCAATTCCACCGAGGAGACATCCCTGTGGACAGGAGGACCGGGGGCAGAGAGGCAGTTGGAGAGACAAAATCAGGCCACTCAGACCTGCCTCAACGAGTCTTGTCTCTACTTTCTTTTCTCTGGAAAGCCAGGAGTTCCTCTTCTGCCCTAGCCCCAGCAGCCACATTGACATTTTAGTGTCTTCATTGGTCAGTGGCTCAGCAAGGAGAATAGGGACCCTAAAGAAGCCGGGAATATTACTTGACAATAAAAAGGAATGAATTACTGAATCATGCTACATGGATGAACCTTTGAAACAGGCTGAGGAAAAGAAGCCAGTCCAGGGGACAGTATACTATGTGGTACCATTTATACAAAGCACAGAGGATAGGTCAGTCTACAAAGACAGAAAGCAGAAAAGCAGCTGTCCCAGGAGCCAGAGGCTGGGAGCATAATGAGTGACTGAGCATGGTAATGTGTTTTGGTTTTTCGAGACAGGGTTTCTCTGTGTAGCCCTGGCTGTCCTAGAACTCACTCTGTAGACCAGGCTGGCCCCCGAAGTCACAGAGATCCACTCACCTCTGCTTCCTGAGTACTGGGATTAAAGGTGTGCGCCACCACCGCCTGGCCAAGAATTTGTGGGGTTTCATTTTGTTTTGTTTTGTTTTTGTCTTTGTGTGTGTGTGTGAGATGATGATGAAATATACACTAAGCCAGGCATGGTGGTGCACGCCTTTAATCCCAGCACTTGGGAGGCAGAGGCAGGAGGATCGCAGTGAGTTTGAGGCCAGCCCTGTCTACAAAGCGAGTCTAGGACAGCCAAGGCTACACAGAGAGACCCTGTCTCAAAAAAACCAAAAATAAATAAATAAAATGAAATATACTAACTGAGATTGTGAAGAATGACTGCATAATTGGAAGTATATGATACCACAGATGATACACTTTAAAAAGGTCAAGGATGGTATGTGAATTATATCTCAATAAAAATGTCAAAATGCCTGGAGAGGAGGGGGCAGAGGAACAGACAGGTCACCAATACTTGCTGAGGTAGTGGTCCATCCCCACTGGATTTCAACTGCCAGGGACCTGACCTTGGCTCTTATGGATAGCCAGTCCACTTTATACTGGGTTTTAGGGGAGTGCTGGGAATGAACAGTCATGGGCCTGTCCAGCTCTGGGCAGTCTGGGACCACGCCTCCTGGAGGAGCCTCCCTGAGGACCCCTCTCACCTAGGCCTCTCCTGAGTCTCAATCTGCCTGATGATGCTTTCCATCCAGGAGAGGAGGTCGCGGACCATGCTGAAGAAGCGGAACTTGTCTGCCGTGTCCACCAGCTGAGCTCGGCGCCCAGCACACGCGTCAAGCAGTGCCTGCCAGGCCGCGGACACTTCCTGCTCCTTGCTCTGGATGGCGTCTGCCTTCTCCCCAGCATACGCTGTCTGCAGTCGGGTGGCCACGTCCTGGAACTGCTGCACCTGTGATGAGACAAAATGGTATCTCAGGTGAGAGGCTGCAAAGGTGCCAGCCTCCCTCTGAGTCCTTCACAGGGCACTACTGGAAGGCAGGATACTACAGGATACGGTGCCCTGCTCTAGTGTCTCTGCTTACCCAGGGCACGTGCTGAACTCTGGCCAGGGATTTGAGAGCTGGAGGGTCTCAATTCCCTTTGGCCTCCTCAGGAGTTCAATAGTGAGAGTAACTACTGACCCAAGCACTGTCCTAGAAATGTAATAAACTCCCTTCCTCTTTACAGCAGTCCATCAAAGAGGTACTTTTATATGCCAGTTTCTGTGATGGCAGAACCAAGGCACAGAGATGCCAAGTGCGTGGCCCCAGGGGTTGGAACTGTACACCCACCTCCCTGGTTCTTATTTACCCTGCATGCTGCCTCTTCAAGGATGGGCCTTCCCCAAATCCTCTGACCAGGGCCGACTTGAAACCTCAGTGGAGCTATATCTGTCTCAGTAGTTCTGACACCCCAGACATGACTGTTACATACCAGGCCCCACCTTCAGCTGGAGGACAGATCCCTAAGGCAAACTGTGAGGTGGTCTAATCTACCTCGGAGTGCCCTCCCTGAATCCTGCAGAGCTGGCCTGAGACTGTACAGTCAGCCAAACTCTCCCTGAAGAGCCTCTGGCACCTGGGGGCCCTCTCTTATCCTTCCTGTCACATCAAGCTCTGAGGAAGCTACAGTCTACATAGGTCCCTCAGGGTATGCCCCAGCAATCAAGACAGGGGGTTTAGGTATATCTTAGGGACTCTAGACCCCGTGAAAGGCAGTTGTCTGGTAGCTAACTAAGCCTGAGGGGACTAGAGCCAGGCCACAAGGGCCTGGGTTCTGGCTACCCCTTGTATCTACTAATTGCCAGGCAGCAGTGACGCCCTATAGCGCACTGTCCTCATCAGCAAACACAACATGAGTGAGTACCTACTCAGAGATGCCCGTGAAGATCCAGCAACCACACATGCCTTAAAATAATACCCACTACTGAAAAAAAAAAAAAAAAACCCAACCAACCAAACCACAGTGTGTTAGCTGGTATATAAGCCAGGACACTACAGTTTGAAGAACCCCTCCTGCAGCTAACAAGTGTCTGAGAACTGCTGTGCTCTGTCCTGAGCTGCTGGCCGGCTAAGGAAGAGGCGTTTGCTGCCCATTCTAGAGGTTTCTTCCTCTGTAGAAGCCAAGTGGGGCCCCAACGCCCTGAGGGGGTGACTGTAGGGAGGAAGTGGGTAGGCAGTACCTGCACACCCAGGAGGTGGAGCTCCCGCTCAAAGGCGGTGTGGACCCGGTGGAAGGACTCTGCCGTGCTGGCGTCCAGCCCCACATCCTCTGGCAGCTCTCTGTGCTTCTCATCGATGAGGCCCAGGATCTCAGTGCCGGTGTAGAAGTAGCGGTGCAGGTCATAGGAGGCAGCCAGCAGCTGCATGCGGGTGTCAATGAGCTCCAGCAGATCAGCCCACATGTCATTCAGCCCATCCTTCCACTCGGCAATGGTGGCTGCCTCGCTGTGGCCTGCATCGATGAGCCTCTCGATGATGGTATTCACGTTGTCCACTCGCTCCTGCCCAATAGCCCCAGTCTCCCGGGCAAAGTCTCGGAACTTGTCACGGAGCATCTGGACATGGGGTAGAGAGATAGGACAGAGAGAGTGTGTGTGTGTGTGCGTGCGTGCGTGTGTGCGTGCGTGCGTGCGTGTGTGTGTCTTTGCAGGTTGCCCATGGCCACCTAGAACTAGGTGTCACACATTCTCCAGGGAGGACTATCTTTCAGCCACTCTCCACTGGGATGACTGCATCTCTGTGCAGTTTCTTCCAATGGGTCTGGACTGGCGGCTGCATGCATGCACACGTCTACTGAGTTAGGGCGGCAGGCAAAGAGCAAGCTGTGGGTACTCACAGTCACGTGGTCAAAGTCTTGCCCCATCTCCTGGGATGAGGCCACCATCTCTTTTTCCGTAATCCACTGCTCCAAATCATCAGCTTCTCTCTTAAGCTGGAACAGGTGGTACATGTTTTCCAGCCTTCGCCTGCGTTCTTCAGCCATGTCCTTCAGCCCCGCATACTGTTTATCTACTTGACCCTGAAGTCTGATGATCTGTTCCCTGGGATTCAAACCAAGAAATATCTTAAGGAAGGTGATGGAGACTAAGAGCATAGCCGAGGGGCAGCTCTGGGGTCCAGTTCTTGCATAGCACGTGTGAGGTCACATGGTCCATCCTCAGTACAGTGAAACAAGACGAAACAAAACGGAAGAACCCACAGTAGCTGGCCCCAGAAAGCACAGTGGCTCTTTTGTTTTTGTTTTTGTTTTGCTTTGGTATTTTTGAGACAGGGTTTCTCTGTGTAGCCCTGGCTGTCCAGGACTCACTTTGTAGACCAGGCTGGCCTCGAACTCACAGAGATCCACCTGCCTCTGGCTCCTGAGTGCTGAGATTACAGACATGTGCCACCATGCCCAGCTCACAGTAACTTTTCCAGGAAAAGAATTGGGGAGAAAAGGAATGCCAGCTCCCTTCAGGCCGATAATGCCTCCGGGACCAGCAGGATTATGTTGGGGTTCTGTCCCGACACAGCACCTCTCACAGTGGCCCCCTCTCTCTGGGAAGGTCACAGATTCAAGCATAAAGGGCAAACTTCTTCACTGTGCTCCCCAGGAAGCCTTGCAGCTCCAACAGGAGTGACGCCAATTAGCTCTCCAGAGAAGGACAGAACCAGAGACTCAATTCTTGGGACTCCCTGGGAGATGAGTGGGGTGGCCGCAAAGGAGACACAGTGTGGGGTGCCCTAATGGTACTGAGCACAGAGCCATGGCTGGAGCAGCCTATGAAAGTCTGAAGTCTGGCCAGCATCTACCTGACTCTTACCTAAGTACCTGCTGTGAAGTCCTGAAGTAATTTTTTTGAGCCGTTTAAAGAAAAGAAAAAAAAGAAAAAAAAAAAAAAAGAAAAAAAAAAAAAAAAAAAAAAAAAAAAGCCAGGCTGTGGTGGCATATACAAAATCCCAGCACTCAGCAGGCAGTAGCAGGAGGATCTCTGTGAGTTCGAAACCAGCCTAGTCTACAGAGAAAGTTCCAGGATAGCCAGGGCTAGACAAGAAACTTTGTCTCAAAAAACAAAACAAAACAAACAAACAAACAAAACAAAAAAAACAAAGCCCAAGCTGGGAGTGGTGGTGCAGGCTTTTAATCTCAGCACTTGGGAGGCAGAGGCAGGCAGATCTCTGTGAGTTTGAGGCCAGCCTGGTCTACAAAGTGAGTCCAGGAAAGTGAAGGCTACACAGAGAAACCTTGTCTCCAAAAACCAACCAACCAACCAACCAACCAACCAAACAAACAAACAAACAAAGCTCAAACCACATTTGGTCTTCAGGGTCTCTTAATGCAGCAGACTTGCTAAAAAGACCGGAGCTCTCAGTTCACCAGGGAAATTCTGACTCTGATTTTTATAGAAATGGAGTCTCTCTCAGTGGCCTATCTTGTATGACTTCTTGACACAACCCAAGGAATAAAATGGAATAGGGGCAACTACTAGCCCAGAAACCTCTAGATCCGGGGAAACCAGTCCCATTTCTCCCTCCCTGGACCTGAAGGGCTCCTGGTCTGATGCCCCCCCCCCCCCCCCCCGCAGCCGTGCCAGCCCAGGAGGCACACATACCCCTCAGGATGACCTGCGGCCAGCAGGCTCTGGGCGCGGCCGGCCAGCTGCTTGATGTTCCTCCCATACTCCTCCACGGCGCGCTGCTGCCGCAGGTGCCGCTTGAGCATCACAATGGCGCCCTCTTCATCCTGAGAGGCAGCAGGTGGTCAGCACCAGAGCCCTCCCCAGCCCACCATATCCACACATCTCCCTTCCTGTTCCTGACTCTTCTCTAGGAGGGCTGTACTTAGCTCCTCTCTTAACTCCTTAGTCTTATTTTGTTTTTGCCCTTCATTTCACGCCCGACTCGGACTCTCTGTCCCCATGAAAACATCCTAGGTCCTGGATTAGCCGGCTCAGGGAAGGTAACCTACTCCCTCCCAGCACCCCTAAAAGACATTAGCTTTTCTGGGGGAAAAGAATTGGGTCAATGCAGTCTTGAAAGACCCCCTAGGTCCTCCTGTCACCCCATCTGGCAGCATGGACCCAATATAATATGAAGAGCCCTTGGGTGGAACACTCCCTGGTGGCACGTGGGAAACCTGTAGGGGTACTCTTAATGAGGTACGATGCTCTATGGAAGTATCACAGGACAGCAGGGAGGATTTTGTGGGTCCCCTAGATACCCATACCTTGCCCTTCCTTTCCCATACATCTTATTTCCAGGCTCCTCCAAGTGCTTTTTCACCACAGCTCTGCCTATCTGCTCGGTTGGCTGGCAGACTCTGGCCCAGCATACCTTAGGGGGCTCATCAGAGAACACATAGAGCTCCTGCTCGCCGATCCACGCTTCGGCCTCGCCCGCATCCAGATAGTACTGCTGTGCCTCATGGGCATCCCGTAGGCGCTGCAGCCGGCCAGCTGCTGCCTCCCGAAGCGTGTCCCACGAGCCCTGCAGATGCCCCAGGCGCTCCTCGATGTCTTGGCAGTCGATCTCTGCTGCCTTCACCAGCTGCTGCCCTCGCTGTAACACATCCTCCACCCGGGGCGCGTGGCCTAGGATCTCATTCTGCAGGGTCTGTGGCCAGAGGAAGGACTCAGGCAGAGGCAGAGCCTTCCCATGGAAGAGGAGGAGGCCAGGTCTACAGCAGGAGATCCCTCCCTCCCCCTCCTGCCAGAGCAGAGCAAGTGAAAGCCCTTAACACTACTTATGGCAGGATGCTAAGCCCTCCATGTGTGTCCTACACTCTGTAGGTGGTCTACTGAGACAAGCCCTAGGAAGCTGGCACAGGGCACTGAAAGCAGGACTGACACTGAACACAGCTATAGCAGATTTCAAAGTCTTCGTGTTTTTAAAAAGATTTTTAAAAATTATTTAATTTTATTTTATGTGCATTAGTGTGAAGGTGTCAGATCCCTTGGAACTGGAGTTACAGACAGGTGTGAGCCGACATGTGGGTGCTGGGAATCAAACCTGGGTCCTTTGGAAGAGCAGACAGTGCTCTTAACCACTGAGCCATCTCTCTAGCCCCTTAAAAAGATTTTTATTTAGTAACTTTTAAAAAATAATGGGTCTGAGTGTATGCCACATGTGTGCAGGTACCCATGGAGGCCAGAAGAGGGTATTAAGATTGCCTTGAATGGAAGTTACAGATAGTTGTGAGCCATTTGATGGAGGTGCTGGGAACTGAACTCAGGTTCTTTAGAAGAGCAGTGAGTGCTCTTAACTGCTCATCCATCTCTCTCCAGTACACCCTCCCTCAAGCCTAGCCCAACACTCTTTTGAGACAGGATCTTATGTACTGCTGGGCTGGCCTTGAACTTATGACTCTTCTGCCTCCACTATGCCCAGAAACTAGGGCTACAGGTGTTCACCACATGCCCAGGGTATGTGGCTCTGGCCCATGGCTGTGGGCATGCTAGGTAAGGCTCTACCATCTACGCTACATTCACAGGCCAGAGCTCTTGATGGGCTTCCTATTTGCATCCTCGGAGCTTGATTTTAGGTGTCTGTGCTGGGGGAAAGGAAACAGCTTCAAAACATCCAACTGCCATATTAGATTAGCATTTCTTTGTCCCAGGTAATAGAACAAGCCGATGGCTACCTCTCGTGGAAAGCTTTAGGTTTTGTTTTTCTCCATTGCTATGGCTCAGATCTGAACTGTGTGTTATTATTTCTTATTTGAGCCTCTGGCCACCAAAAATGGCCTTTTCCTCCCACTCTGGTAACTGGGTTACCTTTTTCTCCAGGAGGCCCTGATACTTGATCCCCTTTTTTGAATCCTAGAGGCCCAGGCCAGCTGCAGCTTTTCTATGTATTTCTGGGCTCCTTATACCTGTTTCTCCCATCTTGACAATTCTCTCAAAGCCTTTAAAATCATCTGAAGGCAGGAGCAAGGGCAGGGTGTGGGCACAGCACTGACTCCCAGCGCGTGGAACACACATGAAGAACAACACGCAAAACGCCCTCCCGCTGGGGTGTGTGGCTGTATTTTACACTCAGAATCTTGATTTCTAGAGGAAGGCTGGAGGCCAACCCCAGACCAGGCAGGAAGCCACTGAAATCCCACACGGCTGGCTTTCTTAGGATTCAGGCTCCCTCTGCAGCCCGTGTTTGAGATCTGCTTATACTCGGGATTCCTAATCTGCCCTGAGAGAGTGGATCTGTAGATGCTGGCTTCTGGGAGCGCAGATTCATGGTGTTCTAATGGGGGTGAGCTTTACAGGGAGAGTCACGTGTCTGCAGGAGCAGGGATCTATATACTCTAAGGACATAGCACATACCAAGCTTAGCCCCAGAAGAGGGCAGGGGAGTGCTGCGGTGCTGGTGGCATCCTCTTGGGAGGATACCAAAAACAGGACTATGGCCACACATTGACCTCCCTCCAGCCCCAAGCCAGGCACTCACTTCAGCCTGGTAGAGTCTGGTGGTCCCAAATCCCCAAGTAGCATGATGCCTATTTCCTCTGTGATCCTCCCAGAATCCTCTCTGCAGCCACTAAAGCCCTTTCTGCACTGAAATGTCAAGCGAAGCGAGGGAACTGGAAAGCTACCATCAGGAGCAATAATGTGCTGTCACCAGCCTTTTGCACATCACGGCCGGGCCGGATCCCCTGGGGCCAGGCAGTACCAAACAGGGGCAGATGCACTGCTGAGCTGAGACCCACCTGGTTCTTTTTCATGAACAGCTGCACAGTTTGCAGATTAGTGCCATAGTCAGCCGACTGAGCCAGTGGCAGCCTCTCTTCCACCCAGAGCTGCAGGGACCAGAAGGCAGTGGACAGCTGATCATTATCGTAGGCAGCCACCCTTTCCCGTAAAGAGCCAGACAGGGTGCCTGGTTTTTCTCAACACCCCGTCCCCTCAGGGTTTTGCCCCTATTTTACAGACAGGTATTTCAAACTCAGATTCCAAATAACTTGTTCCCGTTCCCAAAGTGAGATCTTGATCCCGCAGTCTCCCCATCAATACTTGTGAGTGACTTGGAAGTCCCTATTCACAAAGTCCCCGCCCTGATTTTCCACTTAGCGCAACCACTAAAGCAGCCTTATGAGATAAGGGGCGAGATGACCAGTCATCTGCTGCCAAGATTGCTCTGGACAGCAGCCAGCTACCTGCACAGCAGCTGGAGCCTCAGCCTGGGATGGGGGGGGGGGGTGGGGGCGGATGTGGGTGTGTGTGGAGGGAGCAGGAGGGGTAGAGAGGCTGCAGCCCACACACCGTCTCATCCTCTAAGTCGCGGCTGATCTGCAGCTTGGCTTTGGATAATTCCAGCTGCTTCTTCCTTTTCCCCAGAGGTTCTAGAAGGTCCAGGAACCGCTTTTCGATGCTCATGTCCGTGTCTCCTGCCTCCGCTCCCAGCGAGGGTGCCTCGGCAAAGAGTTCCTCCAGCTCCTCCTTCCGCAAATTCACTTGGTCCTCCACTCGCTGGGACACAGGGAACGTGTCAGTACTGTCTGTGACACCTGGACACGGCCGTCCCTCCACCCACCCAGCCTCCCATCTTCCACCTATCCTTTAAGGACCATTTAAAATGCAGCCTCCTCTAAGAAGTCTCCCTGGATGCCTCCCCTCAGCCGCTCCTCCTATATTTCTCATGTGTCTTTTACTAGATTCCTGTCTTACCCATTGCAAAAGGGCAAGAGACGGCCTCTGAATCAGGAGGGAATTTTTTTTTTTTTTGAGACAGGGTTTCTCTGTGTAGCCTTGGCTGTCCTAGACTCTCTTTGTAGACCAGGTTGGCCTGGAACTCACAGCGATCCTCCTGCCTCTGCCTCCCGAGTGCTGGGATTAAAGGCGTGCGCCACCACACCCGGCTCAGGAGGCAAGTTTTGTATAATACAAACAAGTCGAGGAGCGCCAACTTTAAGGTTTCAGGTTGGCTCCCTAGGGTCCCTTCTACTCCAACCTTCTGAGTCTACATACAGTGTGTTCACATGCCTTCAACTTAGCCAGCATCCGGTTGACAGTGGTCAGGTCCTTGCCCAGGTCGTCCGATCGCAGCTGGTCTTCCATGGCGCCGATCCATTTGTTAAGGTCAGCGTGGGTCTGCAGGCGCAGGTCAGAGCTCCGGGCAGCCGAGAGTTGTTCGGTCTTCGCCTTGGTTGTGGTTTGCAGCTCGTCCCAGAGCTTGTGCAGGGCCTCCAGCCTTTCTGACACGACATCCTTGAACTGGGGCTTCTCTAGCATAAGCTGCCTCCCTTCCTGTGGGGAAAGAGGGTAGCTCACTCCGGGCTCCACTCCAGGGGATGCAAGAGAAATCCTGGGGGCAGGTTAGTAAGGCCACGAATTGACAGACCTTACACACACTCTGAACCGCTAACGTTATCTACAGAAGTGGGGTGGGGCAGGGAGAGCAGTGTTTAGGCAAAGGACTCAGAGAGAGGGGACTGATACTAAAAGAAAAATTCAAGGTTCACTCAGGAGCCAGGTCTGGTAGCACAGGCCTATAACCCTAGCACTCAGAAAGCAGAGGCAGGAGGAGAGCAAGGTGAAGTCCAGCCTGACATACAAAATGAACTGGCATTTGGGAGGCAGAGGCAGGCGGATTGCTGTGAGTTCGAGGCCAGCCTGATCTACAAAGAGAGTTCCAGGACAGCCAAGGCTACACAGAGAAACCCTGTCTCGAAAACAAAACAAAACAAAACAAAATAATAAAATGAATGGAAGCCTAACTTTGGCAACTTGGTGAGGCCCTGTCTCAAAATTTAAAAATGAAAAGAAGGGTAGGGTGAGGGATCTGGCTGAATGGTAGAGGTTTAATGTCCAGTTACGCCTTTCCTAGGAAAGAAATAAAGAAGAATATCTTTAGAATATAGGCATGGTGGCGCACGCCTATAATCCCAGCACTTGGGAGGCAGAGGCAGGTGGATCGCTGTGAGTTCGAGGCCAGCCTGGTCTACAAAGTGAGTCCAGGACAGCCACGGCTAACACAGAGAGACGCTGTAAAAACTCAAAATCCACCTTGAAGCCAGGGGTCATGAGTGATAAACAGCAGGAATCTCTGCACTCAGGATGTCAGCCTGGGCTACAAAGCAAAACTCTGTCTCATAAGAAAATTCATAAGCTAATAAACAAGTCAGATCCAGGAACGCCTAGCATAGGAAGCGCTTCCGAGTTCCAGAAGTACTGTTTTTGCCTCCAGGATAGGTTGGTCACTAAGGTTACCTGCCTTGGCTTCCCCTATATAAACGTCTGTGTTTTGGGTGTGGACAGAATAGGACTTGGCTCTAGACATATGTCCTATTAATAGTGGTCAGTATTACCCACGACTTTCCAGGTGTCAAACACTATCCTAAGTGCTTTATCTGTCTACAAGCATGCAATGCCCACAGCTCAGCTGGTAAGGGCCATCCTTGTTTCAGAGAGGAAGAGCTGAGATCAGAGAGAGTCTGGCTCCTGAGGCTATGCTCTAACCACTAGGCATGGCTTCACACGGACACAGAGCCTGCTTCTTCCTGGACAGCCACAGCAGGGAAAGCAAAGCAACAGGATTCTCAGGTGTAACCCCTGCTCCACTTTGACCTGTGCCGCTGGCGAACCTAGGTTTTATCCGCAAGGGCTGTGAATGCCTGCCACCAAACGGTGGCGAGCACACTACTGGAAGGCTAACAGTAATGACTGCCGTCTGGGTACTGGATGCTGAACCCTAGCTTCTGCCAGGTTTAATGAGTCTAGCATTAGCAGGAACGCTAAAAGCTTCATTATGCTTAGAGGAGCTTTCATCTTCACCGCCAAGTTCTGTACTGCCCAGAAAGCTTCAGGGCAGTGTCTGTGTCACGGGCGAAGCCCAAGCCGCAGGAGCACATCTGAGCAGAGAGCCACCCACCACCCGGTCCACTACGTACAGCATCAATGTTACCAAGCCACCCTTGGTGTGAAGTCAGTTCTGCCATAAACGCCTGGTGCTTCATCCATTTGTTGTGAAGGTTGCGAGCTTCGTCATAGGAGACATCCGGAGACGTCAGCAGCTTGTCATTGATCCAGAGGGTGAGCTGTGGGCAGGAAGAGTGAGCCCTGTGAGTTCTGACTGTACCGTTTCGGCAGGGCAGAATCGAGAGTCTCCTATCGCTAGCTCTGGAAAGAGGAGGTCCAGGGGCTACCTGTCTCTTCCTTACTAGAGCACGTGTGGCATGAGACAGTTTGTTCTTCTCATGGTTCCAGGGCCCACGACAAGGCCTGAGACACTGTAGTGCCTCAGCACTTTCTTAGTATATAGAGAGATGGATAAGTTCATCCCGACAGTGGGTGATAAATAATAAACACCAAGAAAATGTTTCACGAAGAAGAGGTTAGAGGCAACTGTAATTAATAAGGGGAAGAAGGTGTTGTGTGTCCGATTGTTCCAAGACATCCTGGCATCATGCCAAGCCTGGCTTGTACCAGGGCAAAGGTAGATAGAAACAAAACTATATGGGCTTGAGAGGCAGGAAGCCTATGGGGAGAGCAAGGAGGATGCCAAGGAAAGCCCCACTGCTTGCGGGAAGTCCCATCAGCAGACTCTCTCCTTCAGCTTCCTATCCATCTGCCCTCAGGGGACCTAACATACTGCTTGCACCAGGACCAAGACTTGTTCCATAATTCCAGGGCCCAGGACAAAATGAAGATGCTCAGAAAGGCATAATGGGTTTCAAGTCACCATCAGCAGGACATCACAACTGTGCAGGGCATCACACCTGTGTAGGGCTTTACACCTGTGCAGGGCATTACACCTGTGCAGGGCATTACACCTGTGCAAGGTGCTGTGTGGATGAATACACAAACCCCATATCTTTGCAGATAGCCCTGTCTAGGCTCTCAGTGACTGCAGCCCAGAATGTTCTCAGACCACTCTTTGAGAAACCTTGTCCTAGATCGGGCAAATCAAAGGATGACTTAACAACTTGGGGGTTGAGGGTAGAAAAGAACTGTGGAATGGAAGGCTTCAAAGAGTCCCGAGCTAAGGACTCCAAGTCCCCAGCTCATGAAACGCCACCAGTCTTGAGTGAGACAGGAGTCCTTTGGCCTCCCACCTCTGAGTGCTTCAGACTGACACCTGATGAAGCAGCCCCTCCATTGGCCTCACCTCCTTGCAGTTCTGGAGGAAGTTCTGCAGCTCCAGGTTGTCTTTGAGGAGAACTGTGGCCTCCTGGGCCTTCTCGTTGTTCTTCTTATGCCTGGGAAGTCAAGGGAAGTTACCCTAGCACCAAGCCCGGGGCCCTCGCCAAGCACCCCTACCCCAGTGTAGCCCAGGGCCTCATGGTCCTGGGGTCGGGAGTACCTGTCTTCAATCAGCTGCACTTTCTCTTTGATCTTGTCCAGGTACAGGTTGCCCTCGGCCACCAGCTTGTTTCCAGAGTCCACAGGACTCAGGACCTTATCCCGATTGTTTTCCATAGACACTAAGAAATCCTCAAACTTTCGGATGCCAGCCTCCGCAGCTGCTAGGGAGTCTGGAGGCTCCAAGTGAGCCAGAGTGTATTCCTGTTAAAGCAAGTTCCCAGAGGAGGCGTGAGGAGGAGGAGCTACGCAGGAGTGCCACAGGCAGCTGTGCAGGCTACAGTGTACCCCTAAAGCACCACAAAGAGAAGGCTCTACTCCCCAGGCCTGGCCCCCTCATTCCTACCCGGAGCGGGGAGGGAGCGTGGACAGTGGTGAAAGCTACGTGAGAAGGTAATAATGCAGGACAAGGTCCACTTCTCTAGCTTCTGAATGACTGACAGCTTAGGGCAGGGGACCAGAAAGAGTCACGATGAAGGAAGAACACAGGAGTTCCTTTAATTGGTGACTATAAAGAGCCCATCCTTAGTAAGCCTCCTGAGGGACGCCTGTGCCCCCAGCCCTGTATGCTTCTTCCTACCTGGTTGCTGAGGATGGCTTCGGCCTGCTTGGCATCTTTCTGGAACTCCTGGAAGCCCAGGCACTGAGTGAGGGTGTGCCCCCGGCTCTCCCACATCCGGCGCAGAGCATCCCAGTCGGTATCTAGGCCCGCTAGCCGCTGTCCCAGAAGCTGGTAATCTGGGTCCTTCTGGCCTTCGATCACTTTCTCCCCAGAGGCCTTGACCTGGTGATAGTTGTCTTTGTGCCCGTCAATCTCTTCCTTAATGGCTGCATGCTGCTGTAGGAGCTGCTCAGCCTCTGGGAGCGACTCAGGCATGTCCTCGGAGGCCACCGCCTTTTGGGCCATTGACAGCCAGGCCTGGAAGTCATCCAGATCCTGCAGGAAAGCCTGCAGCTTGCTGGCCTCCCCTAAGGAGAGCTCCTGACCTTGCAAGGCATCTTGCAGGCCCTTCCACAGCTTCTCAACACCTGCCTGCCGCTGGCCAATGTCCTCTTTCTGCTCCGGGTGTGACTCCATCAAGTGCTGTGACTCCCGTTCCAGGGCACTCACACGGTCCCGGATGGCTAATACATCCCGCTCCAACCCCGACAACTTCCGCTGGATAGCAATGACACCCGCCAGGTCCTGCCCCAGGTCCTTTGTAGACTCCACCACCTTCGTCTTATCCACGATCCACTTGCTGGTCTCCTCACAGTCTACACAGTAGTTGTTTACTCGAAGGGCCGAGTTCACAGCCTCTCTTTGTACTGACACCCACTGCCTGGAAGGCATGCCACCTGCCAGAGGAGACACAGACCCGGGGGGGGGGGGTGGGAAACAGACATTATGATGCTCCTTAACTCTTCTCACAAGGCTCCTTTTCCCTATTTCCCATGAGTCTCCCCTACAGACCCCGATGTTACAAAACAAAACAAAAACTATCCACCTAACTGTAGGCAAACAAAATTAACAGGTACGATTTTGTCCAAGATACACCTAACAGGAACTAGATCTTCCTGCTTCTCAAGTGTCAAGTAAATGACGTGCTCACATGTGATGTTCAATTGGACTTCAGGTAAATATGAGCGAGCAGTCGTGGACCTACGATGATGGTTGGGTGAAGTTAATATGCACTGAGTAGAGAAGGAACTGTGCTTTGGATTTCACCTTCTGCCTGAGGTGGAAGTATCAGGCATGATGTTGTGGTGCTACTGGGCAGTGGTGGCAGGCTGCAGCTCCCAGTCAGCCACATGACCACAGGGCAAACAACCAATACTACAGAATGTGCGCTGCTAAGCTGGGTGTGTGGCAGCTTTGAGCTGCCTAGACTGACCTCTTGGTCTCAGTGAGCCTGCTGCTTTAGTTTCCAAACTAGCTAGGGATGATGCCACAAATGCCTGGCCATAAGTGTGTGCATGTGCACACTTGCCTGTGTGGCATATGTGCCCCTGTGTGCATATGTGGAGGCCACAGGAGCATGTCAGGTGTTTTCCTTTGCCACTCCCGTCTTTTTTTTTTTTTTTTTTTTTTTAGGTTTCTTGTTAGACCTGAAGCTTGTGGTTTTGACTAGGCTGGATGGTTGGCAGTACCAGCCGCCTGTCTCTACCCCCAACTCCATCCCAATGCTGGGCACACAATCACACTTAGCCATGGCTGGCTTTGATGTGAGTGTTAGGGGTCTTAACTTGGGCCCTCCTGCTTGCATAGCAAGCCCCATTACCCACTGACCCCCTGCAAATTAATTTTCTGCTTATGACACAGACATCTCACAGTGAATTCATCTGTATACAATTTCCCTAGAATTTTAGAAATGTTGGAAATATCTAGAAAGCTCACATTATTAACTTCAAGAATGCTTCAGGACAGTCCTCACCTTCTCTAGAGGAAGACTGAAAATGCCCAAGGCCACATTTAAAATGCCCTAAGGCCTGAAAACAAAAAATGAAAGAGGCCTGGTGAAAAGAGAGGAAGAGGGGAAAGAGGAGAGAGAGGACCAGTCCAGGTAGGATGGTGAGGACACTGTGCAGCGACCTCAGCCTTCAGGGGCAATGCTGCTATGACATGGGGACATCTGCTAAGGTCCTCCACTTAGTTTGCAGCAATCCTCTTCAGAAGAGCTGACCATCAGCCAGGGAAGACCACTGGAGCCAGCTCCCTCAGGGCCCAAATCACTCCTGGCACACCGTTAAGACTATGTAACACAAGAGAGTAAACGGAGGGCTTGTGTGTTGGTTTGAGTGAGAAATGGTCTCCACAGGCTCACATATTTGAACACTTGCTCCTCAGTTGGCAGCGCTGTCTAGGTGAGTTATGGAACCTTGGAGAGCCTTGTGTGAGGAAGTACATCACTTTGGACAAACTTTGTGTGTATAGACTTGCCACACTTCCTGTTCAACTCTTCCTGCTTCCTGTTTAGGTTTAGAAATATGAGCTCTCAGCTTCCTGCTCTCCTGCTGCCATGTCTTTTGCTTGCCGCTATGCCTTCCTGCCATGATGGTTTCTCTTTTTTAAATCCCTCTGGAACCATGAGGCCAGATAAGCCTTTCCTCTTATAGGCTGCCTTGGTCATGGTGTTCTGTCATGATAGAAAAGTAACGAACAGCGAGGTTGGGAGCAGAAACTCACTGTTTCTCTAAGGAACCTGGCCACGCTGGCGTTTTGGGGCAATGTGGAAGACTTTGGAATTTTGGACTAGAAAAACAGTTGCATGTTGTACGCAGAGCTTAACAGGCTCCACTTTTTAGTAGGAACCTGGAAGACAGCAGGGCTGAGAGCGACTTGGACTGTAGAGGTCCAGCTCAAGAGGTTTCAGGGGAGAGCAAGGCCATTAGCAGCATCTAGCTGAGAGACCATTCCTGTAACATTTTGGCAAATGTCCATGTAAGGAGAACTTGCCTAAGGCTAAATTTAAAATGAATGACCTAATTTCTTCAGTGAAGAAAATTTCAAGACTACATAATGTTTGTTCAGTCTCTGGCCTAGGTATTACTGATAGTGCCTATGCAGGTCTACAATGAAGCAGAGCAAGTGGGGCAGAAAGAAATATAAAATGCGTGGTATATAGAGAAAAAGAGCACCAGCCAGGGCACTGCTGGAAGAGGTTTCTAAGGAGATTAGGGCCATTAAATAGGGGCTTTTTCTACATTGGAATAAAGGGAAGGGTGCCCTCAGGGCCAGACCCCACCCAGCTAAGCTTCCAACATGTGAAAAAAAGGATAAAGCACTATTTTTTCTTCTAGAAAGCAACTGCAACCAAAAGTCATTGTTAAACTGCTTGGTGGCACATGCCCTTAATCCCAGCCCTTGGGAGGTAGAGGTGGGTGGATCTCTGAGTTCGAGGACAGCCTGGTCTGCAGAGCAAATTCCAGGACAGCCAGAGCTACAGAGAAACCCTGTCTCAAAAGACCACACACATGCAAGCACGCATACATGCACACACGCACGCTTATTCAGTGAAGGGCCATCCAAGCTCGTAGCCTAACTTGGCAGTGTTATCCACATGGCGCTAGCTTTAGAAACATGAAGGGTTAAGGGGTCATGGGTCATGGACTCTTCCTCCATTGTTTCAAAGAGTGAGTTATGTCAGGCAGCCTTTGACAGGGGAAACCCTGTATGGGGGCTCTGAGAGGACAAGAGGCTTAAGAGATCATTGCATGTAGCTGTGAGATTGAAGCCTAGGTTGGAGTGGAAACCCCCAGGATGTTGGAGATGCCAAGAGCTACATGTAGGGAGTGGAACCAGCCCAAGAGTGAGAAGTATGCCACAGGCAGCAAAGCTAGAGAGGTGCATCCATCTAAGCCCTTTGGGACTAGACGTGCAGCTACAGGATTTGGGGGTTTGCCAGGCTGGGTTTTGCTTTGGTCTAGTATTTCTTTACAGTGGCCCCATTCCTCCCTTTTGGAATAGAAATGCATAGCTGTGCCATTATATGTTGGAATTATGTCATTTGTTTTTTGTTTTTTCAGGGGGTTACAGTTAAAGAGATTGCCTTGAGTCTTGGAAGAGACTCTGGACTTTAAAACAGTATTGAGGCTCAGAGGCCACAGGGATTTTTGAAGCGTGATGAAGTGGGACTGAATACACTCTGCATTATGATCTGCCACGAATCTTTGGGGTCATGGGGTGGGATGTGGGGTTCCAATGAGAAATTGAAACTCTCACGGGCTTGGGCATTTGAATACTTGGTCCCCACGTGGCAGCACTGACTGAGGGAGGCTGTGGAACCTTTGGAAGTCTTGTTCTACTTTCTGTTTGCTCCCCATATTTTGTGCTTGATATTGATGGGGGATGCTGCTACTGTTACGTATTTGCTACACTGTACTTCTTACTGTTACTGTTTTTTTGGGTAAACAGTATGCTGTGTTGGCCAGACCCAGCTTCATATTCCTCGTGTTTATCATGTCATTTCACGGCATCACTTTCCTGATGTTTGCTCTAATCCCAATCTAATTTTTTGATGGTGGTCCTGGGGATCGAACCCAGATCCTTGTGCGTGCCATGTACCATTGGCCTACACCCTCAACCTCATCTCCTGCTATTTTTTCCATTATAGACCTTGAAGCAATAGAATATGCACCATACAGCCCAGGTGTGTAGGAGTGCGCCCTGAAGTTACGTCAGCACACTCACTCTATGATGGTCACACAGTTACAAGACTGCCTAATGACACGTTTCCAATAAGGTTTTCCTTGTATTAAGTATTTCAGAGCTGTCATTATGACTATAAGGTTAGAGGGGCTGGAGAGACGGGCTCAGCAGTTAAGAGCACTTGCTGCTCTGGCAGAGGACCTGGGTTCAGTTCCCACGACCCACATGGCAGCTCACAAATGTTTGTAACTCTAGTTCTGTGAGATGTAATCCCCTCTTCTGGCCTCTGAGGGTACAGGTATGAGTATGGTGTGTGTACACACACACACACACACACACACACACACACACACACACACACGTTAACACATCTTTAAAAAATTAATGCAAGGAAGGAAGGAAGGCAAGTAGGCATATTTTTCAACCTGCAAATGAGCCTGGCCTGGCCTGGCCTAAGCATGGCCAGGTCTTGGACTATGTAGTTGGAAGAAAAAGGCCATTGACAGAGAGGAGCAGAGGTGGGGAAGTGGCTCTGTGGTGGAGGTACAGAATTTGTAGGAGATGGATGGGGCAAGTCTTGCTGTCTCTGCGGAGCTGAGCCCAGAGATAGTGAGTCAAAATTGCAAGCCAACATCTGTCCAAACACTTCAGCCAAAGGAACTTCCCTAAACGGACGGAGTGAGCTACATGGTAAAAAAGTGGCCCCCACTTCTTTGCTGGACCGGATGAGTTTTCAGGCCTCTCTCAACTCTTAAGACTTAACACACACTGCTCATCACTCTGTGCTTCCACTCTTCTCTAACCTGAGAACGGTGACTGCCCTGACGGCTTTTCCAGTTGAGGCAGGGCATGGTTTAGCTGTTGTAAATGTCGGCACGCTGTGACTCTAATGCATTGCACAGCTGGCAAGTTCTTCCTGCCTGGAAGTTTCTCACCTAATTGCTTCATTTAAACAGCAGCTCCAAGAAATTCTGCCCCCACCCACCTCCCTCCCTCTCCCACTCTCCCACAAGCCTAGTGCAGAAGCACCCTTCTCTCTATAAACATCAGAATTGCAAAGGACCCTGTGGCCTTGCGGGGCCCCATCCTTGGATGCTGAGGTGGTCAGCCCCATTCCGGTGGCTCTAGAGCATCCCACCCAGGGGTTCCCAACAGGCTCTCAACAGCCCCACAGTGCCAGCCCTACTTCTTTGCAGCTATCTTCTAAATGACCTTAGGCAGCACAGAGCTCATCCACAAGCACATGGAGGGGCAGGGTTAGAGCGAGGGACTGATCATGAGGCATTGCATGTGCGGGGCTAAGGTAAAAGCAGAGAATGCAAGCATTTGCTCTGTCCTTAAAGATCCTCCAGGAACTAATGAGCAATTATGCCCTGCTCGGAAAGTAGCCCCTCTCTAAAGGCTCCTCGGGGCCTGCTTTTTGTTCCAACCATGAAGTTTGCTCAAGGCTCCCTGCTAATTCTCTTTACTCAAGCCAGTCTTATTATCGGTGCTGCATTTTGGCAAAGGGAGGGAAGTCTTTTATGGACAGTACTTAAGGACTCTTAGAAAGCAATCTCCCATGTCCAGGAATGTCTAGGGAGACAGGGCACAGGTATCACATGACCTACCCTAACTGCACACTCATCATAGGTGCATAGACATACTCTCTCCTCCCCAGACACAGCATTCAAAGCTCCACAGACACTCTCTCCTCTCTGAATTTTAATGCAGCAACATGGCTGCTCTGGCAAGGGATCACATCCAAAGACCTCTCAGGTCATGTGATCTGGCTGGAATGCAGACATGTCCTTTGTATACCCCTTTAAGCCCAAACAATGAAGGCGAGGTTAGTTCATAGAAGGAAGCAGCCATGTTTGAGTGACCTCTAATTGAGGGGCAGACAAAGTGATTAATCAGAGAAAGGTTTGACAGAATGAGTCAGACATAGGATACACCCAACTCCCAGGAGAACAGGACAGGAAAGAGAGGCTACTTAAGAGCAGCACAGGGAGAGAGAGCGAGAGAGCGAGAGAGCGAGAGAGAGAGAGAGAGAGAGAGAGAGAGAGAGAGAGAGAGAGAGAGAGAGAGAGAGAGAGAGAGAGAGAGAGAGAGAGAGAAGTTGTTACCAAGAGTTTCTTACTGGGACCCAGGACTATTTTACAGAGACAGGTTGAAGGGACAACAAGCTAGACACAGGTGAAAACAGAATGAGAAGGAAGCAGAATATTAAAATATATTGTCAGAATTAGTTTGAGGCCAGGCAGAACAATTCAGTCAGAAGCCAAAAGAAACCAGTTTGAATCAGTCAGCTTAGACAGGCAGTTAGGCCAGAACAGCTGAGTTGAACCAGCCAGCAAGAGTTTAGAAAGAGGAAGAAAGGCTTGGGAATGGCTCTCATCTCATCCCCCTATCTGAGGAAGTAAAAACAACATTTACAATCTCCCCCCTTGCTGCTGTAGCCCCACTACTAGCAACAAGATTGGCAGAAAAAGACTGGAGCATTTAAGGCTTTGGCGGTTTTCTCTAGGTGTGTGTCAGGTGGTGGGAGAAAACTCCCCAGACCTAAGCCCCGCCCACGCCCCACCTTTTGTTGAGGCGATCCTGATACTGTTTCACTTCCCCACTGCGTGGGTGGCCGCTCTCTACCAGGTTGTTGGCGGCGAGGTTCACGCCTTCAATCTGAGCCATCAAAGTCTTCATCTCCTGGTCCAGGATGTCAAACCTGAGATGGACAGAGAACATGAGGAACAGTGAGTGGCAGCGGAGCCTCTGGTTTCCAGTGGTTCCCAGTCTCCAGATGTGCAGTTGTCACTTCCTCCCTCTATATCCAGAATGTTTATTTCTGGGGAAGGGAGGAAAGGAGGCAGACAGATGTGCTGGTACACCCTAATTTTTGGTTCAACGGGTTCAGTTGTATGTCTTGGTATTTCTAGATCAAGTCAGGAAGACAGATAGTTCCTTACTATACAGATAATAGCTCCACAGAAAAAAAGCCTGAAGCAGAGCGGGCTGGAAAGAGCTTACAGTGTTGGGGTTGGCAAAGGAGTCAGTCACCCTAAGGACCATCTGCCATACCTCCATTGTCTTGGCTGCTGTTTTACCCTAATTCTGTTACCCAACAATTTTGGCCAAAAGGTGCCCCTCCCTCGTCAGAAGCTCCGCTCCATCCCTGAGATGAGTAGGGGAGAGCTGCTGAGGGAAGAAGGCCAACTCTTCCTGGAAAGTGTCCAGCACCCTCTAGAACAGCAGTTCTTAACCTTAGGGTCTCAACACCACCACCACCCCCGCCCGGAGGGGTCGAATGACCCTTTCACAGGAGTCACCTAAGACCATTGGAAAACAAAGCTATTTACATTATGATTCATAACAGTAGCAAAATTACAGTTATGAAGCAGCAACAAAAGTAATTTTATGGTTGGGCAGGGGGGCGGGGAGAGCGGGGGAACCACCACAACATGAGGGACTGTATTAAGGGGTCCCAGCATCAGGAAGGTTGAGAACCGCTGCTCTAGCACCAGTGCAGGACCGTCTTAGCACTACTCCAGGGGGCGGCTCCTCCCGCTCCATGATGCTTGGGTTCTGCTACCCTACGCTGCTGAGATGCTGCAAAGCTGGAACTCCTGCCCCCCCCCCCATCCACAGCTGGGACACACCTCCTCTCCATCACCTGAACCACTCCTCCACCCTCCAAAGCCTGAGCACCCCCCGTTCATCTACAGCCTGAACATGTCCCTTAGCCACAGCTGGAGCACCTACTATCCACTGACTAGAACCACCCTCCTCAGCTTGAAAATGGAACCCCCCCCATGGCAAGATCACCCCCTCCACAGAATGAACATGCTCCCAACCCCTATCCAGGGTGCTAAGGGAATCAGAGTACCAAAAGTGAGAGTAGCCTTGGAAACCTGTGGTTTATAAACTAGTCTCTGCGGCTCCTTGACATTCTCTGGCTTAGAGATTAGCATAGGGACTTAGAGATGACAGAATCCCAGCCCCATGGCCACAGCACCTCCACTTCTCCTGTGCTCCATGCTCAGAATCCATCAGAGCAAAGACTCTTGCAGCTGAGAATCAATTGAATAACAAAAAAACAAAACAAAACAACCCCCCCCCCCAAAAAAAAACCAAACCAAACTAAACCAAAACAAAATCCCTTTTGTCTCAGGAACTATGAAGGCCCCAGTGAGTGAACAATCGGAGGCCCCAGACCCAGAAGAGAACTCCCGAAGCCTACACTTTGTAACACAGGGGTGTCTGGAGGTGGGAGGCGACACTCAGCCCTCAGGTGGGGAGATGAGCAGAGGCTGAGCCGCTCTGACCTGTGCTGCACAACTTCCAGGTCCTCCAGCGTGTTTGGAATATCCATCTGGTCCAGCCATTTCCCCTTTTCACTCATCCACAGCTCACAGGCATCGGACTCCCCAAACACGGTGTACAAGTCCAGGGCTTCCTGCAGCCTGTGTCCACGCAACTCTGCCTGGGCCAGCACCTGCTGGTAGAGCTTCCTGAGTGCCTGGAGACGACTTGTTACATCTGGGGAATCGCGGAACTCCTCGGGGAAGTCCTGGGCTTGGCGCTCCAAGTGCTCCATCACCCCGCGACTCTCCTCCAACTCCTCTAGAAACTCCTTGTGCTTCTTTCCCAGGGCCCTTGTGGCACCTTCATCTTGCCCCACATCCTCACCGGAGAGCAGCCGGTGAGCATCTTGCAGCCAGGCCTTCAGGTCGTCTGCATCACCCTGGAACTGGAAGAAGTTCTCCGCATCCTGCAGGTCCTTCTTCCGAAAGGCTGCCAGCTCTTTCAGGTGGTCCCACTGGGCCGAGACCTCCTTGACACGGGTCTCGATCTGTGGATGTCCAAACTGCTTTTGGGCAACCATGCCGTCAGCCTCCTGGAAGATCTGCCTCAGATGGGCGTCCAGCCCACGGAGCTCATCCTCAAAGGCCTTGTGCTTGCGCTGTAAGATGAGCACACTGGTCAGGTCCTTGCCATAGTCCAGGGAGGAGTAGATCTGTTCTTTTTCCCTGATCCAGCTTTCAGCCTCATCCATCTCCCAGAAGAACTTCCAGAGCCGCTTGGATTGCTCCAGCTGAGCCTTCCGGCCGGCCGCCATGTTGCTCAGTTCACTGAAGCACTGCTCTAGGTGGCTGACTCGGTCCTGGATGACCTGGGGGTCACAAGGTTGGTACCCTGGGGGCATAGGAGGAAGAAGACAAAGAATAGAAAGGAAGTCATCTATAGGCAAGTTTCAGGTCAGAACCACACAACCCCAAAGCTTCCTTCCATCTCTCAGTATGTGGTAGGCAAACGCTCTACCACTGAGCTCTGCCTCTCTAGCCCTTCAAGACTCTTTGGGATTGGATGCATGATTCTCAGGTACCCAAAGGACAGGCCAGATTCTTTATAACAGTTCCCACTAAAGTTCAGGAGTGAAGGAGATTAAAATCTGAGAAGCTGGGCGTGGTGGTGCATGCCTTTAATCCTAGCACTCGGGAGGCGGAGGCAGAGGCAAAGGCAGGCGGATCGATGTGAGTTCAAGGCCAGCCTGGTCTACAAGGTGAGTCCAGGAAAGCCAAGGCTACTCAAAATACCAAAAAACAAAACAAAAGTTGAGTAGAAATGAAGAAAGTCTCATGACGTGAGATTTGCATGGTGGCATGTGCCTTTAATCCCAGCACTGGGGAGGCAGAGGCAGGCGGATCACTGTGAGTTCAAGGCCAGCCTTGTCTACAAAGCGAGTCTAGGACAGCCAAGGATACACAGAGAAACCCTGCCTCGAAAAGCAAAACAAAACAAAACAAAAAAAGAAATAAATAAAAAGAAAAAAGAAAAACCTCAGTTGCAGATTACCAGGTGGTAATAGACTCTCTTATCTAAGACAAGAAATTAGAAATACTAACAGTCTCAGACACTAGCAAAAGAGATGGAAAGACAGATGACAGGACCCCTGCCTGGTTATGGGCTGCCGAACCAGCCCGCCTCAGGATAGCGCTGTCACCCTTCCGGTTTTGCACACTATCACCTGAGGAAAGAGGCAGAATTCTAAAGATGGGCCAGGAATGGCAGGCGAGGGGCCAGAGGAGGTGGGTCTAGCATCCAAGGCCTCAGCGGAGGAGGGGGTGCGAGGGGGGGATCCCTCTTGGCCTCACCTTTCCCCTCAATGAACTGCAGGGTGTCCGCTGTGATGGCCTTCACTTTGTCCCCTTGGATGGCGATATCAGCCTCCATTAGCTTGTGCTTCTGAAGCAGGTCTTCCACCTCCAACAAGTGTTTCCCAAACTCAGCAGACAAGATGTGAGCCTGGTGATGGACAAGGACAAGTGAGAGAACAGACACCTCCAGAGGGTGTGTGCGCGCCATCCCCGCAGGGCAGATACGGCGGGGAGGTGGCTACTGCTTGGGGCAGGAGATGCTACAGAGCAGGATTTCCTACAAACATCCTCTGGAATCTTCCACGGGCTGTCCTACAACATCACAAGCGGCACTGTTATCCGTACCACCCGTTTGCAGGCCCGGAGCCTGGGCATGTTTATTTTTAGAAAGTGCACGGTCGATTTCATGCTTATTTTCCTCCCAGACCTCGGGCAGCCGGGGGAGAGAATTCAGACTTTGGTTTCCCCTGTGCAGATGTGCAAAGGGGTCTGGATTCTAACCACAGCTGAAGCCCAGTCACTGAGAGCTGATGCTCTGGGTGTCTGTCTCATCATCACCTATCTCTTTCTAACTCCTGTAGGTTGGTGTTTATGCAACTACTAACGCAAGCTCCCTCGGTTATTGGGGATATTTTGAACATGGGCTAGTGACATCTTTGCCCTTTCTCCATTGTGACTTAGAGATGTGACCAGAGGGCAGGTATTTAAGGAAGCACGTGCTCGCTACAGAATGGGGTGTGGGGTGGGCCCCACCTTGATCTCATCCATCCAGTCGATGCTGTGCAGCATGTCCTGGAAGAGCTTCTGCAGCGCCAGGGTGGCCTCGAGCCTCTGGCGCCGTGATCGCAGCAGCTCCTGCAGGTAGCTCCACAGTCGGAGGATATTGTCTTTCCGGGCGATGATGCGCTTCTGGTCATGGTAATTCTCCTTCTCCAGCTCCTGGGCCAGGACCTCCAGGGCCTCCACCCGCTCCTCATAGGCAGCCGTGTCGGTCTCAATGGCTTCATGCTTCTTCTTGGCGGCCTCCACAGCTGCCAGGTCATACCCAAAGTTATCCTGCCCCCAAGGAGGGAAAAACAAAGACAACAAACAAAACAGCAGCTCAGTCAGACTGTCCTGGGCTCAGACTCTCAGGTGGCTCCCTGAAGCACAGCAGCCAGATAGGAAAGGCACATTTCTACAAAGGCGTTATCTGTGCTGTCCCTTCTGCCTGTTTTATCTGAGCAAGAGTCTCTGAATATCTCACAAGTGTCTCTAAATGTCCCCAACTATTCTCTGTGCCACATTTACAGGTGATGCTACGTGTTCATTCCAGAGTCCTCAGGTGGCCTGCTGGGACTTCCCACCCTGCCTTGAGAGGATCTATCCATTTCTGGGCAGGGTGGCGGGGTGGCTGCCTAGACCAGGACAGCACATCGCTTCAAACAGATGGTATACCCACACACTATCTGGGGCACACGTACGCTCTCCAATGCTCTTAGAACACTCACTATCCCCTTAACAGACAGAATTTAATTTGATTCTAAGCTTTAAGTGGGAGGGAACAGATGCTCGATGGAGAGGGAATCAGCCCTGGGGTTCACTGTTAGCCAGTGAAATGTGTCCCAGGCCCAGAGGCCAAGGAACCAAAAGGCACACTCTGATTTAACCCTGTTCCCAGAGAAGAATCACCAATGTCAATGCTGACTCCTAGGTCTACTGACGCTACAGTCAACAGAAGATATTTTGGGGGCCCCCGTTCTAGTCTTCGAGCCTCTACTTTAAACAGGAGACTGGATAATGGCCAGGAGTGTAACTCAGTGGTGGAACGCTTGCTTTGCATGTTGCAAGGTCCAGGGCCCGACATCCAATGAGAGCAAGCGACAGAGAGACACAGAGAGAAAGAGAGAGACTTAAACCCTAAGGGTCTTTCTTCTTCAGATACAGGTCTGATCCAGCTGAAAACTGCAAGGCTGAAAGGGCGTTATCTAGTTGCTGCTGAGACTGGCTTGGGTTCCAGTTCCATTGAGAGCAGTGGTCTAAAGCACTTCCCCTCTCCCGCCACGCTGTGACCCTGACCTGGGTCACGAGGCGCTGGTTTTCATTGAGCCATGTCTCTCTCATGGCAGCCTTTCGGTCGAACCGCCGTGCCAGCTGCTCCAGTTTCTCCTGCCGAATGAGCTCGCTCCTCAGGGCCAGCTCCCTCTGGTATTCCGCTTCCTCCAGGCTCTCCCAGGCCTGTATGGGGCACAGGAGAATTCTTGGGGAACAGGAAGAATATGTGGGCTTGGGGTTGTCTCTCTTTTACTTGACACTGGATGACTGCATGAATCAAAGGAGACCCTGCTGCTATGGGGGTAAAGTGGTGGCAGACTAAAGTTTAGTAACATTCCTTTGAGTTTTGTTTTTCAAAAGAGGGTTTCTCTGTGTAGCCTTGGCTGTCCTGAAACTCACTCTGTAGACCAGGCTGGCCTCGAACTCACAGAGATCCGCTTGCCTCTGTCTCCTGAGAACTAGGGTTAAAGGCATGTGCCACCGCCGCCTTTGATTTTCGTCAGGGTCAGAGTAGTCAAAGACTTGCTAGTTTCACCTCCGCTAAGCCTGCCTCAGACACTGGCTTAATAATAAACGCTTTCCTCCTCTGTAGGTGCTCAGCAAACCCTTGTTGACTAAAGAGCCACCTCCACGCTAATAGAGCTTCCAGATGGTGCTAAGTCTCCAAACCGCTGCAAACTTCACACAGCATGTCCCTCCTGTCACACATAATTAACATTCTAGACTCAACGACAAACTCAAGGTTTAGTAGAGGACAGGCCACCAAAACCGGCCTGAAGGAATGATTCTGGGTGCCTAAAGAGACTGAAGGGCAGGGAGTAGAGTCTGACCTCTGTAGAGACATTCAGAGGACTCCCTTAAATAGCCAGAATGTAATAAACGCCAAACAGTGACCGGGTCTAGCCCTGCTCAGTGGCCAGCCCCCATCTCCTCCTCTGGAGCTCAGAAGGACAACTGAAACTGCCACAGTACCCGGTTGATGTCAGACACCAGCTTCCCATCGTGAGGCGTGTACACTTTCTGATTGTTGGCTCTCATCCGGGATTGGATGGTGAACAGGAGCACTTCCAGGTTCCCCTTCTCCTGAAACCTGTGGGGAACAGGATCACGAATGGCGGTGTTGAGGCTCCCCACGGGCAAACTGCTTGCTGAAGTTAGCACAGAAACCTCAACAGGTCTAGGTACCTGCTAAGATATCAGTCATTCTCACTGGCAGGGATCAGATAAGAACTTGCGTGTTTATGACTCAGTTCAGAGAAAACGCAATGGCTATCAGAGCATTCATTTGCTTCCATAGGGTTTAGGTGACTGGAATATTTGGGTAACCCCAATAAATACCGAGTTTTACCAACTCATACAAAGAAACCTTTCTCCATACTACAAGCGAAGGCTTTTCAGACAGATTGTTTTTAGTCGATCAAACCTTAGAAGTAGCATTATCCACACGAGAACATACTGCATGGAGAGCAACTTTTACCCCAGTCTCAATTAGCTGGTTCTCCCAAGTCCTATGGGCCAGATGTAGTCAAGGGTCCAGGAAAGGTATCGAGGACAAGGTCCAAGTGGGGTGCACTTTCACACTTCTTCATGTACCAAGAGTCTAACCACTTCTACTCCTGACCACACTGAGGAGTCAGCTATGTGCCCATCCTAACGTACCTCAGTGCTCAAAAGTGCTCCAGAAGCCTAAGGCCCTGAAGCTCTGCTAGTACAGCCGAGAGGTAACACCCTTGTATACTGGGCCTAGTGTTATCGGTTTTGAATTCAGGTCATTAAAAGTGGGTTAGTGTCAGACCAGAAACCTGATCTAGGGTTACAGAACATCCTGGATGCAGTGTCTCGTTTTCCCCTATTTGAGAGCATTGAATGAAGAGTGTGAGATGAGAGGAGGAAGAAACAGAGGGCATCACTGATGAACTAGAAGCTTCTTTTCATAGGTAGACAAGCTAAGAGAGCCTGGAATTCCTGATTGTATATGCACGTGTGCATATTTGCACGTGTGCATATTTATATGTGTGCATATTTGTAAATGCATATGTATACGTGTGCTTGCATAGCTATGTGTAGCCATACCTGTGTGTGCATGTGTTCATGTACATGTGTTGCACAGTTGTGGATATTCATTGACACATATGTGCATGGCTGTATCTATACACGCCTACATAACTTTGTGTGGTTGGGTATGTATGTGCTCATGTTCATTATTCATGAATGCACAGGTGTGGGCATGGTTATATGTGCATGTGTGGCTGTGTGTGCACACATGTGGGGCAGTGGGATGGAGCTCCTGAGAAGCAGGCTTAGTGCTTTGCTGATGAGCAGTGACAGATGGGTGTACTTGATCACCACAAGGCCCCACACAGGGCACTCAGGGGCTGGTAGGACAGAGGCCATGACCTGGAAAGAAACCCATGGCTCAGGGGACAGACTCACTAAGAGGAGTTATCCAGCACCAGCTCTCTAGAGAAGACCAAGATGGTTCCTCTGTTGGCCTTGGGAGCCTAGAAAAGCACTTTCTTTATCTGTAAAACAAGTTACTCATCAATGTCAGCAAGCTGGATGGCACGGGAGTGGATCAGCCAAGGAGACAGATGTCCTGCTGTGGAACTCAAGATACGTGTCATAGGACCCAACCCCAAGCTCTTGACTTTTTCAAGCCCTAAGGACTGACCACCCTCCTAAGTGTCAGGGCCTTACTTGGGTGGCTTCTCCACAGTCCGGTAGGTGCTGAAGGCCTGTAGCTGCTGCTGAACACCACTCAGCGAGTTGGCAAACTTGCGGCTGTTCAGAACGCTAATGGTTTGCTCAATCCAGGTGAGCAGGTCTGAGGCTAGCCCACTGTACTTTTCAATCATCTTCTCCGTCTCGATGGCATGGTCAATGACCTAGGGAATCAGAAAGGAAATGCCGCCAAGAGTGCTCCCAGTATGAATGGCTACCATCAGTGTGAGGCACACTGGGGCTTCCTCGGTTGTCTCTCAAGCTCCGTAGTATTCTGGGTTGGGTTGGTTCCCTGACAGCCCACATTGCTAAAGGAATAGAGGAGATGTGGATGATGCCCTCTCCTGCGCTGACTGTAATGAGGTTCAGTGGGAGCGTCCCTCTCACTCAATCCTATAGAGGATCAGTACGCCTGCAGAGCCCCAGTGGGGCGGGTGCCTTGTTTAAAACTTCATTAGGAATCAAGGGCATCCAGGCACACACAGATGGATGGGGACCTGAAGCCCCAGCAGGGCATGGCACTCTACACAGAGAGATGTACTCCTGGTATACTGTGGGAGCCTTGAGGTCTGACGCCCGCCACAATCGACCCTGTGGTGCTTGGAGAGGGGCGAGTCTGGGAGACACACACAGGCTCAGACCTGGGGCTGTAGCCCATCAGGGCAGACACGAACATTCTTTGGAGTCAGCCGGAGCATTTTTCAGGGGACTTTCGCTAAACTGGGGAGTAGGTGTTCTGCACATCAAACTGCAGCTAGGGACCCAAACACAACACTTTTTGGGTAGGCGAGGAGCTCACACTCAGGGCCTGGGGCCATCAAACAAAAGAAGGGTGCTAGTGCACTGGGCACACAGCTCGGTACCTTGCCGACTCGCTTGCCCTCCACAGCCAGCACCTTCATCTTGGAGAAGTAGTGATAAAACGCCACCACATAGGTGATGATGGACTTCTCATCTGGGTTTTCAGTGAAGACATCTGTAAGAGGGAGACGGGACATCCTGAGCACCAAAACTGGAGCCCTGCAAAGTCACACTTCAAGCATGTAGCCCCACTTCCTCCACCATGAAGTTCAACTGTGTACATCGAATGAAAACTAACAGGGCACGAAATGGAGGAGTAGTGGCTAGGTGCAGTGACGGGGGCAGGAGGATCAGGAGGAGTTCAAGTTCAGCTACATAGTTCTAGAAGAAGAAGAAGAAAAAAAAGAACAAAAAACAAAACAAAAACAAAAACAAAATAAGTTGAGGTCTTTGATTTCAGACAGTGATGAGATCCACATTAAAATCATAAACTAGAAAAAAAAAAAATGCAGGGGGAATCCAGGGCCTCAAGGACCTTCCTGATAAGCCAGGCGTCTGCTGGAAACCTACTTGTCATTGAGGAACAGAGCAGGGCCCTGGCTTAGCCTCAACGCCTCTGGGTCCATGGCTTACCTGCTGGGCACCTGGACCAGCCCTGGGAGGGAGTCCACCTAACTGATCCAGAATGGTAAAGAGGGTGTGGCTCACCTTCGGGGTCAAGGAGTGGGATGATGCCCAGCTGGCGCTCAGCCACGTCAAAGGCATGCTCCAAGTTATGGCGGGCGTTGGAATCCTTCAGCTTGTCAAAGTCAATGAGGTCAGGCCTGGGGACAAGAACTGAACTGTTAGGATGGAGTGGCCATCGGGGAGGTGGGGGGTTTATCCCACATACACTCCCACATACACAGCTGCAGCATGAAGCAAGGATGCTGCTAGACAGATGCAGGGAGTTGGGAAGGTGAGAGAAATGAGACACAGGAGCAAGAGACAGGGGACCTGTGAGCACCAGCTTGGAAGAGAGCAGGCAGCTGTATGACCGTAAGTCAAGGGAAGAAGGAGCACTGGGAGAGGCCAAGGGTGAATGGAGAAGCCGCAGAGGCAACAGGTCCCCCTGGCCTCTAGTTAAGTGCAATGTATCGACTCCTCCCTTAGCACCAGGGATCCCCTTACCGGTGTTTATGTATCAGGGCATTGAAGGCCAGGCCATCCTTCCAGCTTGAAGTGAAGTTGGTGACGTTAACATGGGGGTAGCTGCATCCAAGAGAAACATTAAGACTAAGAAACAACTTCTTCTGAGGTCCCAAACAAGCGTCTAAGGGGAGGGCTCGTATTCTGGGAGAGGAATAGGCCTGTCCCTCTCCTGAGCTGCTTCAACGTAAGAACGTACAGCTAAGTCACACACCATAAACTGTGGCTCATTACTCAACAGGTTTCAGTCAGACCAAGGCAACTCTGGTAAGGAGTCTTGAGTTGCAGGCCTTGAAGAATGAGGTCAGGACAAACTTGAACCAATTGTCCCAAGGCCGCTGTAGTTCTGGTAGACTGATGTCTAGTGGCCCAAGGGCAGTCATTCTCAGCCTGCGGGTTGTGACTCCTTTGCGGGGTGGGGGTGGAGTGTCGCGTGACCCTTTCACAGGGGTCATATGTCATAGACCCTGCATATTAGATATCTACATTGCGATTCATAACAGTAGCAAAATGACATAAGTTTATGCTTAGGGTCACCACAACATGAGGAACTGTGTTCAAGAGTCACAGTGTTAGGAAGGTTGAGAGCCACTGCCCCAGAGGAGGCAAGGGGTTAACGGGAAACACGGTAGCGGCAGGCTTCCAGGGCATACACACCCTGCTGTCTTCATCTGGCACCACAAGAGCAGAGCATCCTTGGCTGAGCGTGTCTCCCGACCTTCTTGAGTTTGTACAACAATGTCCTGAATCTGGGGGTGGCAGAATAAGAGAAGAGTCCATGTGTACCTGGCGCCGCGCCTTCCTGCTTTCCTGGGGGGGGACTCCCTCCTCTGTCCTTTTATCTGTAGCACTCATCCCAACCGCACCTCCACACTCTAAGGTCCTGGGTCGCAGTCACCTACTTCTCTGCCTCGGTCAACCAGAATGACATATAGAGATGTCACCCTGTATCAGAGGTGACAACTTTAGGTAGGGTACTCTAAAAGGAGTTTAAGAACTGACAAGAAGATGCCATGACACCTTCCTCTGAAGACACAGCAGCGACTCACAGGGTGGCGGCACAACATCATGGATGCTGGGCGGTACGTTAACTTGATTGGACTGAACTATGGCTAGCAGACCGGAGAAGCACACTCCTGGGTAAGTCTGTGAGGGTGTGTCCAGATGTGGCTAACTAAGAGAAGAAGGCACACCTTGAATGTAGATGGGACCACCCCCTACGGCAGAGGGGAAGGACCAAGGGGAGAGCCTTGAATTTCGGATGAGAAAACATTCCTAGTTTTAAAAGTATAAAGGGATATTTTTTTCCGCACATTTTTTTTTTTTTTTTTTTTTTTTTTTGCAATTTCTGGATTAGATTATTTCAGACACTGAGAAGTTGCATACAAAGGGCAAGGGTTCTATAGGACCTCCTGTGGCAGATGCTGCATGCAACCTTGTGACAAGTCAACTTCTACTTTTCCCCTCAAAAGACTAGCTGGGCAGTTGTCCTGGGCTTTTGCACTTTGGAATGGTAAATCATGTAGGCCCTGGGCTGGAGAGACGGCTGAGAGCTTAAGAGTACTGACTGCTCATCCAGAGGTCCTGAGTTCAATTCCCAGCAACCACATGGTGGCTCACAACCATCTATAATGTGATCTGATGCCCTCTTCTGACCCGCAGGTGTACGTGCAGCCAGAGCACTGTATACATAATAAATAAATGAATAAATAAATAAATCTTAAAGAAAAAATAATGTAGGTCCTCCATTCCTCCATCCCGTGATCACTGGCTCATAGGGTGGGCTTCTAGCCACTCTAGATGTACACAAACACTCTAGTCACCATTTCTAAGGTTCTCAGCTCCTGGCCAGCATTGAGAGGGTCACCCAGGTACTTCTACCCACAGGGCCTACCTGGAATCGGAGAATGATAGTCCAGATGAGGCCTAGGACCAGGCGGTGGTTGCCATCCACGATGTCATGGGAGCCCATGTTCTCCAGGTGCACGCGCTGCTCCTTAAGGAACTGCAGGGCTTTGTCCACGTTCTCCAGGCAGTGGATGCGCATCTTGCCTTTGGTGGGCCTTGGCTAAGGGACAGCAATGGCCTCATGAAGGGACCTCACAGTCACACCAGAGGTGGCTGAAACCTGTATCAGCTGATGTCATCAGCTCCACCCTTCATCCTCCTGGTCAAAGTCCAGGTTCCACAGTCGCTCCTGACACTTTGTTTTTTAACATTTATTTATTTTCAACTTTATGTTTGTGGGCGTTTTGCCCGCAAATACATCAGTGCACTGTGTGCATGCAGTGGCCACAGAGGCCAGCAAAGGGCACTGGGTCCCCTGGAACTAGAGTTACAGGCTGCCATATGGGCTCTGGGAATTGAATCCAGGTCCTCCGAAAGAGCAGCCAGTGCTTAACTGCTAGGACATCCCTCCAGCCCCTCCTCACACATTTCAACTCCTTCCTTTTAGCAAAAATCCAGAAGGCTCCTATATCAAGCATTCAAATAGGCTTCATGAGAGCCCTTCTAGGTCTGACACAGCCTTCTGGGTGGGTGCTAAATGACAATCAAACCCAATGACACAACAGACAGTGAAAGGAGTGCTCTCTGTGCACCAAGCATAGTTCAAAGAGCCACTCACTGGTAGCCAGTGGTAGGAATGGTGTTTAGGATGGTGGTTGACATTGGCCCCATCCCCACCAAGCCTTCTTCCTCCACTCAATGCCCCCGACAGAACCCAATAGATTATTATCAATGCTAGTGTATGGGTACGTATGCACATGTGTGTAGATATGGAGATGTGTATCAAAGGACGACCATGGACGTAGTTCTTCAGTCACTGTTCACTATTTTGTTTTATCTGGGTTTGGATTTTTGAGACAGTCCCTTACTGGTCCGGAACCTGCCAAGTAAGCTAGATTGGCCAGACAGAGAGTCCCAGGGATTCCCCTCTACCCACCTCCCCAGTGCCGGGCTTAGGAAAGCACGCACACCACCACGCCCAGCTTTTCCTTATGTGTGTTCTGAGCCTTGGACTCAAGCTGTACCAGCTTGACCTACGTCTCCTATGTCTTCTGAAGAGATCCTGGGCAACTCTTTCAAAGGGAGTTTCTATGTGGGTTAAGAGGCAAGAAGTGCGGCTTAGGATTCTAAGGGTAGAAGAAAAAACACTTTTCATTCAAACCCTGAGGGTCCCACAATACCTCAGTCTATGCACGGAGGAAGTGAAAGCAAAGAAGATCTTCCCTGAGAGGCCCAAGGTCACAAAGGAAGTGTTGGAGCAAAGCATGTCCCCTCAGTACCATCGTGCTGAGCAGGGACAGCCAAGAGGCCCCTAACAGGTTTCCACTTGGACTTATGGTAGAACATACAGCAACCTTTCTACCACGCTTCCCTCTCGGTTTTAACAACTCATGCATGTAGGCCCGTGTATTCCAGCTTCAGATGCCCGGACCCCAGAGAGAAAGGGAAGGCTCTGCAGAGCTTCTGGAATGAGCATAAAGGGTTGGGAGTGGTGAGAAGATCTGAGAAGAAGTCAGAGAACCCAGTCAGCCATACTGACCAAGGGAACCCTCTGCATTCCTCCAGCAAATGCTTTTCCCAAAGAGGTGCCGATGGCATCAGCCACAGGCTGGGAGGGGCCTGGCACGGATGAGAACCTTACCAGCATCTCTCCGGAGAGCACCTCCAGCAGCTTGATGAGCATGCGCCCATCTCGCAGGTCCTTGTAGAGATCGCTGATGCGGCAGGACACTCTCGCCAGGTGGGAGTTCACCCATTTCGTAAAGGTTTTCTTCTGAACAACTTCCCGTTCATCTGTGTGAGGAGAAGAGGCATGGGTGAGCTGCCCTGGGCTGGGAGGGCTGGTAACAACATGGAGCTGAAGGGCTTTACTGTAATGCTAGTGTCATCCTTGCCTGGCAGAGGAGGCTGTTGCAATTATCCCGCCTCATTTCTGGGAGTATATGCCAACCCTGGCACGTCTGTCTCATTTGCCTCTCCGTTCTCAGGGACCACAGGCCAACAGAAGCAAGGAAGTGGAGCAGTCACCACCATCTCCACCTCCACCACCACCTCCACTTTTACCATCACCACCATCACTATCACTACCTCCACCACCATCACTACCTTTACCACCTCCTCCTCCTCCTCCTCCTCCACCACCACCACCACCACCACCACCACCTCTAGCATTACCACCACTGTCTGTGCATTGTAACAAGACACCCTGACCCATGTACCTGTTTCCAAATCTGACAAATATTCTGCACTATTTTGCCAATGAATTTAGATTTTAATACCAGCTCCATCCATCCATCCATCCATCCATCCATCTCTCCAATCTTCCATCTATTCTATCCATCTACCTACCTACCTATCCATCCATCCATCCATCCATCCATCCATCCATCTCTCCAATCTTCCATCTATTCTATCCATCTATCTACCTACCTATCCATCCATCCATCCTTCCCTTCCTCCCCTTTCCTCCCTCCAGCCACCCACCCAATCCCCCTGCCTAGAATACTCTTAGCACAAACTCTCCCACAAATACTCTCCCACAAACCCTTCACTTAATTCCTATTTGTCCTTTACAATTAGGGCAGATGTGTTTCTCAGGAGGGCTTTCCTTGACTCAGGGCTCCTCGTGTGTACTGTGACTCCTGAATTCTCACTGTCAAGGATTAGCTGAATGTACACCTTTCCTACAAGACTGTGGGTTTGTAGAGTGTGGGCTCAGGGGGCCCAGAGAAGCCTCTCATTTGCTTCTCCATTCTCAGGCCCTGAAGCTCACTGCTGAGCAAGGACTCTATAGTTGTACTGAGGGGCCCAGTGAAGCACTGACTCTGTTCTGTTATGGGGCAGGCCTGTGCTAGGCCTAAGGACACACTGCACGCTCTCAAGCAGTTCCTGCTATGGAGAAAATGAGAAGTTGCAAATGCGTTGAGATGTACAGAACTCCGATCCTCATGAGGTTAAAGGGTAGACCAGTGTATATGGGGGCCTACTGGCACCTCTGTGCAAGTAAATACTGATGGGGTATCCAGGCTAGGGCTTAAGAGAAGACAGAGACTGCACAAATAAAAGGGAAAGGATGGCAGAGAGAAGTAGCAAGAAAGAGGAGAAAATTATGGTAGAAATAACAGGAGAGATGACAACACATGCCCTCATCGTTTGGCTTTGTGAACAGTGTGTGGACTGGGCTCCTAGGCACTTGCCTTTGAAGATTCAGTGAAGGAGCTGACCTGACAGTATGTCTGGACCTGGGGCCCACAGGATCCCTGGCCAGAGTGTGGGTGGGTGGGTTACAGCCAGGGCAGACACGGGAGGGAATGTCAACACTGGGAGAAGAGGCTAGACGTGCACTGAGACCAAACCATGGAAGGGTTGGCTTTTTAAATTATTAAATATCAGGCTTAACACAACAAAAAGAGGAGCTAAGGCAGTGCTGCCCCTGGGGCGCAATGCTGGCAGCTCCGGAGGCTCACAGCATCAAATTCCTTCTTTGTGGCTATTTTAGTGTTAAGAACTCGGTGTCTTTATTCATCTGTTCATCCATTCAAGAAATGCTCACTGTGCAACCGTAAAGTGCTCAGCACTGAGTGGAGCCGGAGGGAAGTCAAGGACAAGCTGGAGGGTCCCTACGCTGAGCAGACAGACTCAATGACAGTCACATATAAATACTTCTAAGGTAGCCACTTAAATAGCTTTCCATGACGTGGAAGAGCACTGGGCTGATTCTAAATAAATGTAAACTTAAGTGTCATTCACTCATTCTGGGTGTCTGGGCCAAGGAAATCCCCAATGTATCCTTCTGTCAGCAGCAAACTAAAATATTTTCTTGATTTCAAGAGCTGCTTTAGGGGGACAAAAAGTATGTAAAGTTTTGGTGATACGCTGTCTTTATTCTGGGGTATGCTGGGATTCAGCAGAGCCAGCTAGAGCCCCACCCCCACCCCAAGGCCCTCCCTAGACCTGTTCCTTAAGGCAGAGGTTGAGCCTTTGACCAAGGGTCAGGAGGTTTTAGCTACAATAGAGATGAGTGCCCTCAAAAGCTAGCGTCCTCTTTTTGTTTCCTAACTCTCCTGATAGTAGGAATCCGAAGAGTTCATTACATGGTGTGTAGTGCCAAGCCTTGTTTATTTGTGCCTGGCAACAAATAAGGACGTGCTTCCAGTCAGGGACACAGAATGTAACTCCAGGCTGCTCGGCTGGCACACTGGTACCCAGGTCTCATAAAGCACCCTGAGCTCTCCTCAGCTTTCAATAATACACAACGATGCTGGAGTTGCAGGCTTGGAGCACAGCAGATGGCCTCTTGGCTGCCTTAATTTAAGGGGGAGATTACCCAGAATCCCTAGCACCGTGAAACACTTTGCAGTGTTGAGACATGGGAAAGATTCCGAGAGGCTAATGATGATCAAAAGCAGAGTAAGGGCCCAGGGGTGGGGATTAATTTCCATTAGCTGTTCTCTCGGCTGCTGCACATTGGCATGCTCAGCACATTCCTCCCCCAAGACCTAGACACTCCTCAGGAGCAGTCTGAGTGCAGTAGAGGCCAGTGGCCCTGAGCCAGCTGTATTGGGAGCCATGGTAGTATAAGCAGGGTAGAGGGTACTGTGCATGAGGTCTGCTGTTCACAAGGGACCCAACAGTCCTAATATCTACCCTGAAGGAAAAGGGGGAGAAGAGGAGGAGGAGGGGAGAAGAGGAGGAGGAGGAAGAGGAAGAGGAGGAGGAGGAGAATACATAGGAGGAAGAGACAGAGGAGAAGACGGAGGAGGAGACAGAGGAGGAGACAGAGGAGGAGAAGGAGGAGGAGGAAGAGAAGGAGGAGGAGGAGGAAGAGGAGGAAGAGAAGGAGGAGGCTTCTTCAGCGAGGTCCTGAAGGCACTAGTACTTATTTCTAGAGCCCTGACGTTGCCCATGCAGGAAGGGGGGCGGGCAGTGAACATGGAGGGGTCATGCCTCGGTAGCATGGGAGCACGGCCTCTCTGTTCTCCTCTGCTTCTCTTCCTTTCTCATTACACCTTAAGTTGGGGCCACATGCATTCTCTCATGTGTTAAGGCTGCCCCAGAAAATTCATCTTCTTCACCAATCAGCCCTGACCCAGAATTACTGGCAGGGTGTTTTGACAGGTGAGCTCTCTTACAATTCCTTTTCAAAAGTTTAGCTTGAAGTCAAATATACCCGTGATAGCGAAACCCTCAAACACCCACCCACTGACAAGCAAGGCTGTACACGAACAGTGCCGGCACACAGAAAGGTGTGTCATCCTTTGACCATGGCCACTGTCCCAGAGGCTACTGGGACATAAGACTGAATGGCTCAGTCCCTCAGTAAGGCTCTGTTTCAAGAAAAACAGGCTCATATTCACTAACAGTTTGTTTTTTGCAGCCTTATAAGAAATAAAGTTTGTTTTCACAAGACTCTGGTGGCTAATCAGGGTCATTCACTTGACCACTTCTGGAATCAACCAAAACTTAAGCTGCTCAGTATGTCTGTGCTGGGTTTTCTGATTGGTTCATCTCAGGTTGGGAGACCCACTCTAAATCTGGGACACACCTTCCAGTGGTAGTCCACATACAAGGACATGGAAGAAGGGAGCTTTGGCTTCCGGCTCTCCCTGGCAAAATCGCCCTCATTCTCCCTGGCAAAGCAATCTCCTCTGTTGCTGTGGCAGTCCTTCGCTGGTATCAGAAACTAGTTCAGGATTCCACTGTAGACTGAAGACCAGGAGCTGTCTAGGAATCCTCCAGGACTCCAGCATCAGACGGGGGCTGCTGACCTTCAGTCTGGACTGAACGACTACTCGATCTTTGGCCTTCTGTTGGGAGACAGCCACTGTTGGACTACCCACACAGACTTCAGCCTGTAAGGCTTCTGATACACACACACACACACACACACACACACACACACACACACACACACACACACACAATCATACACTCACACTACATGCACACTTCATTCTGACAGTTGTCTCTTTAGAAAATTAGAGAGCCCTGACTAATACTTAACACAAATGCTGCACAGAGTAACACTGGATTAGCTACCAGATGAACAGCAATGGAATGGATGCCCATGGGGTCAGTGAGGAGGAGGTCATGCTGACAACTGGAGTTGTCAGAAAGGTCTTCAGGAAGAAAAGCAGTTTGGAAGGGCAAGAAGGAGATGAGATGAGCCCCAGCACACAGGGATGGGAGGTTGTTCCCAGGCTACAGGTTAGGAGAATATGTATAGAAAGCAGGCTTTAAATTAGACATGAAAATCTCTGGAGTGATGGCTTAGACATAGAAACTAAGAGGCCCCGGGTTCAATTCCCAGCCATCAAGAAGGCAAAGACAAGAAATGGGGCATGAGGGGGAATGGGAAGGAATGTTTTAATGTTTAAATTTAATTCTAGAGACAAAAGGAAGCAGGGAAGGTGTGGCAGGGTCACCCCAAAACATTAATTCGCAATGACCTTAATGATAATAAAGAGTCAAAATGGTTCAGGTTACATCTTAGAATAGTATTTAAAGTCTACATAGAGACAACCTTAGAAGACCCCAAAGGCCTACTACAAAAGAAAATTTGAGCAAATGGAAAACTCAAAACCACAAAAACTTCAAGTTTAACCTGATAAAACGGTGTACCATTATCACATGAAAGGTGGACATAGCGTTGAAGAAGAAACAGGCCTGGCACATATAGGTATTTAACATCTGATAAAAGTACATTTCAAATATGTAAGAAAAAGAAAAAATTGTTCAGTAAAAAATTTTGCAAAAGTAGATGACCACTCAGGGAAAAAAAATGAAAGCCATATTTCATATTGCAAGAAGAATTTTATTTGAATCAAAAACTGAAATGTACAAAATGAAACTATAAAACCACAGTAATCAATCATGGTAGAATAGCTGTTTAAAATAAGGCCTGTGGAGGGTCAGAAAATGAAAGACTGAAGGCTAAAATACATCGAAAAGTTGTGGGAGGGACAGAACACTATGAGCAAGGGCGAACCAATGAGGAGAAATGCCATCGAATGCATTAATCTGCTTCACGTGTGAAAAAAACACTGCTATAGGTTGGATCTGGAATGGTCCTCAACTGCCCATGCAACAGAGGCTCAACTTGGTCTACAGCTTGCTATGCCTCAAAGGCGGTGGAAACTTGAAGATGTGGGGGCCAGCGGGAGGCTTTCAGGTGACTGGGGCATGTGGCAGATTGAATGGGGATGGCCCCCATATTTGAATTCTTGGTCCCTAGTCAGTGGCTATTTGGAAAGGATTAAGAGGTACGGCCTTGTTAAAGGAGGTGTGTCATGGGGGACCAGGCTTTGAGGTTTCGGAAGCCCAAGGCATTTCCAGTTAGCCCTCTCTGTCTCCTACTTGTGGATGAGAGGGTAAGCTCTTAGCTACTGCTCCTGCACCATGCCTGCCTGCCTGGTGGTCACGGACTCTAACCCTCCCCAACAAACTCGCTCTTCTGTACATTGCCTTGGTTACGGCGTCTTAACACAGCTATAGAGACATAAGACAGGATGTGTTCTCACAGCGGGTTATAGGACCCAATGTTCGGTCTCCATCCCCTCTGCTTGCCTGTGCACCTAAATCTTGGCTGTGGAGGTCAGCAGCTCTGATCTCCTGTGTGCTTCCAGTGTGACATGCCGCATGGCTAAAGGGCAAAGTAATACAGCCTCTACAGTTTTGGCTTCAAGACCCACTAGCCAAAAACAGCTGAATTTGATTTCCAGCACCTCCATGGGGGCCCACACCTTCTTCAACTCTAGTTCCAGGGAAGCCAATACTCTCTTCTGATCTATGTGGGCACCAAGCACACTACGGCATATATACATACACACAGGGAAAACTTTTATAAACATAAAAAGGAAAAAAATTAAAGCACACAAGCATACACATAAGTAAACAAAACAAAACAAATTGTCCTAATTGGAAAAGACAAGTCTGAGACAACTGGGAAAGTGTTTCTCAGATTTTGAGTATCAGGGAACTGTTAACTGTGTCAGGGATAAGAGCAGTACTAGATTTAAATGGAAAATGTTCTTGTTTTTCCAAGACAGTGATAAAGGTAATTAGGGGAAATGCTTGCAATGGTCTTTAATTTACTTCAAAATATCAGAGTGGTTTGTTTTACCTTCACCTCTGACACTTTCTGTTTGGAATCTCTCATAATGAAAGTAAAAAAAGCAAAAGAAAGGAACACAAAGATACAATTGCTCCACTTATCAGATGAAAACAGATGAGAAAGTCTGACAAAATAGAGCTCTGCAAGAACGAGGGGACACAGCACGCACATACTGCTAGACAGGGCCAGCCTCTATGAAAGGCAGCTTGACGAGGACGGTCCCAAATGCACAGACTTATCCCTAGTGACTCCATTTCAAGGAATGCATCCTACAGGCACACGCTGACATTCACAACATCACGTAGATTCGGGATTACTCACTGTAGTTTTGGAAATAGCCAAAGATTAGAAATAACCTAAATGTACACAATTAGGGGACTTATTACATTAAAATTATATGTTGTTACAAAGGAAAATTATTTAACTGCAAATAGAATGAAGAGACTTTTATGCAGTCATATAAAATAATTTCAAGATACACTGAGTAAGATGTGTAGAACTGTGCAAAACTTAAAAAAAAAACAAAGCTATGAAAAAGCAATATAGGCTGTGTTTACATATGCATAAAATATTAAGGGAATTATACACAAGATGTAGTTAACACTGTGACCCAGCTATTTATTCCTCCCATGCCCATAAAATGCCTCGAGGGCTTCATGTCCCTCTCTCTTTTCTTTGTTCGAAATGTCTCAAAACAAAGAATGGCAGACTTGGGGTAGAGCTCAGGGGTGGAGTGTTTGCCTAACCTGCAGGAGCCCCAAGGCTCAAACTCTAGTCCCCAAACCAACAGACAAAAAGTAGAAAGTGACAGCCAACATAACCAACAATGGGATAATTTATAGTGTTGGTTAGACTTGTGAGGAGATCAAGAAGGTTACATAAGAAGCTGCAATGACAAAATATATTTTGAGGCAAAACTCAGGCTCTCAAGCCATATGTGTGATATGACTTTATAAATAAAAGTAAATAAAGCTGGTGGCAAGACTATGGGTGGCATTTGTTTTCTTCTTAATTGGCCATATAAATAGTTTCTACAATGAGCATATATAATTTTTAATAATAAGAAACAACAGATGTCATGGAGAATAGTTCATAAGCCCTGAGAAACAAATAATAAAAACTTTAAAAGGCAGCCTTCTTGAAGGAGTCTGCATTGTAACCAGTTCAGAGCCTGATGCTCTGGGCAAAGTTAGCAGGAAAGAGAGCAGAATAAGGAGAGGCCCGTGATTGGCTCATGGAGCATAGGCCCGTGATTGGCTGATGGAGCATAGGCTCGTGATTGGCTCATGGAGCATACACCTGGGCCAGACCTGAAGACAAAGGTAAGGAGAATCCCAACTCAGGCTTTCTTTCCAGTTCACTCCTGGAAGCCAAGGCTCAAGCAACCATGGTTGGCTCTTGGTCCCTTCAGTCCCCTCCATCTCCTTTGTTCCCTCTCTTCTCTCTTAGCCCTCCCCCTCCTCTCATGGCCTGGGTCAACCTGCTGGCCATGTCCAGGTCTACTACTTTCTCTCTCTGCTCTGCACTCTTCCAGATGCCTCCGGCTGTGCCCTCCCGCCTCGTATCTACAATAAAACCCTTCTCCTCAACCATGCTCTGCAGCAGTCATGTCCTCACTCGCAGCTAGCTGACCCAGAGCATAAGCTAGAGAACAATTTGAATTTGGTCCTCTGGGGGTTCCAGGTTTAAGAAGTGCCTCCCTACCTATGTGTTGGAGGGCAATGACTCTAAAAACCTTGAGTTAGTGGGATTGGACCCAGAGCAGATTGGGTAGGGAAACCAACTCAGAGTCAGTGACAGACACCTCTCCAGGGGGTGACCCGAAAGGTCTAGATATAAAATAACATGGGCTCATCTGGAAAATTCTATGGATCAGGGATTTGTTGTCCCTGGCAGGTGGCAGTATCCTGAGGCTGTAAGCCATTAGTGACTCCAAGGTTTTGATCAGAGAGTGTCAAGAGACTTCAGGAGAAAAACAAACAAAAACAGGTATAGGCATGTGGCCTGGGATGTAAAGCAGAGGTTGACCACGGAGGACTCAGGAATGTGCAAGGCACTGAAGCACTTAGTGTAGGCTCAATTTTCTTAATAATTATACTTTATTACGAACTCACTAACAGAGTGCACCTCACTTACAACCCGACTAATCCAAATAATAGGAAAAGGAGATTAAAGAACGCAATAATGAAACCTTAAGGATATCAGTTCTGAGGAACGATTCTCCTGGTGTAGTCAGCAGGCCCTCTGCAAACCTACAATTTAACCAAGGTTGTTGTTGGACCCTGGAACAGCAGCTGAGGCCCAGAACCTCAGCTGGAGCCCAAAGCCTTGAAGCTTTCCCTGGAGCAGTTCTCTCTAGGAGCATCTCTTGAAGTGTTGATAAACAGCCAAAACAATCCCAAGTCTTCTCTCCAGCCTCCTGTTTTGGGCTCATATATATCCTCTCAGTCTCTACTAGGATGTTTTCAGCTGGCCACATCCAAGCTCCCCCATAAAGTAGTTCGACTTCTAAGTAGAAAAACATCCTGCTCTCTTACTAGTCTGTTCCCCATCCCACACTTGGATCAAGACAAAAACATGTTTATCTCTCCTACAACTTAGCCTACAGTAACTTCCCTCCTGTCTGTGAACAGTGAGGGTACAGCTGTTTGCCCATTTCACCTGGGTACCTGAGGGGTGGAGACTTTTTTTTTTTTTTTTTTTTTTTTTTTGGTTTTTCGAGACAGGGTTTCTCTGTGTAGCCTTGGCTTTCCTGGACCTGCTTTGTAGACCAGGCTGACCTCGAACTCACAGCGATCCACCAGCCTCTGCCTCCCGAGTGGTGGGATTAAAGGCGTGCGCCGCCATGCCCGGCAAGGGGTGGAGACTTTTAAAAAGATCAATGAAACATGAAATATAAGATATGCACCACACAGCAGAGGAAGAGAGGAAGAGAAAAACAAGAGGAACAAGGGGGGGGCATCTTTTCTAATTCCAGGTAGGGCCATGCCTAGTGGCAGGTAGGTAATGACATCATAGGTTGTTAGGCAGACTGGGTCAGTATACTAGCAGAGACAACCTGGATAAAGTATGTAGACACAAACTCCCAGATGCCAGGTGCTGTTAGCATGAATCTGGTACTCACTGGGATGCAAGGCTACAGAAATCAAGATGGTCTAGGATACAGGCCCAGCCAGGCAAGAATTTCTGGAGGATCGAGCAGTTTGTGAAAAAGGTTAAATTCCCTTTCCCCAAGCCAGGATCCAAAGCTCCATCAATCAGAATAAAGTGGCACTCTGACCTTTGTCAGTGATAAGTGGCCTCTCAGATAAGTGATCTGAGTGAGCCTGGAGCATCAGCTAGCTCAAGCTTGGAGTGGTCAGGTGAGGAGGAAGCAGAGGTCCATGGAGCAGGAAAAGTGGCGGTACCAAGGTCATCCAACTATAGCATCAGGACAGAAGAATGCTACTGCCAACATGAATCACTTTCTCCCCACATACGGTGGCCTCCCTGCCTCAAGCAGCCATCTGACCCTCCTAGACTTAGCTGCTGTCAGAAAGAACACCTCAAACCCAAACCTAACCACGCCACTGCCAGACTAAAGCACTGTGATGGGTGGGAGCAGCCTGTTCCACAGCCCTCTGCGGAAGGCCACAGCTCCTATCCTGAGCCCGTGGAATTCCCTTCCTTTGACCATGCAATTTGCCCTTGGAAGCAATCTCCTTTGTCACCTTTTTTGAGGTCCTTGTTGCTTCCTTTCAGATTCCTTTATGGCCTCTAAGGCCCTCTGGGAGGTGACGCCTGCATGCCCCCTCTTCCTCTACCACTAACTTGTGTTTGGACTTCAGCAGATAACTCACTTAATGGGTGAGTTATAAGCTATGGGTGATATTATACATTTATATAGTTTCTAGGAAACCTTTCCAGTATTCATTACAGTGTGTGTGTGTGTGTGTGTGTGTGTGTGTGTGTGAGAGAGAGAGAGAGAGAGAGAGAGAGAGAGAGAGAGAGAGAGAGAGAAAGGGGGGAGGGGGAGATGGTATGTGTTATATGGTACGTGTACGCACGCATGTGCGTATGTGATGTGTGTGGTATGGTATTTGTGTGCATGCATATGATATGGTGTGTGTGTGTGTGATATGGTATGTGTGTGTGCGTGCCCGCGGGTGTGTGCATGTGTGCGCGTATGTAATATGATATGTGTGTGCTGGGTAGTGTGTGTGTGTGTGTGTGTGTGTGTGTGTGTGTGTGTGGTGTGTTTATGATTATCTGATCTTCTCTCGCTTGACTGTAAGGTGAGATTTCCTGGCTGATCCAGTTTCTAGCCTCTGAAAGGCAAACTGTTAGAGAGCAAGTGCTCCCAGGCTCTTCTGCCAGAAGCCTCCCTAGCATTCGCTCTTACTGCTGTGATAAAAAGAGGGGGGAAAAATGAACAAAGCGAACAGATGCTCTGAAAACAACACTCTTGGCACCTCTTCAGCCAGGCAGCATGCAAGGGAGCCCTCAGGGAACTGGGGGTGGGATATGGCTGCTCCTGAGAGGCCTGGCGTTGAAATTCACCCTTGGGAATGAAGCTGACAACCCACAGGAATGTCCCAAAGATGGAGGAGGCTATTAATGTGGCTCGTTCAGATTGCATGGCATGGGGAGGGAACAGAATCTTATTATTAACCTCAGTGCATTAATATTTGATAAAGCTTCCTCACAATGATAGCTAGTAGTCACCCACAAGAGGGGAGCAGCCTGGTTCTGAAGACAGTCTCAACGACAATGAATAGCTTTCATCAAGAGAGGAGAGGGTGCTGGCAGACAGTTCAGTCAGTACAGTGCTTGCCATAGGGATCTGAGGGCCTGAGTCAGGTCGCTGGAACCTGTGTGAGGAAGTCAGGCGTGACAGTGGGGGCAAGCCCTTGTAACCACAGTTCTGGGAAGCGGGGGGAAAGGTGGCTTCCTGGGGGCTCACTGGCTGGTCACCCTTGCTTAATTGGTGATTTCCAGGCCAAGTGAGAGGCCCGGACTCACAAAGAAGGTGGACAGAGTCTAAAGAAGGCAACTCCAGGCGGACCACGCAGCTCAGGCAGCACGTTACCCTCCCTTGGGGGCTCCCCGCACAGGAAATGGGCAGCTTCCTCTGCGCTGAGGTTTGCCTGGGCTGGGGCTTGGTTTCATAACTGCCTACCTTCAAGAGGAAGCTGCTGCAGCAATTATTTTTCCTCCTCTGAAAGTGTATTAAAATGCCTGCTGATGAGTAGATATTTACCTGAATCGTATGTTCTCCCAATATGTGATTCCTAAATGTTTTGAAATGTGAGAAGACAAAAACCAAAACTAAACAAAACCCCAAACCTTAAAAGCTGTCATTAGTGTCTCAACTTCTGAGCTCACAGACAGCTGGGAGGGACACGGCAGCCATGAAGAATTCATGTCTTAGTGGCAGCTGCTTCCTCTGAATCCACCAACAGGCTGTCATGAAACAGTGGCTGCCCACCCACCGAGGTAAAATCCTGCTCCTTGGAGGAAATCAGACACCCTCTGGACGCAAAGCCTTTTCCGGTCACTAGGGACAACAGGACCCTGGCACCAGTGGGGAAAGCATCCTGACGGGAAAGGTTTTAAGGCGTCTCTTAGGGAGACTCTGAAGGCCCCTAGCTACCAAGGTCAACACAAACCCATGCTGCCCACTTTGGGGAGCCTCAAGGCAGCCACGGAGGAGCCGAGAGCAGTGGGGTCTGAGGACCGCCACCCTGAGGTTCTGATGGCGTATCTGATAGCTACAGAACTTAACCTCAGGGGCTGGCACTGTGGGTCAGCCAACAGTGTTCATCAGTGCAGGGTGCAGCCTGCTGTGCCCCTACCAGCAGTATGGCCCTATTACACTCTTTAAATTGTTATTACTCACTCTAGCTGTTCAACTTCACTCTGGCTATGTAACTTCAAGGCAAAGTTGTTAGCATATGACCCCCAGTCTGCCTAGCAACCTATGATGTCATTACCTGCCCGCCACTAGGTGGGCCAGCTGCCCAGGATATAAAAAGGGTAAACCCACCTCATCTTCCTCTCTTACCTCTCTTGCCCCTCTTTCTCCTCTCTCGCTTTTCTCTTACCTCTCCTGTTTCTCTCTTGCTGTCTCTGTCTCTCTCTCTTTCTCTCTGGGGCGCCCCTCCCCCTGCCCTGCTCTCTCACTCTTCTGTATCTGGTGCCTGGCATCTCATTTTTAATCCTTACAGAAGTGAGCTGCATAATGACATGCTCTTGTTTTAAAGGACGGGCTCCATCTAGTTTCTCCCTTAGTAACTATTTCACTGGGCAGCACACAGAAAGACAGACCACCACGTCAGCCTCTCTTCCTCACAGGCCCCTCGAGAGACTCTGGACTGTTCTCTACGCTGCAACCTTCGAGGTGCATCTGTGTGCATGGAAGGGCCATAAATCACGACAGTCATGCAGTGAGTGGCATATGGGGCTCGAGACACCAAGCTGTGTGCCTGGAAGATAGGAGAGTGGGAAGGAGGAAGGGCGTGGGAAGACAGAGCCAGGAGCGAGGCACAGCACAGAGCCTTCTTCTGGGGACATCTTTGTGTTTCTTTCTTCCTGGTCATCTTCTTCCACCTTGGCCACATGTGTCCCCAGGCATTCTCACTGAGGTTTATAATCAACTGCAGGGACCAGTGTAGGGCAGGCGGGGGTGCTGAGGAGAGTCAAGGGGGTCAAGATTCTGGCTGTTTTAATTTTCAGCAGTACTCAGCTCTTTACCTCCCATTCAGGTGACATGAAATATGAAGGCTGGAGCCTTGGGAAGGACAAGGTTTTTGGCTTTTCAGCTGTTCCCTTCCTTAATGCAGACCCCAGAGAGAGGGGAATAGCAACACCAAAGACAGGCATCAAAGCCTGGTCAAGGAGGAAGCCTTCAGGCTGCCCACCGCTTAGCCTGGCAAATGCTGCCCAGCCACTGACAGACATTAAGAAGCCAAAATACGCTTACAGACCTGAGGGGAATACCCCTTCTTGGCCCCAGCACTGCATGCCCTACCCCGTCCCCACCAAGGTCAAATACATCCCTTCTGCAAGTCTTCTCCCCACCTCCCCTTTCATTTTAGTCAGATACTTCAAAATCAAAAGTGACTGATTCCAGCGCGAGCTCAGGTTTTTATACAAAAGGGGAGGGTAACCAGATGGTTTGTTTAGTAGGCCTGGGGGAGAAGGAAAAAAAAAAAAAAAGCAACACTGACACAAAAAATAGAAGTGGGAGCGTGTTCTCTAACACTGTCGGGAAGTGCACGCAGGAGACTGAAAAGATGGCAGTCTGTTAGGCCTAGGGTCACTGGGAGAACCAAGAGGGGCTGCCCAGCTGGGGAGAGCATCCAGCAAAGCTCATTACAGCCTGTTTTCCTGGGCCCTGAGTACTGAGGCCTGGGTAAGTTGGTCTCCACAAGAGAGGCAGCACCCAAGCCCAAGCCTTAGGCTAACTTCTGTAGTCCAGGCTACCCAGACAGTGGGAGCGGGAACATGGTCCAAGTGACAGTGAGGGTGGCTCTAGGAGACCCCAGAAGCCTGTGGGATTTTTCTTCCAACTTCAGTTTCCACAGGTAGAAGTGTGTGTGTGTGTGTGTGTGTGTGTGTAGGGAAAGGGTAATCAAAGAGGAAGAAACCGGCCAAGGTAACTGAGCTGATGATCTTGCACATCTGAGGTTGAGAAAGGACAGAAAATATTTATAGAGAGCTTTCTTGAGACCAATAAAATCTACCATCCAATAGGTTATTTTTTTTAATATTGATTTTTCATTTTTCATAAACTGTAGCTTATTTGGTCTTCACAACCTTGGGAAAGTACTGCCACCCACCCTACAGGCCAGGAAGAAGAACTAGTGCTCATCCTTGACGACGGCAACAGAGGAAGAACTGAGATTCCAGTGTAGATCTTCTGGCATGTTCCTATGCTCTAGACCTTCAGTAGCACGGAAAAAAAAAAAGGGGGCAGCCCAACAGGCCCAACCTCGAATGTGTACCTGTAAAGCAGACCCCCATAAGCAAGAAGCAGGGGGCCCAAGCCTGTGGTCTTTAATAGCCTTCAGGTGGACATGCAGTAGACTATGTGGTGTGATAGCATCAAGCACTGGCCCTGAGGCCCCACTTCCTGAGGCTCCTGCCTGCCCAGCTAAGATGGCTCTAAAGAACTGAAGGCGAAAATTTCAAGAAGTTAAAACTGGAGAAATCTGACACTCACCTCTCTCTACTCTTGCTCACCCAGCACAATGGACCTTCCCAGAGCTCTAGCTTCTAGCAGAGATCACTCTACATCATGTCTCAGGAGAAAGGCAGCAAATGTCTTAGGTTATTTGTAGAGACAACGCAAGGATCCCAGAGTGATGTGTTTACTTGGAAACCAGGTTTCTGAGTTAAGGTCCAGGCATGGGATTCTTCACCCTGGGAGGGACAGTGTGGCCTCCCCATGGGGAGCATTCGTGACCCTTGATAAGATGCTCTTGGCGGGAGGCTGGTTCTGACTATGAAGTTTCTCTGATGATACCTTCTCCTCTTTAACCCATCTCTACCAGTTTCCCATTGGCTTGTCAGACCTGAGTGCTGTGCTTCCCCAGGCCAACTGGAGATTCCTTGAGCCCTTCTGATTTCCCAAACCACACACAGCCCTCAACCCCCAGCTTCTGGCTAAGGCCCCCACAAACTCTTCAGATTCTCTGTGTATCACCTGCTTTGCTCTCTTATTGCTATTTAATTTATGTGCCTTCCCCACAGTTCTTCTCCAGTTCCACTCATGCTAATTAATTGTGAGCACAGTTCATCTTCCCCTAATAGATTATAAAGTCCTTAGAGACAGATGCTATACTGAATTTATCTCTGCAGTTCCCCACTCTCCTTTCATGTCTAGCTGGGGGGACAGATTTAAACTTTGTGAGCATACAACAGATAATTCTTATAATGAAATTTACCTAGGTTTCGTGTGTGTGTGTGTGTGTGTGTGTGTGTGTGTGTGTGTGTGTGTGTGTGTACACATGCACATGTTATCTGTGAAATAGATTTTTAAAAATCTGCACAGGTCAGTCCCACTTCCCATTCTGTCCCTCAGCAAGCGTTGTGGTACACAGCTATACTTTCCCTGGGCATCACCAGGGCCATTGCAGCCAAATGTAGCCATTATGGAGACACAACGTAAAGCCCAGAATCACAAGCCAAGTGTTTCCAGTTAGAAGGTAAGGGAAACCCTACAGTGCATGGGACACAAATGGTGATGGCCAAGTCCTGTGGTGACAAAAGTGATCAGATGCCCATAGTCTCTTCTTGGAGTGAAAAGACATTCCCAAGAGGCCTAGAGCCCTGCTCATGCCCCCAGGTTCCAAGGAACCAAGGTATCTGGGAATAAAGTAGAGAGAGAGAAAAGGAAGAAGACATCTCAAGCAGGACAGTGAATTACCCCTGCAAGTGTTTATGGGAAAGGCTGAGACCTTCTTACAAGGTAGAAGATGGTAACGAGCCGTGATGGTGTTCAGGTCCAACCAGGTAAAGGCCAGCCCCACTCCTATACACATAGCACCACACAGCCCATATAGCTCAAAGTTTCTTTGTTGGCCAAAGATATAAGGTCAGAATATAATTGCCCTGCGTTAAGTTCCAGGGAAACAATAGAAACAGTTGGTAATGGAAGATAGACTCCAAAGAACCACATCTCAGCCAGCAGGGGGAGAAGCCATTTCTACTAGAGATGTTAAAATATCCGTCCCCATACACATGCACACTACTCACTATTGAACTATCTAGACTTTAGCCTGTAAACACACACACACACACACACACACACACACACACACACACACACACACACACACACACACCCCACACAGAGGAGGAAGAGCCTATGTCACACCAGGGCTCACATACAGAGCCTCCATCACAGCAAGGAGGGACATGGACCTGATGGGGGTTGTGAGTGTAACCTTCTGACCCTCCGTAGCCCCAAGCAGCACCTGCTAAGGCCTCGATCCAGGACCCCTCAAAGAGCCTTGGCTGAGCTGTTGTCATTATCCAGCTAGGCACAAATAAGTAAGACACTGCTAAGTATAAATCCAATTGCAGTTCAAGGAAGAGAAGGTCCATGCAGCAGACTCTCTTTCCTAAGGTGGACTGAAAAGGACACTGTCTAGTTTCAAATTCCTCTTTTCATTTCGACCACAGGGACAATGACACTAACGGTATAGGCAGGGCACTAAGCGCACAGGACACCTCTTGTGTAGCCCCTTAGACACTCCTTCACCCAGACTTCCCTCACACTTCTGACTTTGGTCCCAGGCCACTTGGGACAGAGACAGATGGCAGGACCCACCCACCACCGAGGCCAGCACTTCAGAGGAAGTAAGGGATTCTGGGACAAGCTGCCGATGCCTGCACTCCCTGGGGGAAGGGGTGCTCTCTGAAGCCAGCAAAGGTGTTTCAGTCACTGCATACCAGTGACCGAACATACAGTAACACTGCATACAGTGGCTCCACCACAGCAAGGAGGGAGTTGGACCTGATAGGGGTTGTGAGTGGAACCTTTCTGACCCCCCCCCCCCCCCGCCCCGTGGCCCCAAGCAGTACCTGCCAAGGCCTTGATCCGGGACCTCTCAAAGAGCCTGGCTGAGCTGTTGTCATTATCCAGCTCATCATCCGGGGCATCCCAGCGGGCATTGATCCGGCTGTATGGTGGCTGGTTGCCCACGTTTTCAAACTCCGTGGCCGATGTCATGTCAGCGGGCTCTTCTTAGCAGCTGTGCCTGTCTCAGTCTTCATGGAAGGGTCCCTAGGGGACAGCAACACAGTCAGAGGGTTAGCTTCCAAGCCCTTTGCTCTTTTTCCTCAGTGGGAACTTGTTAGAGTAATCCAAGAGAAGCAGATCCTATGGGAGCCATGCACTGTGCCGCCCACTTGTCAGGACACGTTTCTTTCCCTGGGGTCTCAGGGTTCATTGTTACAAGACACTGCAGCAGGAATAACGGCAAGCAGTGGCAGTGGCGGGGGACAGAGACCAAGAGCTGCATGCGGCAGGGTCAGGATGGCCAGCAGGTGGAGACATCCGTCCCAGTGAGCCAGCTTCCTTCAAGCCTGCTGCCCTGGCTCTGGAGAGCAGCTTGAGGGGAAAGCTCTCCTGGGAGCCAGTGGCTGGGGTTTGTGAGGTGGGCAAGTGAGGAAGAGAAAACCCACTCGTGAACTGAGATCAGAAGTCAGCCTGGTGGTGGAGACAAGGACAGGCAGAGAAAGAGGAGAAGAAGAAAGGCAACGTAATGAAAGTCTGGCTTAATGGAACTCGTGGTCGGGGAGAGGCGGGGACATTGAAGATATCAGGGCCCCACTGAGACTCCAGCCCTAACAACCGGAAAGTCTTCTTCTTCTTTTCCTTCTTGGAAGTGTGAGCTCCCCTACTGAATCCCTGACCAGACCAAGCAGGCCAGGGGAACGCCCTGTTATCCCATCCAGGCTGGCAGCACCAGGCACTGCATGCCATGACAGAGAGAGAACTGTGTATGTATGTTAGGGACCAAGTGCCAAGGAAAAGGGGAGACCCATATGGTTGGCCAATGCTTTCCAAGGAAGTTTGGAGGTACTCAGGGAAGGACAAGTGAAAAGGGACAACAATCCAAACAAAAGGGGGAGAGGGAGAGCAGGGGCAATAGCGCTAATTAAGATAAGAAGCAACCAGCAAGAATGAGGGAGCTCAAGAGTAACGGCAGGACAGGAGAGGCTGGGGAGAAAAGTGAGATAGGAGGCTGGAGGAGCCATCTTGGTCACCAATGCCCATGGCCTCTCTGTACCTGGGAACTCAGGGGACTCCAAATTCAAGTTTGTACTTCAGAGTGGAGGTCCAGAGCCTTCACAGTCAAGAGAGTTAACAGTGGGCAGAGGGGCTCTGGAGGCGACAGGGCAGTCAGACGGCAAATATCAGTAACTATTGACCTATACATTGCATTCTCACGTCCTCCAGTACGTGGGCTCACTGCCCTGGCGTGCTCCCCAGGAGGCACACCCGGGCTGGAGAAACGACACATGCTCACCGCTCTGAGCATGACTTCGGCGCCTGGACATTACTTTCCAGACTCAGTCACTTCAGACTCTTGTCTCCCAGTCTGATAAATCAATCCTACCACATCCCTTTGAGGTAAGACAGGAGCCAGAATTATCCACTCTGATTGCGCAAGGGAGAAAAGTCACAGGATGAGGCCTCTCCAAGGTCATCTAGGGAACTACTGTGGCTTAGACGGAAAGCCAAACTGTAGGCCTGCCTATCACCCTTGGATGGACTGGTCTTAGGGATGCATCTGGAGAGAGAATTGGCCCGTGGGGATAGCCTGCCCCAGCTGCTAGGACTGAAAAGACAACATGCGAAGCCAGTCATAATCCCATGCCACGCCTGCATGTACGCCTCATGACCACCTTTGTCCCTTTCAACAGCCTGTTCTCCATTGTGAACCAGCTGCTTCTTGGGCTTAAGATTTCCCTCTCGATGGTCTGAGCAAAGACAGTTGAGAAGGATTTCCTACTCTCCTGGCCTTCCCACCTCTATGGAGCTGAATGACCACTGGCTTGAACGTATGAGTCACACAGAGGTAGACCACCACTGGCAGGGCCACAAGCGTATCCAGTAGCTCCTGAGAGGGGCCAAGTTGCCAGACTCAGGAGGTGAGGTAAGATCCGCCTCTGAGAACCAGAGGTAACCAGACCCTGGCTCACTCGCTTCATCCTGGGCTATTTTTAAGAGTGGCCGAGAGAGGCCCAGGCTGCAGGGCTGGGAGTGAGATTACCTTAGCTATGGCTCCGTAAATAAGTCTCTGCCCCAGAAAGATGAGCCCAGGCAGCAGACCAGTAGAACTAGCGTGCGTGCGAGACAAGATTGATGGCCCTGGGTGGAGGAGAGCAGGGACGCAACAGCAATTCATCCTGCTTAGCGAATGCCATCCTTCCTGTGGCCCAGCTCACAGGAAACAGCAGCCAGACAGTGGCCCTGCCAGGAATGCAGGGGAAACGCATGTGTGTGCCGAATACAGGAGTCTAGTATGTTTATTTGTTTGCTTGCTTGCTAGTGGAAGGACCAGAACCTTGGTGTTAGATATCACAGGAAGAAAATACCACAGAAGAAATGAAAATGGGGCACCTTCCTCCTGCCACTTACCCTAGCCCCTACCCAGGTGGCATTTCACCAGAGTCAAGGGTTGTAAGGTGTGTTCATATGCTGGAACAAAGATGATCTCAGAGAACAGATTTTGTTGTTGTTGTTGTTTTGTTTTGTTTGTTTTTCAAGACAGGGTTTCTCTGTGTAGCCTTGGCTGTCCTGGATTCGCTTTGTAGACCAGGCTGGCCTCGAACTCACAGCGACTTGCCTGCCTTTGCCTCCCAAGTGCTAGGATTACAAGCGTGCGCCACCACACCCGGCTTTCAGAGAACAGATGTAAGAGCCGGTAGGTAAAAGCAGGCAGGTTACCTATGGTTATTCCAGAAATAAACAACACTCCTCATGCCAGGCCAAGACAGTGAGCCTGAAACCAAATTCGACACAGTGCTTTCTTAGAGTCACCTGTGTCTCCTTCAAAGGCCTGACTAAAAGGAAGTACCATGCCTAAATAGCTTATGATGAGGCCTCATAAGAGAACACACCTAACCAAACGAGAAGACACAGAAATGGCACTCAAGTTGGTATCTGAGGGGAACTTAGAAATGGGATGATGTGATCACAGCTTCAATGACATAAACCATCTGTGCATATAGAGTGGCCTTCCATGACTCATGAAGGACCCCAAAACAGGCCTAAATTTGGACCTCACGTGTAAAAGGAATCTGTCTGTATGGAAGCATCACCTGTCAATAAAAGGTAATGGCTTATAGCTGATGCAGGAAATAGGGGGTAGGACATCCAGCAGCCAGAAAGGATTCTGGGATAGGGTAAGGCAAGGGAAAGTTGCCTCAGGAAGATGTGCAAAGGACAGACACATGGTACCTGAGTAGAGGTAACCAGCCACGTGGCAGAATGTAGATTAGTATAAACTGGTTAATGTAAGTTAAGAGCTAGTCAGAGAAGAGCCTAGCTATATGGCCTAGGCATTTGTAAATATATTTTGAGTCTCATGAGTCATTATTTTGGGAACTTGGGGCCAGGAGGAAAAATAAGACCCCCATTATACTCACGCCCCTGTCAGCCGATGGGAGGGGGGTGTCATACGGGTAGCTCCTTGCACATTCACTTCCCGGTTCATCCCAAAGACCTTCTTAAGCCACCCACACTTTTATCAAAGTCTAAGTGGGTCCTGTCCCGTCTCCAGAGTCACCTCTATCTGATAACTGTTGCCCTCTGTGTCCAGGTGATGCTGCAGTACATATCCTAAGCAGCTTGCCCACACACAGCTCAGTACTGAAAAGCCCACGTGACCACAACAGGGCACCCAGACCTGGAGCCCACCTGCTTCTAGAACGGGTGTTAGGCCTCAGAATCCCAGCTCGTCAATGAGGACCTGAGGAAGTGCTAGAGGATACAGTTCTGTCCCTGTAGGTCTGAGTTGTGTTTTATGTCAGCTTTTCCCCCATACCCCAGCAGAGAGAACACACTTTCCTCCACACCCAGTCTCCCAGTAGTAACCTGCATTCCCTTTTCTTCTTGCTCAAAGGCAAGAAGCAACAGAGTGCAGATCCACTTTAGAACTGGGAAATGTGGCCGCATCAGGTAGAGCCACGTGTCCTCGGTAGGGCCCAGCAGAGGCTGACACAGCTGCTCACACACTGACGACCTTAAATATGACTAGACATGTTGACGTTTGTCTTGTCTCGTTGTATGATCTGCTCTTACTTGCTTTCTAGTGTGTTCTGTTGCTTGTGCTGCCCCAACCTGCTTTTAACCTGTTTGATACTATAGCAACCCAGGTCAGGGGATAAAAATCCTGTAGTTCCCTTGGTTACTTTTCTGCGAATGCATCACCAACAAGGGAACATGTGCTTCTACCCACTCTGATCACAAATGGATTGTGTAAGCACAGATACCTCAAAGAAGAGTACATAAACACACACGCACCAAAACAGAATGAGAACCAATGAGACGTCATCCCTGACCACTTACTGCAGGCACCCCACTGTCTACTCAACATCTCCATCTAGGCAATACAGTTCAGTTTCAATATGGCTACAACTGGTGCACACACAGCTTTCAGAACAATGGACCATAGCTGGGTATGGTGGTACACGCCTTTAATCCCAGCACTCAGGGAGGCAGAGACAAGTGGATCGCTATGAGTTTGAGGCCCACCTGATTTACAAAGTAAGTCCAGAACATCCAAAGCTACACAGAAAAACTCTGTCTCAAAAATTCAAAAAGAAAAAACAAAACAAACAAACACCAGACCATGAGAGTATCAGCACCATGGGGCAGCAGTGAGGCCTAGTTTGTAAATGCCACCTATGAGTGGCCTTTCCAGCACTGTGCAGTTCACATGCCTGGCCACAGAGACAGGGCATGGCTTAGGATTCTGAGCTCCAAGAGTGTCTGTAGCTGTCAGCATCAAGGAGCCCATGCATATGTGATGTTCTGCAATGTACTGGTCACTCTGGACTGTTCTTGTTGGGCGAAGCCGTTCTCCATCCCTGCTGCTGCAGTTCCCCGTCATCAGGCAGGGGCTTCGGACCTGCATGTTACAACTTGCCCGTCCTCATCATAGAAAAATGTCCTATTAAGAACCAGGCCTGGTCATACTGCAGCTGCTGGAGCAGGGGTGGGGCGGTGGGAATGGAGCTCTGCCAGTTGTGGCAGGGATTTGGTTGGGAACAGGTGCTGCTTAGCTCTGACACAGGGCCTGGCTTTTAAGAACACTGTCTATCAGCACTCACATCCTGCTGACCAGTGAACAGGGAGAAGAGAGAGAGCAGCCTTATACAAAGAGTGAGTATCCCTAATCTGTGACGCTCTGAGCTCTGATGCTGTTTCAGCTTTGACTTGACATTGAAGCAGAAAATTCCATACCTGGCCTCACATGATGGGTCATAACCCACAGTCAAGGTCATTAAAAAAATACCACATAAAATTACCTAAGGCTATGTGTGTAAGATGTACATGAAACACACATGAATTTCATATGTAAACCTGGGCACCTTTAGGACCCTCATTATGTACATATGAATATTCCAAAATCAACAAAAAGATTTTTTAAAAATTCCAGAATACTTCAGATCCCACGTCTTTCAGCCCAGTCTTCTGTGACTAGGCTACACTGGTGTTTCCGGGCTCCACAGCAAGTTACAGAAAACTGACGTCAAAACCCCCACATGGTTTTTGTTGTTGTTATTGTTGTGTTGTTAAGATCAATACCAATTTATTCTCTTGGAATAAGTAGTAGGTAAATTGAAAAGGTAAATGTCTACTTTTTCTTCTTTCATTAGGACATACCCCGCCCCAACCCCACAGCCACTTCTCTCTTCTCTGAAGAGAGCTATAGAAAGCGATGAGGTAGTGAGACTTCGGCACTGGAAATGGTTAAAAATAGATTGAAACAATAGATTGCAAGTAATTAATTATTTCTAATAAAACAACTGATCCAGAAAGGGTCAAATTAAAGGGCTTTTAGTATCACTGAAAATGGGACTGGAGCTTTGTGTACAACATGAAGGACCTTATGACCTGTGAGTTTCTTTGCCAAAATTGTTGAGCCTTAGAATCAAGTCCTTGGGACTGACTTTTCGCTTTTTGGATTTACAGGACATCAAAAGGCAAAGAAGCAAAGGGACAAACCCAGAGCCTGGGCATCTGCAGACAACTGACTCAGTTTCTTCTAGTTTGTCATTGAAACAAGGTGGGTGGGGGCTAAAGAGATGGCTCCATGGTTAAGAGCAGTTACTACTCTTCCAGAGGACCCAGGTTCAATTCCCAGCACCCATATGGTGACTCACAACTCTCTGTAACTCATACATGCGATGTGTAAACATATGCAGGCAAAACACCAACACACAAAATAAAGGTATTTTTTTTTAATAAAGGTGGGCTTTTTGTTGTTGTTGCTGCTGTTTGTTTGTTTTAAAGAGGCAGGAAGTGGGGACTGCTGTGGATCAAAAGGGACTTAGAAAATGCAAAAAGCAAGCAATGTGTAAGTTGTTTTGTATCTGAACTACAGACTCAGTTTTGGATGATAACCAAGAATTATAGTCAATTGTAACATGTAAGATAATGATGCTATAATTATGTAATAAAACTAAACTGTGTTGGTTTGAATGAAAATGGCCCCAATAGGCTCACAGGGAGAGGCACCATTAGGAGGTGTGGCCTCGTTGGAGGAAGCACGTCATTGAGGGTGGGCGTTGAGATTTCAAATGCTCGATCCAGGCCCTGTCTCTCTCTTTTTCTGATGCCTGGCCATCTGGATGTAGAACTCCCAGCTGTTCTCCAGCACCGTGTCTGCCTGCACGCTGCCATGCTTTTCCCGCCGTGACGACAAGGGACTAAACCTCTGAACTGCAAGCCAGCCCCAATTAAATGTTTTTCTTTCAAAGAGTTGCCATGGTCATGGTGTCTTTTGGCAGCAACAGAAACCCTAACTAAGACTGAAACCTACTGTACATTTTAGCAATGCTGAAGAACACAGTGGTGGGCAAGTTGTGATTATCTAGGGTTTGCTGAAATTTGTCTTAGGAAAGTAGGAAACAAATAGAACAAATGAGAAAGCTCTAGCAACTGACTTGGGGTGAGATACATAAGGAAATCTATGATACCATGCCCCCTACTTCTACATGAAATGAAATTCTTTTTTTTTTTTTTTTTTTTTCTCTACATGAAATTCTTGTAAGAATTTTGAAACTAGTTATAATGGCTCAGGCCTGGAATCCAAGCACTTAGGAGGCTGATGCAGGAGGATTGTCATGAGTGTAAGCCACAGTAAGAATCAGGCCAACCTGGGCTACACAGGTTGAGACTCTGTCTCAAACAACAAATTTTAAAAGGCTTCAATAAAATTTATACTTAATGATACACTAAATTTATAAACTATAGTAGTCTACCCTTTGTAAGAGATATGGTCCTAGACCCTCAAGTAGGTGCTTAAGACTTGAGCCAGCTCTGAACTCTCTGCATATACATGAGTGCTTTTCTCTGTCTACACATACAGATCTATAATAAAGTTTATAAATTAAGCACAGCAGATCAACACAATAACAGCAGCATAATAAAACAACTATGACTATACAGTTTAATAGCATTTCCAGCATCACTACTTTTGTGCATTGGTTCCATTACGTAAAATAAGGGTTCCTTAAATTCTAGACTATGACACTATGACGGTCAGCCTGATACTAGAGAGAGAGACTAAGTGTGTGCCGGTGGGCAGCACACACAGCGTGGAAAAGGCCAACGGAGAATGGCAGAACGATTCGCCAACGGAGAATGGCAGAACGATTCGCCAATTCGCCAATGGAGAATGGCAGAACGATTCGCCAACGGAGAATGGCGGAACGATTCGCCAATGGAGAATGGCGGAACGATTCGCCAATGGAGAATGGCAGAACGATTCGCCAATGGAGAATGGCAGAACGATTCGCCAATGGAGAATGGCAGAACGATTCGCCAACGGAGAATGGCAGAACGATTCGCCAACGGAGAATGGCGGAACGATTCGCCAATGGAGAATGGCAGAACGATTCGCCCCCGTGTCTGAGCAGCACATGGAAGATTTCATCATTGCTACTCAGAACACTGTGCAGTCTAAAGCTCACGCATTTGTTTCTGAAGTTTTCCACTTTACCCTTTCAGATCGCATAACCACTGGCGTTGAAGTCATGAGACGTGAAGCCACCAGTGAGGGGGAGAACCGCCAAGTAGTCATAAGCCTGAAATACCAGTGGTGCCTAGATTACACGTCAGCGTTACCATGGCCCTAACATCCGGCGGCACGGTCTGGGATCTTCTGCCTCCCGTCCTGAGCTCATCTCCCATCTGCCAGAGCCACATTCTGGAGCGACCATGCCTGTCTGTTTCTTTCCCATGTCCCAAGACAAGATCTTCTTAGGTATCGCTTTCTTGTGGCAGTCCTCCCTGGGCACCTCTATCTAAAGTGAGTCCTCCCTGTCAGCCTTGGTCTCAGCACTCTGACCCACTGCTGGAACTGCACTTACACATCTGTCTCTTGACTTTCTCCCCATGTAGGTAGGCGGTAGCTATATCCATCTTATTCATTTTATCCTTGTGCCCAGCGATGCACCTGGGACACAAGTAAGGGCTCAATAAACAGTATTCTCTCTACTTACTACTATTTAACAGTCTCTTTCTGGAGCCCCTCAACCTCTACCTCCACCACACTCCTTACCCCAGGTACTCATTTCCCCATTAACCCACTTACTGCATTCACCACTCGCTCACTATCTATTATCCCTACGGCCAGTCGCTATGCATCTGTAGAGCACCTTTCATTTACCGTTAATTTTACGTTCTAAAGCTTTCTCTCTGCTTCAGGCTGTCACCACTTCTTGCCCGGCATTGTAAAACATTCTATTTCTTCCTATGGTCAGGCCTTTCAACTTACATCTCATAAGGGCACACCTACTTCTGGAAGCTTCCAACAATGCAATCCAATCTCACTCTATGGCAGCTGGGCCTGAGCTCACCTCCGTCTTGGGCTGACTCTGGTCAATGTATCCTGTGTCTCCACATTCGATGTGTCATATCCCATACACTGAAATTCAGCTCTCTCTACTCCTGCTTTTTATTTTAGACAATGAACATTTTATTTTTTCTCATTTAGAGACACAATGCAGAGCAGCATTTTCAGAATTTAATTGGGGTCTCTTTTTCCCTCCCATCAGCCTTCATGGGTCCTCCACTACTTCTAGGCCCAAGTGGAAGGGGCAGTCAAATGGGATTAAGAAAACTGGTGGGAGCCCAGACACTGACCTTACTCCCCAATCTTTCTCCCTACCCTCAAGTTCAATTGCCATGGCCAGGCAGTCTTGATCCACGCAGTCCCCCTACTGCCCATCCCTCAAGCTCTGGGATGAATGTTGTACTACTTAGTTTTGTCAGCTTGACACACGCTAGAGTCATCCAGGAAGAGAGAACCTCAGTGAAGGAACTGCCTCCATCAGACTGGCCCGCAGGCCTGCCTGTGGGCCATCCTCTTGATCATTAATGATTGGTGTGGCAGGGCCCAGCCACCCCTGGGCTGGTGGTCCTAGGCTCTACAGGAAAGCAGGATGAGCAAGCCGTGCAAAGCAAGCCAGTAAGCACGTTCCTCCATGGCCTCTACTTCAGTTCCTGCCTCCAGGTTCCTGCTTTGAGTTTCTGCCCTGACTTCCCTCAGTGACGAACGGTGACCTGGAAGATGTATGATAAAATAAACCGTTCTGAGTTTTGGTCATGGTGTTTAGCCCAACAACAAAGTGTAGCTAATGCAAATGTCTAGACTTTTCTCCTTCAACTTTCATCTTAACATGCTCAAGTCTTTGCCATCTTCTGCCTTCTCCCTTCATAACCAAACTTCTTGACAAAGTTGCCAAGGAAATAAATAGGCCATTGACAAAAGAGGAAACACAGGAAGCTAAAACAAGGCCAAGAGACAGCCAAGCCTTTCAGAACTGAGAAATGTAGATTAAAACAAGGAGGTGAGGGCAAACGCTGGGAAGCTGGAGAATGCAGATGATGACGTAGAAGAGCGCTACTGGCGGCAGTGTGGACTGGCCTGGCACGAAGCCACACACACCAAATGGCCTATAAGCCACTCGCTGACCAAAGGCACAAGACTGAGAAATGGACCCAAGGTGACAAGAGTAACCTCAATAGAGGACATACTCTTTGGAGGTCAGGGAGACTGGGGACTGGACACACGGCCTACGCAGTCATGCTGAGGCTTCCGTCATGGATACCCAATGTGGTCACTGTTGCTCCTGCTGCCTCAGCCATGCACTCCCAGCACTTCTTCCTCTGTTGCTAGGCTATGTGGCTAAAGGGATGGGCTGTGGCATTGGGGCCCAAGTCCCTATGAACTTCTCTGTACATATTAAAACCTCTGGCCCAGTCCATGCCCCAATGTCCTCATTCACAAGTCTGAGATGGGCAGTGGCCTCCCCAGATGTTTCCTGACAAGAATGCCTTCCCTACTTTATGCACAAGTCTTTCGTGTCTCCTTCCTCATGCCACAGAAATGCCAGTCACAGAATGATTTACTCTGACATCACCACACAAACAAAAGTGGCTATTTTGAAAGGCTGACTTTTAAATAATGTATAAGTTACGGGTGCCAATTTGTTCATTCACCTTGGAGCTTTTACAATAATTCAATTAAAGCTCATCTTTTAGCAGTAGTTCGGGCCCACAAGGACTCCTGAGGGAACAGGTGCTGGCTAAGGAGCTTTCCCATCCCTGGCCAGGGCACCGAGCCTGACTTCATGGGGCCATCCTCTGGGGATACTTAGGAAGTTATCCGCAAGAGGCAGCTTCAGATTCAGGAAGAGGTAACTGCAACGTCTTGAGGCCTGGCATCACGTCCTGCTATGGCCAGTCTCCCAGGCCTTCACAGGAACACATAGCCACTTAGCTCTTCAGCCCTTATCCAAACTCTGCTGGAGGGGAAGTTGCAGCCAGCAGCTTCTGAAAGGCACATCACAGACCACGTGCCTCTGGAACAATATCAAACGCTTTAGACAAGCAGTTCTCAACCTGTGGGTCATTCAGATATTTACATTATTATTCACAACAGTAGGAAAAGTACAACTATGAAGCAGCAACAAAAATCATTTTACGGTTGGGGGTGGTCACCACAACCCGAAGATCTGTATTAAAGGGTCGCAGTGTTAGGAAGGTTGAGAGCCACTGCTCTGGATGGCTGCGAAGCAGAGCCTGGGGCTAGGAATGTCTTACCTACTACTTTGCCTGTTGCTGTGATAAAATATCCAGAGACAAGAGCAGCTCGATGAAGGAAAGGTTTACCTGGGCACACATTTTGGGTACAGTCCATCATAGCGGGAAAGCCATGGCGGCTGGAGTTGGAGGCAGCTGGTCATACTGCATTCATGATCAGGAAGGGAGGTGGTGCAGGTGCTCAGCTGACTCCTCCCTTTTAATTTTTTCCCTTGTGCATCAGTGTTTTGCCTGCATGTATATCTGTATGAAGGTTTTAGACCTTGGGAGTTACAGATAGTTACAAGCTGCCATGTGGGTACTGGGATTTGAACCCAGGTCCTCTCGAAGAACAGTCGGTGCTCTTAACTGTTGAGCCATCTCTCAAGCCCCCTGGAACTTTCTCCTTTTTATTCAGTCTGGGACCCAACCTCAGAAAATGGTATTACCCACCCAAATCTAAACAAAATATCCCTCAGAGACAGAGGGTTAGACCGAAACAGGGACAGAGGTTAGCCAGAGGCTAGCCTAACCTAGACAGTCCTTCACACATGTGTCTGGAGCCTTACCTCCCAGGTGACTCCAGATCCTGTCCTGATGACAGTCAACACTAGTCATCACACACAAGGGAACCCAGAATTATCAAGACCTTTATGTGTACAGCCACATTTATCTCCTGCTCACGTGAAAAAGCACTGTCATCACTATGGCTAGTATTATCCCATTCTGTCAAAATGAAAGACTTAGCTTGAAATCCTAACTACTCTTAGTAGTTGCATATCCTTCTACAAATCACTTAGCCACTCTGTGCCTCAGTTTCCCTGAGCTGTTGTGGCGCAACTACTCTGCATACCCATGTCTTGGTGCTCCGTTTTCTGCTCACAGCTCAGACATGGTTTTCAGTCATCCTTCTGCTTGGGGAGGCTGGAGGACTAAGCAGACGTAACCTGACTCTCTTAGCCTCAAAACCCTTTCCAGTCATCCTCTGACCCTTGCCACTAAGCTGCTAGAATCGAGAAACCAGGGCCTCAAGATAGAAGGAAACTGCTTTCCTAGGCAAGCAGGAAGGACAGCTCCACCCTTGGTTCACATCACCCATGATATGAGCAGGTCCCTCCAGGCTGCTCAGCATCCCCCATGTAAACTCAAGGAGATTATATGAAGTGATACGACCGTGACGTAGAAACTGTATGCTGTCACGGAACCTAAGCTGTTATTTATGGAAAGCATGCAGTATACTTCAGTTCCAAGTTTCTGAATTTTGTCAGTGTGCTCTCATGGTGAAAAGAAAAGGATACTGGAAGGAGTGTACTGCCATCCCACTGTTCTGTCTGAGACCATTGCCCTATCATCCTTTCTGCGTGTGTCCACACTGTCCTAAAACTGCCTTAATGGCAGGTCCCTCCACTGTGTGAACCAACCTGTCCTCCTTTCTCAGACCCACTGGCCTTCCGCAGCCAAGAGAGACCAACCCCCATCACTGTAAGCGTCTCAAAGAGAAGGTAGCGGCAATAGCTTTACTGGGAAGACTCAAAGGACGGAATGTCAAAGAGCCATCTCCTGGTTATAGTAAGCCAGCAGTGAAATTAAGTCTGAAGTCCTGCTTGGCTGTGGGAAGGTCAGTAGGTCTGAGGAACAATCTATGTTGCTAGAATGAGTCTCCAAAAACTCATCTATAAACTCAACACGGTACCAGATAAAATCCTGGCAGGACTTTTTGGTAGAAATTAGGTTAGAAACGTAAGAGTCAAAAACATTTGGAGACAAAGAAAACTCATACCCCCCTGTTTTTTTTTTTTTTTCTTTTCTTCTTTTTCTCTGAGACAGGGTTTCGCTGTGTAGCCTCGATTTGTAGACCAGGCTGGCCTCAAACTCACAGAGATCCGCCTGCCTCTGCCTCCCTCAGTACTGGGATTAAAGGCGTGCACCACCATGCCCAGTTATAACACCCCATTTCAAACTTACCATAAGCTACAGTCATCGAGATAGTAAAAAATGCCAGGCCTGATGATTAAAGGCCCACCTTTAATTCCAGCACGCAGGAGGCAGAGGCAGGCAGAACTCTTGAGTTTGAGGGCAGCTTGGTTTACAAGGTGAGATCAGGGATAGTAAAGTTATGTTACAAGGCCAGCCATACATGCCGATGTGCAGAAACAGATGGGTATATATGAACAATTCCATTTCTGGCTTTATTTATTTTATTTTGAGTGTTTTGCCTGTGTGTATGTCTGTGCACCATGTGTGTGTCTGGTGCCCTTGGAGGTCAGAAGAAAACGTTTGGTGACTTGTAACTGGAGTTATGGATAGTTGAAGGCTCCCATGTAGATGCTGGGAGCTGACCCTGGGTGCTCTGCAAGCACAGCAAGTGCTCTGAAACCCTGAGCCGCTGCTTCAGACCCTCAGCTGGTGCAAAAGCAACTTGAAGGAGAAAGAATACTCTATCTGTCTTTCAACAAATGGTACTGGGACAACTGTACACCCATATGCAGAACTGGGGACTGTGGCCCATTACTCGAAACAAAATGTTCAAAAATTAACTCAAGATGGATTATATACTTAATGATAAAGCCTACAACTATAAAACTTCCGGGAAAAAAAAAAACCCTTAGAGACACCAGACTAAACAAAAACAATTTAGACACACCAACAGCATAATCCATAAGAGACAGTTATAAAGGAAAGTTGGATCAATTTGACCACCCAAATTAAAACATCTGCTCTTCAAAAGACACTGCCAAGAGTGAAAATACAAGCAGTAGACTGGGAAGCAATGTTTGCACAACACATCTGATAAGAACTTTCATCTAGAAGCATAAAGAAAACTCAAAATTCATTAATTAATTAAAAAAAAAAAAACAACCCTCACTGGTGGTAGCAGTATGCACCTTTAATCCCAGCAGAGGCAACTGGATCTCTGTGAGTTCGAGGCCAGCCTTGTCTACACAGTGAACTCCAGGACAGCCAGAGGTACATGGAGAAGCCCTGTCTCAAAAAACAGAGAAAGAAAGAAAAAAACCTCAAAGCCTTAACTGAAAAAGACCAGAGGGTTTCTAACGATGGCCAATGTATGGATGGCCAATTAAGCACAAGAAAAGGTGTGCAACTTCATAGGGAGATGCAAATCAAAGCCACAATAAGATAGCAGTATACGTTTATTCAAATCACTATTTAAAAAAAAAAAAAAGTCCTTGACTGATCAGAATGCAAACACCAAGACTCTGACACGTTGCCTTCGAGATGCAGACTAGTACAGCAACTACGGAAGCCAGTGAGTGCGCAGAGATCAAGCTTGCACTTACCATAGGCCTCAACAACCCTATCCCTAGGCATCTGCCCAAGAGCAGTGGGAACTTCTGTTCACACAGAAACTCCTATGCAAATATTTATAGTGACTTTATCAGCCAAAACTTGGGAACAACCTAAATGCTTATCAACTGAAGAATGGCTAGCCAACTGCTAACATCCACAAAGTAGAATATTACTCAGTGATTTCAAAAACAAACAAACAAACAAAAGACTTGATAGTCACACAGCACTGATGAGTCACAAAAGCATTATGCTAAGTTAAAAACCAGGAAGCTTCCTATTATATAATTTGCTGTATGTGACATTTTGGAAAAGACAAAACTATAGAGACAGCAGCCCATGGAGACACCAGGGATTAGAGCTGGAACAGAGGCTGCCAACGAGTAATCATGAGAGTGCCGGGGATGACTGGTTGTTCTTACACAGCCACGCATAGTTTCCAAACCTACAGAAATGTAACCCCAATCTAGAAAGTGTACATAAATTACACCTGAATAAACCTAAACATAAAATAATAAAGCTAAAATTTTAAACATGAAAGACTACAAAACATTTATGCAACACTTACTACTTGCAGTCACACTGTTATTAACTGCTCTGAAAATAATAATTTAGAATAATTATTACAATTTGTTTTTACATAAAGAGAAGTTTTTGTTTTCATCAAGGTACTATAATGTGATTACGTATAGCGAAGGATTCTGGGGGTGGGAGGGATGGCTCATGGGTTTAGAATACTCACTGCAGGGGCTAGAGAGATGGCTCAACGGTTAAGAGTACTGACTGCTCTTCCGGAGGTCCTGAGTTCAATTCCCAGCAACCGCATGGTGGCTCACAACCATCTACACTGTGATCTGATGCATACTGTATAAATAATAAATACATCTTTTAAAAAATACTATATATATATATATATATAAAAGAGTACTCACTGCTGTTGCAAAGGACCAGGGTTTGAGTCCCAACAGCCACATGGGGCCCAGGGACTTAATATACTCACTTGACCTGCAGAGGATCCAAAGATCCAATCTGGCTTCTATAGGTACCTGCACATCATGTATATGTACGCACACACACACACACAAAACAAAATAAATCTAAAAAGAATTCTCCCCATGCCCAAGTTATACTAAAACAATAGTATAGTGACAAAAAATAAATATGAATAATGGCAATGAGCGAAGCAGGATTTCAGAGGCAGGAAATAAGAGCAACGGTAGAGAAGTCTCTAGAAGAGACATCTGAGAACACAGGGTGGCCATTTTTATTGTTCAATGTAAATGATATTTTTCAGAAACTTTTCTCAAGCCGTTTCTCCCTACAGAAGTCCGTAATGCAGCTGAGAGGCACATTAGTAGACAGCGCACCTAGACAAACCATGACTTGGAAAGCAAACTCTCTACCTGAGACTTGGGATGGTGGCACACGTCTTTAATCCCAGCACTCAGGAGGCAGAGGCAGGCAGATCACTGTGAGTTCAAGGCCAACCTGGTCTACAAAGTGAGTCCAGGACACCTAAGGCTAGACAGAGAAACCCTGTCTCGAGGGGAGGGGGGCAGGGAAGGACAGGCAGGCAGCGGCTGCCATCGCAGCTACTGCCACCTCAGGATCCTTCATGAGAGCCACTGCCCTTTGCTTTTCTGGCCCTTGAAAGTGTCCCATAAGCCCAACATACTTGTTTGAGGCTTTATCAAATATGAATGAGAGAGGCAACAGATTGGTGTGTGTGTTCTCGTGTGTGACATGGGCCATGGTGTGCATTTGGAGGTTGGAAGGCAACTTTAGGAAAGCAGCTCACTCTTCATATTGTGGCTTCTGAGAAATGAACTCACGTGGTCAGGATCCTCTAGACTTGCCCCACTTAGCTTTCCTACCTTCTTGTCCACCTTATTTTTTGAGACCCTGTTTCTCTCTGAACCTGGGGCTGCCCTACTCTTCTAGATTGGCTAGCCAACAGCACCAGGGCCCTCCCTCTACACCCCCAACCCAGAGCACTGGGATTACAGGCATGCATGGCTTCCATGTGGGTGTTGGGGATGGAATTTAGGAACTCGGGCTTATGCAGCATGTACTTTACGGACAGAGCCGTCTCCTCAGCCGGGATCAGAGGCTTTTTTTTTTTTTCTTTTAGGTGACTGGTTATACTTATGGTTTAAATGTTTCAAACCGTCTTTTATACATACAAAAGAGAAAAAGCCTTGAAAGTCAAATGCAAGGTAACAGGCACATCCTGCGATCACTTAATATCCAGCTCTGGACTCGGGTGCAAATTCAGAAAGCCATGTTTACTCATTTGGAGAGATTAGCTCCCAAAATGAACCTCCTTGTAACTGAGGAGAGCACACATCCCCAGGGCTCACCTGTCCGAGCTGCACCCATCCAGCCCTTAGGAACACTCCTGCACACACTGGATGCTCACACACTGAGGTGCTTGCTTCTGGAGCCTGTCCTTCTGCCCAACTCTGAGCAGAAGGGAAGGCAGATGCAGAACACTCCTGGTGTACAACTCTAGCCCCAGAGGAGTGCCGCCTACGATCTGTACATTTTGGTGTGATATACAGGATTTCGACCACCGCTACCGAAACGGCACAGGGCAGTACTATGATGAAACCAACTATTTGCTGAGTAGGAGCTGAACATAGTAAGCCCACAGGAAGGTGGCCCGTCCTTGTCCCCAAGGAGTTACTACCAGGCAGGTGACTGAGCCATCCCTTACAGATAGGGCTGGAAGACACTCCTCCTCTCTCTGCTCCAGTTGTGTCACCTGGCCAAGAGGGAGCCAGACTTCTCCTGCTATGAAGCTGTGACCATCAAATATTTATTGGCAGTTTGCCTTGTGCTAGGCATGTGGTTTCGTAAACACCATCACACATGAAGCTGAGAGCAGCCCTGAGAGGCAGCCATTCCTTTAATCCCCATTTGATAGGTCAGGAAACAGGGGCTTAGAGGATCAGTGACTTTTTCGGGTCAGGCAGCCTGTGAGGGACAGAGCTAGGAATCAATCCCAGGCAGTCTGGCTCAGAGCCTCTGCCCTTACCCAGTGTGGTCACCACCCCAATGGCCCAGCCTGACCCCAGCCCCATGCAGGAAAGGATATGGAGATCAAAGGGGGTACGGAAGGCACAAACAGTTTTAAAAGCATCAGAGATGAATTCCTCCACATTCAACTGAACACCAGGCAACAAGAACTTCCAGAAAGGTGACAGGAAAGAAAGGCGATCTCCCCAGCGAGGCCCAAGAGGCCTCTTAGGGTCACAGCCAGTGCAGTGTTGCATATTTCTGAACGCAAACACATCAGGCCTCTAAGCCTGCACCAGATCCTCAGCTTGTAAGAGCCACTAGCTACTTTTACCCCCACTCACTTACAGACTGCAAGATGGGGAGCATGCTGGGACAGTAAAGAAACTGAGGCCGAAGAGAAATGTATGGAGCCAGGCTCGGGACTCCCATGCGAAGCCCCGCTTTGTGTTTTTATGGTCTCTTCTTTAATATGGAACACATCCACCCCAGTGTGTGACACACAAGAGGGCTTCTAAGCAGAAGGCTCCAAGGTGTTCTGGTTTGATACCGCTTTCCCCGTATCTGTTGAAGAAGGCGGCAAATTTTATCATCTAGGAGCAGCCAGAGCAAGACTCCCCTGCACACGGGCTCCCAGAAGCTCCCGCACTGGATGTCACATCAGCACCCCTTCCATCACATAATCAGGCTAAACTGCTTGCTAAGGTGACTAAGACCACATTCTTCTCTTAAAGTAGCCTGATTCCAAATCACTCCTGTGGAGCAATGGCTGCAAGGCTGCAGAGGGGCCACCTGTTCCTGGGAGGTGTGTGGGTGTGACCAGTGTGGTGGACACATAAGCAGGGCCTGGGTCATTGGCAACGTGTGTAGAGATGAGCGTGTCCTGCTACACCAGTGTACAAGCAGTTCGGAAACACCAGCCAAGTGTCAGCGTCCACTAACACAAGGCAACAGGAATCGTCCATTCAGGAACGGGGGGGGGGGGGGGGGGGGGGCAGGGGAGTTGACCTAGTTTCTAGAAGGAGCCAGAGGGTAGTATGTGTAGGATCTAGGACCTGAAGACTTAAGACTAAGGTGACTCCGATCTGGTGGCCTGAACTAGGCAGCATCACATAGGTTAGGCATATCTGGACATCGACTGCCTGGGGTAACTGGACACAGTCGCTTACTAGCTGCGTGGCCTCAGGCTGCCTAAACTCTGTAAGCCTCTTCTTCTTCATCCATAAAGTAGAGTTAATTGCTGCCATCACCTCCCAGTGTTGCAGCCTGGATCCAAGGAGACAACGTGTTTCGGAGTGCCTGGGTCCTGGCACACCGCTCTGTCTCAGAACAAGTGTCGGCCTCTCTTTGTGCCTCAGTTTCTCCAGTTAACAGCTACTCTTCCCTCTGTCCAAGCTCTCAAACAAGAATACATATAGAAGTAGTCTTTTGGCTTCTTAATCACCAGAAGCCTATTATCCATGTTCACATGGCACCTCCGTGGCACTGCCACCTGCCCTGACTAGGTGTCATCTGCGCAGAGCCCCTGAGGGATGCCAGACTCCTGTTAGGCGGGCCATCTATCCTTCTGCACGTATCATGGGTTTGGTGGGGCTGGGAAGAGGCACAAGGTAGCAGCATCTCCCATCAGGATGTCTGAGGTGAGTCCCTAAAAGATATACACACTGGGGAAGCTGCAGAGGGTCTTGAAGTTAACACCCAGGTTTCTTAAGAGTGTTGCCGACCCCTTTTCTCATCTGACATAAGAAAACATGGTTTTAACATTAGAGGGAAAAGAAACAATACCCCACATGTTTGCCCACACTTCTTCACAGCAAGCCGCGCCTTCCTTATCTCTTCCTGTCTATGCGGCCACAGCACCATCTCGGCTCTGTCCCCACCCCAGGGTTTAGCTTCGGATGCTAGGAAAGGCCTGGCTGTGGCATCCTGTTAGCGCAGGTCTCAGGCTTCAGGCGTGGCATGGTGGCGTCCTTCAGACAAAGCCCACCATAAGAGCTGGGCTCCAAGGGAGGATGGGGTTTGCAGAGAGGGATGCTGCCTGGCTCCCCTCAGCAGCAGCACACAACCAGCTGACAAGGCTACAGAACCCATCATTAGCTTCCTGGGCTTTGCCCCAAACCACTGCGTGTTCACCATTATAGGCAGGGTGTTGCCCATTCTTACCTACAAACTCAGGTCTCTGGGGGTCGGCAGGAGGACCATGAGTAGGAAGCCAACCGGAGCTCAAACAAACTGAGCCTTTGTCTCAAAAAAAAAAAAAAAAAAAAAAAAAAAAAGCAAAACCAGAACAAACAAATAAAAACAACAAACCCCCCTCAGACTTCCCAGTCTTTGATAGGCCTCTATGCACAGCTACCACCAGCACCACCACCCCCAGCCCACGCCCACCCCCATCCCAGAAAAGAACTGTGTTTAGCCTGTGTTTATGCCTCTCCTTCCTGCCAACCTAATATATTTTATTAGGCCGTTTTTAATTACAAATGTGATGCATGCCAACCCCTTAAAAACCTCAACCAAAAAAAAAAAAAAAAAAAAAAAGGCTACAGTTGAGGTCCAACAATGATGGATGCTACCCGCCCTCAGAATGGCACCTCCCAGCTGAGGAGAGAAGCCACGTGATGAACAGCAAGGGATGGCCTTTCTCTCCAAGAACTGCTTGGCCAGAGTCATGGCATAAACGTGAAAAGCTGGAAAACCCACTGCGGCTTTACATTCATGCTTGGCTGCCAATGAATGGATGGATATCTGTTATAAACTATCCACATACGCACGGAGGGCTGGAACTCCAACACACAGCAGGAAGTCGATCTCCAACAGCAAACAGCCATAGAACACCATCACTGAAAGCTATACCAGTCATATTTAACGTACGGGTGAAACGGCCCACAGTGCCTAGCACGCTCTCTTTTCATTATTGGTGCACTCCCATGAGTGACATTTATCTGTTTTTGAGACAGGGTCTCATGGAGCCTGGGCTAGTCTCAAGCTCGGTATATAGCTGAGAATGACCTTAACTTTCTGACCCTCCCGCCTTACCTCCTGTGTGTTGGGAGTACTGATGTGCACTACTGTCCCTAGGTTTATGTCAATCTAGGGGTCAGTCAAATCCAGGTCTTCACTCGTGTCAGGCACACACTCTACCAACTGAGTCACATCCCAGTCCCTAGGAATGCCCTTCACTTGCTCTATTTCATACGTGTGGAAACCGAAGGCTTACAGAAGTTGAGGAGTTTGTCCAAGGCCACATGAACAGAAGAAGGAAAGGCTGAAGCATGACCTCCACCCGCCCGCTGCTGACCTCACAGAACCACGTTGGGATGGACTGACACTACTGACAAATTTCTGTTTTCTTCATAGCCTGGCATCTCACACTAACGCTTAGGAACGCTTTAATAGACAAGAAATGTAAAGCGGGTGCTGGTGCCTGCTGCACATTCCTCCGATGTGCAAAAGCCACAAGTTTTCTAAAATATATGCAAATAATACCCCAGGGGCTCCACCCGATCTCTGTGGCGGGGGAAAGGTGCCCAGTTTCTTTGGTGGCCACAGGATGCTACTTCAGAAACAGAGAGGAAGCTGCTGTTCCTAAAAAACCCAGGTGATTCAACAGAAATAAGACCCAGAGTCTGTGCCCTTGAACTGGTGCTTTCATACCACATGCCTCTTGTTAAAGGGACAGACAATCCCAGAAAACAAATATAACATTGGGAGCCCAAAGGGCCGAGTAATAGCTGAGCAAGCCAGGCGGGGCCAGCCCACATGTTGAGCTCCCGAGCACTCTGTATTATCTAGGCATGGCAGAACTGGCCTGCTGCTCCAGCCTATCTCTCTGTGCCCCACCCACTGCACGTAGACATCCTTTATCAGCAAATAGCCACAGAACTAATTTGTGCTTTTGAACACAAGTGGTTACTTAGCCCGCCAAAAGATAGATAATTCTGTGTCTGCCTCTTGGCACATGCCTTATGAACACACACACACACAGCTGATGGACTGCAGAGCGTGTGACTTCGGAAGCTACAAAGGACAGATCAGACTCACAAGGATATATCACAGCCCTTTCCCTAAAATGCCTGCCATAAGGAGACGCATGCCCGACAGCTAGGAAACAAAAACAAAGCTCGCTAGGCTTTGAATGATATTAAGTATTCCATAAATATCCTCTAAGCACTGTGCTGAATTCCCACACTGGAAGTTTTACCAAACTGCAGGATTCTAGAGATAAAACCAAAGGCGTCCTACAAGCCCTTTTGGGACACCAGCATTAGGAGACAGCAGGAACACTGAGCTTATAGGCTTGCCAAACTGCCCCAGCCTTTGACAATATGAAGTGTCACTTTTTTAAGGCTTCAATCTCCTCGTGTATGTTTCTGACACTGTGAAATAATTAGCTTGCCACAGCCTCATCTAGTCTTTTTGGTTTTGAGTCTTTTAAAAAAATTACCACTTATATTTCTAACGTGTGCAAATTATTTATTAAACATTCACGGTCAGACATTGATTTAAACACACACACACACAACACACACACACTTTGCTTTTTATGCATAAAGTAGGTAGACCAATGAGTGGAGATAAAACATGCACTGCCTTCTGGATTGTTAAAAGACTGACAACCACCATTGTAAAAGGTCCTCCTGAAACACTAGATGCTACGTCCCTGTATCGCCTGTGATCAGGATGAAAGCGGAGAACTGTGACTCCTGACTTGTGGTGAGGAACTTGTCTGTAATGCATCGGGCTGAGTGGAGTTCCCTTCTCCCTACACATAGAAGCCCGATCTCCACCACAGAACAAAGGCTACACAGTAATTAAACACCCTGGCCCAGAAGTGGAGCGGGCAGTGGACCTCATTCTCCGGTCGCCCTTCGAAAGATCAGTCAACATCTGGGGTAGGAGAGGCGGGAGGGGTTTGAAAGACCCTCAAAACCTAGGCTGTCTTTCCAAGACTAAGGAGATCTCACACTTCACAGCGGACAACACAAAGCTGCACAAACTGGACAGCTTCAAGAGGAGGCAGGATCCAGGCTCCTGCAATACTTGCCAGCGCTTGTAACCAGACGAAAAGCCCAAAGCTGATGAGTGTGTGCACCTTTCTTGTAGCAGCTGATTAATTCAATTAATATTTATTGAGCACCTGGGAAGTTCAGGGCTGGACAGTGTAGGCAAAGGCAGACAGGATCCAGTGCACTCGCACACACACTCACAGCCTCATTATAAAACGGCAACGACAGAGAGAGGTGCTGATGGAGTCTATGCAGGTCCAGTGTGAGCTGGATATTCCAGACCCCTTCCAGCGGGGTCTAAACCCATGTCTGAGGCGGGCTTGGTTCCACTGATCCTTCACATTCTTGCGTAGTGACAACAGAAAGAAGCCAGCTCAACCAGCAGATTCCAGTCCGGTCGGCAGTTTTGCTGATAAGGTGAAAGGGACATCAGGGGCTCCACCACAACCCAGCACGCCGGCCGCTGCCAGAGTGCACCTTGCATTGGCAGCATGTATATTAAGGTGGAGAGTGGTCTGCAGCCTGCCCGCTGGGCTTTCGGGTGCCAAACACCCACCTTTATGCCTCTTAATTCTTCAATTTTGATTTTAGAGTTTTGGATATGTGTTTGTATATGTACTCCAGGCTTTCTCAGAATTTTCCATTAATAGCCCAGGCTATCCTAGAGGTTATTTTTTGCCAATCTCAGCTTTATAAGTGCTGGGATTACAGACACACTACTATGCCTGGCTACCTTCATATTTCTTTCTATTTTAAAACTGTATTTAATTAATTTTAATTATGTGTATATGTGTGCATGTCATATGCATGCATGTGTTCTTGGAGGCCAGATCAGGTCCTAGACTTTAGAGGTAGTTATGAACCATCTGACGTGGGTGCTGAGACACCGCCCCCCCAACTCAGGTCTTCCGCAAGAATGGCAAACACTTTTAACCTCTGAGCCATCTCTCCAGTCTGTCTCCTTAGTATGTCTTAACAATTATAAAATCATTTGTCTACGTGCATAGTCACTTCAGGAGGTGATTTCTCCCAAGCCTGGCAGCATGAAGCCTAATCAGGTTTGGGTTCTGTGTCTAATCCTCAAAGCCCCAGAAAACTAAAATGGGATTTCAGTAGGAAGCAGCAATGCAACAGGCCAGTGAGGAAACATGATGGGGCTGTTGAGTCTCCTTCCTAAAGTCTTCAAGGCCAAAGTCCTAGCCACACGAGAATGTGCGCACCCCCTCCCCATGTGGAAAAGAATGGGACAGAAAACATTCTCTCCCAAGCACAGTACAGACTCACAAGCTAAGAGGATCCCAAGAAGGAGAACAAGAGGAAAACTCTATTCATCCATCCTTCCGGCACCTTCCCAGGCTGGCTACAACTCCTCTCAAGCCACCGTGGCCGTATGTCCCAGACCATCTACGTTGATGTGGACATCTGGAGGGGCAGGGAGAGGCAACCGCTGAGCCCTAACAAGCAACACACCAGAAACCTCTGAGATGAGAGCATTCATTACCACGAGACACCACGCCAGCTGGTGGGAAACGCTGACTTGCTAGATCCCTTTCCTTTTCCGGACATATTCTAAATAAACCACTCGAGACTCACTGCAGAGTCCACGGCCGAACAGAGCTTCCTTCCCTTGGCTGTGGTGACAGGCAGCACAGACCAGGTCTTGAAGACAAGCATGGCCCGTTTCTTTGTTGCCCACCCCACCCCGCCAGCCCTGTCTGCAGTGGATGGAGGAGGCGCACCTCTGCTCCCTCCACAGCCCATAGGCAGTCAAAGCCAAGCGATCAACTCTGAAGTGCTTCCCTCCCTCCCCTCCATCTCCTGATATTTATACTGATCAATCATCCAAGGTCACTTTTAAATATAGTCTGAGGACAGAGGAGTCCACGCTTCCCTTTGATAATCTCTCCTAGTGACTCACAGTCTTCACATTAATGTTTTATATTTGGCTTTCATTCCTTCCCTGCCATTAAAAAAAAAAAAAAAATGTCAGAGTCTGCTGGTAAGGGCTGCGTTTTCCCCTCTCCTATGCTTTTAGGTCTTAATTGCGGGTCCCATTACAAAGAGACATGTGCATTTTCTTCATTCTTCTTAACACCAACTCTTCATCCCCCTCCCATCTCTACAACAGGAGCTCCCCATGAGATGAGACCAGCCTATGGAGGGAGCTGCCCAGATGTTCTGAAAGTGTGATCTCATTTTTCCTCTCTTGCCGGTGGTACCTTTTCAATACTGTCCATCACATCATTTGGCCATTTGCCGGCTTAAATAAGTAGTTGGAAACAAAAACAAAAAGAAACCTCTTTTTCTGATTTTCATTTTTTAAAAATAATTTATTTAATTTATATGCATTGGTGTGAGGCTGTCAGATCACCTGGAAGTAGAGTTACAGACAGTTGTGAGCTGCCATGTGGGTGCTGGGAATTGAACTTGGGTACTTTGGAAGAGCAGACAGCACTCTTACCCACTGAGCCAGCTCTCCAGCCCCGATTTTCATTTTTATCAGTATTGCTCAGTCAATTATTATGCATAGTGTAATTATGGAACTGGAAATCCACAAGACACTTGAACAAGTGAACCAGCCTACCATTTCTTCACTCACCAACACAAGGAGTCCAGTTGCTTTTAATTTATTCACTATGCTCCAACCTATGGTTCATCAAAGTTGTTTTTGGCATAATTATACCTTATAAAGGAGTTCAACACTTTCTTTTTTATAAACTTTCATTGCATTTATTTATTTTGGGGGTCAGGAGAGTTGAACTAAAGTTTTCAGACTTAGTCGCAAGCTGAGCCATCTCTCCAGCACCGTGTATGTGTGTGTGTGTGTGTGTGTGTGTGTGTGTGTGTGTGTGTGTGTGTAATCATATGTTTATATAATTATACAAATACACATACACCATTTTTCTATTAAAATGGTGGCAAGGGCTCCTTTCTCTGTGTATTCTCTGCTGTCCTGGACTCACTCTGTAGACCAGGCTAGCCTCAAATTCATAGAGATTTGCCTGCCTCTGCCTCCCTCCCTCCCTCCCTGAGTGCTTGGATAACAGGCGTGCACCACTGCACCTGGCAATATCTTCTATTTTCAACTGGAAATTCTTCCTTGTATCTACAAGATACAAGAGGTGTAGCGAAGGGGATGTGTTCACCTCAAGCACAGCGAGGCACTCCGGGGCTCCAGATTTGTCCCATGGCGCTGTAGACTGAGAACTCTCATCCAGAGCACTTCCTCTCTCCTGCCTCCTGGGCCACGTGCTTGGTATTTGGCACCGAACGGCAGCACAAGCCACACTCTGGATTCCTTACTTTGCATATGGTGGAGCTTGAAGCTGCAGTAGGAAGGATGGCTTTGAACCCACAGTCACCCAGTGGCAGCGCCCAGCCTGCTTCTGTGCAGCTCACATGTGGGTATACATACTACATACGCATACACTTCTTGGTGTTAGATCCCACGGTGACTATGAGCCACTATGTGGGTGCTAGGAATGGAATTTAGCTCCTCTGCAAGAGCAACAAATGGTATTAATCACGGAGCCGTCTTTCCTTCCCCAGGTTCTAGATTTTTAAAGAACCATAAAATAAATAAGAATATACAGTAGGGACCATCTGTGGCCTGGCTCTATGGAGGGCCAGACACCGTGTGACTACTTACATGGCTCACTACCAATCGGACAAAAAAGAGAGGACATAAGATGGGTATAAGTGACTTCCAGAGCAGTGGTAAGAGAAGGATCTCTGGGCGTGGTGGCGCATGCCTTTAATCCCAGCACTCAGGAAGTAGAAGCAGGCAGATCTCTGTGAGTTCAAAGCCAGCCTAGTCTACAAAGAGAGTTCCAGTTCAGTTCAGCCAGGGCTACATATAGAGAAACCCTGTCTTGAAAAACTAGAGAGGGGGGGGCATCTCCAGACACCTCCATGGTACCATGGATGGCTTCTTTAGATGCCACCTAGGACAACTCTGCCTTGATTTCAGAGCTAGTTGACTTAACCTCAGAGCTATTTTTAGACTAGCCCATTTTCTCTTATAGCACCTTTCACCCCATTATGTCAATACACAAGCATCTGCAAATATCTTTTAAGTCTATGGCCCTTCATGAGGGCTCCCTCCCAATCCCGAGGTTCTTTCACAGGCAGAGCCTGCGGTTGTGACCACTGCCCAAGCTAGGATACTAACCCTCTCCAGTGAACATCCCAGTTCTTAGAAGAAGACAAATAGTAGAATGTCAGCACTTTTTAAATTAAAAAATGTTATTGGAGCTGGGCAGTGGTGGCACATGTCTTTAATCCCAGCACTTGGGAGGCAGAGGTAGGTGGCTCTCGATGAGTTCGAGGCCAGCCTGGACTACAGACTGAGTTCCAGGACAGCCAGAGCTGTTATACAGAGACACCCTGTCTCAAAAACAAACAAACAAACAAACAAACAAACAAAACCCAACAACAACAACAAAAAAGTTAATGGGGGAGTGATACGTCTGGGAGGGTAAGGGTGGGTATGTGCCAAGGTGTATGCATAAAGGTCAAAAGAAAAGCTTGGTGGAGTGGGTTTCCCCTCAACCTGTGCATCAGACCCAGGGCTCGAACACAGGTTGCGAGTCTCATTCAACAAGTGCCTTTACCAGTTGAGCCATCTCACCAGCTCTCCCATTCTTTAGGATTTCTGACAATGTAAAAATTGTGCAGGAAAGGTAGTTACTGTTATAGCAACCCTGTCTTCCATTTTTCTCCTACTTTTCCCTCTTGGTAGGGTCTCTATAGTGCCCCACCTGGCCTTGAACTCTTGGCCTCAAGCATGCCTCAACATCCTAAAAAGCTGACAGCCTGTATCACTAGAATCTAATTCCTTTTTTGTTTTTGTTTTTGTTTTGTTTCCCCAGTTTTTCAAGACAAGGTTTTTCTGTGTAGCCTTGTCTGTCGTGGACTCGCGTTGTAGACCAGGCTAGCCTCGAACTCACAGCGATCTGCCAGCCTCTGCCTCCCCGAGTGCTGGGATTGTAAGCATGCACCACCACACCTGGCTTCTAGTTCCTTTTTCAAAACATTTTTTTAATTTGTTGAGAATTTCCTCGAATGTATTTTGAATATATTTACCCACCCCAGTCCCTCCTCTAATCACCCTCTCTACCATCCCATTCCTTCCCACTCTAGGTCTGTCTGTTTGTTTTTTTTTAAGTAATTTACTTATTTTTATTTTATGTGCATTGGTGCTTTGTCTGCATGTATGTCTGCGTGAGGGTGTCAGATCTTGGAATTACAGACAGTTGTAAGTTGCCATGTGGGTGCTGGGAATTGAACCATGGTACTCTGAAAAAGCAGTCAGTGCTCTTAACTGCTGAGCTAGCTCTCCAGCCCTCTAGGCCTTTCTTTTTTGTTACTGTTGTGGTTTGGTTTGGTTTTGGTTTTTCAAGACAGGGTTTCTCTGTGTAAAAGTTCTGGCTGTCCTGGACTCACTTTGTAGACTGGGCTGGCCTCAAACTCAGAGATCCACATGCCTCTGCCTCCCAAATGCTGGGATTACAGGTGTGCACCACTGCGCCTGACCTCTTTCTTGATCCACCCTTTTCTTGATTCCATGACTCCTTCTGCTCTCTTCCTCTCTTTTTCTTCCAATAAACTGGTTTTGGGGTATCAAGATGACAGCCAACTTGACATGTTCTCACCTTTATTCAACAGGATGACAGCTGAAGGACCTGATCACTAAATACAGTGTTTGTGACATGAGAGGCAGAAAGTACGGAGCTGACTCCAATCTGGTTTGTATTTCTATCTACCTACATGTCACAGTCCATTTTAACCTGACAGGGCTTTCTAGGCAGAGAAATGCCCAGATAGACCCACTAGTATCCCTGGTAGATATTTTTAGATTTTGACTCTCCTAGGGCAGATAATCCAACAAGACCCATGGACACGAAGAAATAAGTTCCATGCATAATTAAGAAAACTTGTATATGTTATCTCTATTAATGGAGAGAAACAGTACAAGGACCAAGAATCAGGGCTCTGGACAGACTGTGTAGTTCAAATCCCACCTCTGTCCCTTATAAGCTGCAAAAGCTTGGACAAAAGAATTTAACCCCTTTGTGTCTTGGCTTCTTCATCTATGAAAGAGACTATGAAGATCACCCACTCTATGGGATTGTTCTAAAATTAAAGGTTGCACGCGTATGTATGTATGTATGTATGCATGTACATATGTATGTATGTAAATGCCTAACCTAGAATAATGCCTGGGACCTAAAAAAGAATAACAAATACCTCTTATTATCACTAGTAATCATTATAGTAATCTATACTTTGATCCCATTGCTAGAAGTTCATTCATTCATTCTTTAAAAGGATGATGCACCTCACTCTTTGTGAGGCATGGGGGTCACAAAGATTGTTATAACCCAGTCCCTTTTGATCTACATACATTGTCTCTGTACCCAAAACAAAAAAAAAACATTCTTAAAACCATGTTCCTAGCCAGGCAGTGGTGGTGCACGCCTTTAGTCCCAGCACTCAGGAGGCATGGGCAGGTGGATCTCTGAGTTCAAGGCCAGCCTGGTCTACAGATTGAGTTCCATGATAGGCAGGGATACACAGAGAAGCCCTGTCTCAAAAAACAAAGCAAACAAAAAAGACATTATGTTGGTCACTGGGATGGAGTGCTCATTGGGATAGGCAAGCCAAGGTGAGGACTGTTTACAAAACGGTTGAGAATATTAGTGGGTGGCTAGAAATGGTACATGAGAGGGAGGGAAAAGTGATAAATGGGCTGGTCCACTCTGGATGACTAAGTACCTAGTGGTTCCACCAGTTTGGAGATTATAGGAAAGGAAAAGTCTACTAGAAGGGATATCTATGTGGGCTGTGGGTCTGTGTGAGCTGTGGTCTGTGTGGGCTGTGAGTCTGTGTGGGCTATGGTCTGTGTGAGCTGTGGTCTGTGTGGGCTGTGAGTCTGTGTGGGCTATGGTCTGTGTAAGCTGTGGTCTGTGTGGTCTGTGGGTCTGTGCGGGCCATGGTCTCTGTGAGCGTTGGTCTGTGGGTCTGTGTAGGTCTGTGGGTCTGTGTGGGTTTGTGGGTCTGTGTGGGCCGTGGGTCTGTGTGGGCCGTGGGTCTGTGTGGGCCATGGGTCTGTGTGGGCCGTGGGTCTGTGTGGGCCATGGGTCTGTGTGGACCGTGGGTCTATGTGGGCCGTGGGTCTGTGTGGGCCGTGGGTCTGTGTGGGCCGTGGGTCTGTGTGGACCGTGGGTCTATGTGGACCTCGCTCTGTGTGGGCCATGGTCTGTGTGAGCTATAGTTTGTGTGGGCCGTGGGTCTGTGTGAGCCATGGGTCTGTGTGGGCTGTGGGCTGTGTGAACTGTGGGTCTATGTGGGGCATGAGTTTATGTGGGCTGTAGGTCTGTGTAGACTGCGGGCCTGTGTGGGCCGTGGATCTGTGTGGGCCGTGGATCTGTGTGGGCCGTGGATCTGTGTGAGCCGTGGAGTTAGGTGCCAGGAATAGAACAGTGAAGCAAAATAGAGAATTTGTTTTTGTGTTGCTTTCAGTCCAGTGAGGGAGATTAACAGACAACAAATTACTAGAAACAACTGATAACTGACCAACTATGGAATGCTGAGGCTATGTACAAGTATTAGCTGACTGAGAATGCTGACTGAAAATCCTCCTCCCAGTGCGGATAGAGGAGGCTTCCTGGGCAGGTGGCCTTTACATGGATACCTGGAACCAGTAGGTGTCAAAAAGGCAAAGAACGGGGCAAAGAGGAGTGCAAGGTGCCCAGGGGCATCTTGGATGTTCTGTGAGATGTCTGGGTAGAACCGTTTAGCCTGCAGCCAACTGCCCAAGTCATAGGGGCTGGAGAAATGGCTGAAGAGCAGGGATATTAGTGCCGTCTGTCACTAAATAGGTGGCAGCAGAAACACCCAGTGTAGGCAATATTGCTCCACAAGAGGTGCAGAATAGGAGCTGAGGACCGACTCTGGGGACCCCTCCAGTTATGCCAAAGAAGCCACAGAACAAGGCACATCGGAGAGGACATCATCAAGAAAGACAGTGCCAGCGGCAGAGGCAGAACAGCAGTGTCTGGGCCTCGGCAAGGGTAGCTTCGGCAACCGTGCAGACAGTGGCCCAAGTGACAACAGAATAGTGAACACAGCCCATTCCTTCCAATGACGGAAGTCTGGCACTTCAAGGATGGCTAGACAGTGATACAGGGACAAGGGATAGTTTCTGTCAGTGGCAAAACAACAACAATATGTCTAAAGACTAGAAGAAAGCAGCAAGTCAGGGGGAAGAATGAAGACCCAAGTCTATGTGTCAGGCCTGAGGACTTTGTAGGAGGCTCTTAACATCTAATTCCCTAGAGGCTCACAGGGTGGGTGCTTAGGAAATGTGAAGTCTAGGCAAAACCATGCCATAGCTGCGCAGAGCCTCCGGTGGGGATGGGGTCCTCTCCAAAAGATGTAACTCCGAACTCTCTCTCTCAGTAATGCTTCAGTTGGCTTTGTAGAATTAACACTCTCGTGGCTTTCTAGCCACCTGGACGAGAGGCATCTCCTCGAATCACTCCCCAGCCCTTTCTCCAGGATGCTAGGGTGGCTCAACACTACTCAGGTCCAAGGCTCTGCACTTCATTAAGGGGGAAACTGAGAAATTTGGTACTACTTACTGGTAAGAAAACAGTGGTATCTCATCCCAGCAATTCTCCTGCAAACAGGCTTATGTGCACAGAGGGTGGGATGGTGTCCCTAAGACGGAGTTGGCTCCTTGACCGTCTCTTCTGAAAGTGGCATCAGAATGAGATCATCCTTAGGTCCCTTGCCCTAAACTTTCAGCAACTCTCCAGAAAGCAGGTGCCCTGCTCAACCACCCTGGTCAAATGTCAGCAGGGACACCTGGAACCAGTTGGCTCTAGGAAGGGGGGAGGAGGCCACACTCTACCAAGCAGTAAAGGGCCTCAGAGTCAGCAGAGGAGCAGCGCACCAAACCAAAGAGCAGCAAAATCTTAGAGAGGCAACGAGAGAGGGCAAATAAAAGAAATAAAAGAGAGAAAGAAGTTCAATAAAGCTTCTATATGAAGAAAAAAGATGACACGTTAGAGGTGCCCGCATAGAGATCCTGGCCCAGCACCAGAGGAAAATACATTCTAAGGCAATTCCCGTGAAATATGGAACTAATACTCTAATCAGCGTGTGCGTGTGCATGTGTGCGTGCGTGTTTCACTGCTAGGGATGAAACCCATGGCATCATACATGCCAAGCTAGCACTCTACCAACTGGATTACATCCTCAATCCTGCTAACTACCAGTTATCTTTTGGGTTTGAGGGAGATTTTAAAAAAAGAGAGAGTGAGTACTAGGTTGCATTAGACGAAATACTTCTTTTACAAGGTCCCAGATATAACTGTCTCCTGAGTTCTGCCACAACACAATTGCCTGCAGAAAAATGAGAACTCTTCTCAATGGCCTCCAGCATCAAATTCTTCTGTACAGTTCCTGGAGCTATCCAGGTCAAAAAACACACAAAACCAAATATATAATAAAGGAAGCAGGCACCCACAGAGGAGACATGGCATTTGCTTCTTCTCCCTGACTCCAGAGGGGTCTCCTGTAGTGCTGTAGCAGGGGCTGATGGTCTCAGGGCGCCAGGCTCCCCAGTAGGACACCTGCTCAGTGCACCGAGAGAGACTCACAGGCTGGACACTGGACACAGAGCTGCAGGAACACTGGCCACCACCCAGGTCCCAACCCGAGGAGGGAGACCTAGCAGATGGCAAGGACACACATGGCCCAGCTGGCCTTGGGGCCTCCTTGCCTGGTTCAAGGGAGGAAAGAAATGAGAGGGAAAGCAGTGAAGAAAAGAATAGACGCTTCCAAAAAGAAAACTTAAAGGCAGGTTCCATGAGTGCCCCTGGCTTAAGCAGGAAGTGGGTAGGAGTGGAGGGCTGGCTCTCCCGCTTCTTGCTGCAGGGGCAGACAGCACTACTCTTTCAGTGGGAAGCACAGTCCTTGGGAAGGAAGCTTCCTGACACATTACAAAGGCTACGAGGTCAGACTGAGAGCCCTTCCTGGCCCTCCCTCACCAGCACTCTTTCCAGCTGCCTGCCATCTGAGAGGGAACATCCTGCACATGGCCAAATTCCTTCCCTTTCATGAGAAGTCCAACTTTCACAGCACAGGCACAGAGCAACTGGAGAGGCCTAGCCAGGTTCAGCAAGGAGCCAAGAAAGAGCTCCAGGATTCTGAAGGGAAAAACTTTGGGATCCATCCCCTGGGCAGATCACTCCTCACTCCTCATACTCACAAAAGGAAGGAATCCTACCCAATCTGGCCCCAAACCATTAGCAGGAGTAGGTTTTGCAAACCATATATGCCTTGAGGTTACCAAGCAAAAGATACTCTCTATGCTGGGCAATTACCTAGGCCACAGAATGCCCACCTTAATCAGCAGTTTAAAATAGCTCCAGCAGTGAGGGTGGTAGCTCATTGGTAAAGTGCTGGCCTAGCATCTGCAATATCCTGAGTTCAATCTCCAACAATTGGGAGCAGGGAGGGGGGAGGGGGGCGGGAGCAAGACTGGGGGAGACTCTGTTAAAAAGCAGATGTTCAGACTGAGGATGTAGCTCAGTTGGTACAATGCTGTCAATGAGACTCTGTTAAAAAGCACATGTTCAGATGCTGGCCTAGCACTGCAGGATCCTGGGTTCGATCCCCTAACAGCACACAGACTGGGTGTGGTGGCTCACACCTGTCATCTCCATAGCTGGGAGGCTGAAGCAGGAGGCCATCGCTTCAGTGACGCTCAGCTATCCAGCAAGTTCCAGGCCAGCATAAACTATACAAGACTCGTGTGTAGTTGGGGAGATGGCTCAGTGGGCAAACTGCTTACTGTCCATGAACCCGAGTTCAGATCCTAGCACCCACATAAAAAGCTAGACATGACAGAGCCTTCCTGTAACCTCAGCACTGTGGGAGAGAGGGTGGAAACAGCTGAAATGGTGAGCTCCAGACAATGCAGACAAGTAAAGGAGGAAAGTGTCCCAACATCAGCCTCTAGCCTCTACACATGCCTATATGAGTAAGCATACTTGTAAGTATGCTTGCACACACACACACACACACACAATACACATAAGCACACACCTGCACATATAATACACACCTACACATGCACACACATTCACACATACATATCACAAATATACACACACAATAAAATACATATAAACACATACATTCACACATATCACATACACACATACATAGATACACACATATGCACACACATTCACACATACTCAACACATACACATCACACACATACACACAATAAAATACATATAAACACATACATGCACACATATCACACACATATATAAACACTCATATGCACACACAGACAATATACACTACACACATATACCTTACACACATACACACACACAATAAAAACACACATAAACAGAAATGCACACACAAAATACACACCACACACCTATACCATATATGCATGCACACACATCACACATGCACACACACTTACAAATATACGCACACTCAACACATATACACACATGCACAGCCACACACTCACACCCAAATACACACACAGAGCTACTGTGAGAGATCACTGACTCAGAACATTACATGCAAGCTGCAGCTGTTGTTGACATGTTAGCAACTGTGTGCAGGGGCAAAGGACTTTATTTCTGAATCCAGTAAGCAAATGCTGGACCTCCACCCAAGTAACTCCAGGGCACCCAGCATGAAACCCCAGAGCGCAGTCTGATGCCTGGGAGCGCCCAGCGTGCACACAAACAATGCCATACTACGCTATGCCAAAGTCTCCAAGGAGCTAGCAAACCCTTTGCTTAGAAGCTCTGGGGTGCACATTTGTGCCCATAATTAAGTCACAAAGAACATGTTCTACCACATGTTGGACCTGCGAAGGGGAAACAAGAAAACAAAAAAGTCCAACTCCGATTTTGGGGGCCACTGAGTGAGAAAGGAAAAACTAATCTCTCTATATTACAAAGTAGTGCTGGGTGTGGTGGCTCACACCTGTAATTCCAGCACTGTAGATGCAGAGGCAGGAGGACCACTTTGAACTTGAGGATAGCCCGGATTACATAGTGAGCTCTAGGCTAACAGGAGCTACATAGTAAGACTATGTATGTATGTATGTGTGTGTGTGTGTGTGTGTATATATATATGTATATATGTACACACACACATATATATACATATATAGTACATATATGTATATATGGCTAATAAAAATAGATACATACATATACAGAGGACTCCAGATATGTGAGTTCTCATTCTAATTCTTTGTTTTATTAACCATTTTATTTACTAATGCCAGAAATAAGAGGAACATTAGTCGTCACAACGTTTATGTGCAAAGAACCTTGGACACATTGAGCTTTTGAACCTTTACTACACAGGAGATCAGCTCCATACTAGCAAATCTGATAGAAGAAATCCAAGCTAAGATGACAATAGCAACTAGCATTTGTGGCTCACTGACCATGTGCTGGGCAGGCATCTGATACACATTTGCCTCCATACCACAGCACACGTCTCCCTCCCAGGTGGATACTGTTATTTATTCTCCATTTAAGTGATGAGGAAAATGAACCCTTCAAAGATCACACAGCCTACTGTGCCGCTCAGCTAGTCAGTGTTAGAACCCAGAGTCAAAGCCAGCTAAGACTGAAGCCAATGCGTGTGCCACACGGCAGGAGCTTCTACAAGAGATGCAGTAGTCTCAGGAAGAATGGAAATTTACTACTCGCTGTACAACAGCGAGGGTGCAGAGTGCAGAGGGATATCAGACAAGGAGGCAGCTTGGGAAGCTGGGTTAAGCTGGACTTCTATTTGAATCTTTCAAAAGGCAGGCAGGGCAGGCGATGAGGGGGAAGCAATAGGTTCAATGCGTTTTACAGAAGAGACTGCAGGAGAAAGCCACCAGCTTCTAACAAGGGCACCATCCTCAGAAATTAAGAAATATAAGGCAGAGGCAAAAGTGAGGGTAAAATTGGGGAGGGGGCAGTGGAGGCGTCCCTGGGGGATGAGGAGAGGGCTACAGAGAGAGCTGCAAGGGGACGCTGAGTCAGTGGGAGAAGGCAGGAGGAGGGCAGGAAAGCAAAGCAAAGTGAGGTCATTTGGACTAAGCAAGCTTTATAAGAAAAAATCAGTGCCTGCCTCCAGCCTGGGAGAAGAGGCAGAGACACCTCTGAGCCCCCGGAAAAGTCTTTTTTTTTTTTTTTAAATTTGTCTGTGGGGACAGAATAGAGGAGTCGTAGAGATCAGCCTTCTCCTTCCTCAATAAAACACTTTATTAAGCCCTCTTAGCTAAGACAGACAACATCCATCCCTATCAATCAAAACCTGCTCTATATTACCAGTTAAAACCAAACCAGTAAAATGAAATGAGAACAACGCAACCAGATCTTACTTCAGTGCTGGCGGAATGGAGCATGGTGCTTCTATAGAATGGAACAGTTTTGTATAAAGTAAATCTGTAGTTACACATAGGTAAAAAGATGACCTGTATGTACCAATAAATAAAATAATGTGCCAGACGTGGTGGCACACGCCTCTAATCCCAGCACTCAGGAGGCAGAGGCAGGCGGATCTCTTGAATTCGAGGCCAGTCTGGTCTACAGAGTGAGTCCCAGGGACAGCCAGGGTTACACAGAAAAATTCTGTCTCGAAAAAAAAAAAAAAAAAAACAGTAAAATAAAATAATGTATTTGCTTAAAAGTATGTTGTATTAAAATGCAAAAGTAAGTAGCAAGTGTTTTATAACTATTTGTTCCAAGGTATTAGAAGAATAACCATCAAGGTATAGTTAATAATTTAGGCATAGGAAAGGTAGATAATGCTAATTTTCGTGTGTGTGTGTGTGTGTGTGTGTGTGTGTGTATGTGTGTGTAGTATTTAACATTAATAAAACCTTGTATTACTTTAGTAGTAAAAAAAAAAAAGTCACCAATAAAAAAGTGACTCCTGCCTCATCTTAATGAGAAAAGGATAAAACAGCCCCAAATTTAAAGGAATAAATGTTTCGCACAAACAAAATACTTTCAACTCCTAAAAACTAAGGCAATTACATCAATTGTAGACTGATACTTGGGCTCCTCTCCTCCCCCAAAACAGAATTTAGGGTAATTCCTAGGAGGTGGGGTATTTAGCATTAGGCAAGAGGGAAATCCCCCAGTGCCTTGACCAAGCAAAGAAAGCGCCTTCACACCCAGGGAGCTTTCAGGAAACAGAATCCTCTCTTATCACCATCCCGGAGACTCATCTTTCATCCGCTCACTGAATGAGCCTCTTTGTTTCCCCTAAAGGATCATCATATATTCATTTGGCTACACAGCAGTGAGAGGCTCGGGATGAATCCCACTGAAAACGTACATGTCCACAGTTTCGGGAGAAACAGATCTGGAAGAGAGGGAAAGGTGGGACACATGCCTAGGTAGGTGCAGTGTGTGACAGGAAAGATGGCTCACCTCGTAGCCGTGCTTTGAACCGTAAACATTACCGTCTTTTTCATATGCCATATGCCTCACAGTGTAGCCCTACAAGGAAAAAGGGCGAAGCCTTCCTGAGGATGCTGAGAACAGGTGCTAGGAACCCACTGGTCTGTGACAAATGCAGCCTCTAGCCATGAAGAACAAGCAGCGAACGGTCTGTGCCCTTGAGTATGTCGGTAACTCACAGCCTCGTGTCAGCGTACATGCCACTGTGCTGCCGACCATGGTACATACCACGCGACACTGCTGTGCAACCTGCCAAGCAGCAGGGGCTGCTGCCACGGCAGAGCTGTGTGTAGGGAGCTGACCGGCTTCACCACTTGATGCTTCTGACTCGCAAAAGTGCTCCACTGTTCACTAACCCTTTCTCTCCTCTCTAGCAGCCTTTCATTCACTGGCTTCCCACAGGCTCCTCACCTTCTCCTGTTCTCCACACAGAGACCTTCCCTTGACCTGTCTCAAACCATCCTCTTCCATCAAGTTTTCAGAAAAGCAGTTTGGAAACCACTTTGGCTTTACTCTGTTAACTCCTGATAACCGAACTCTGATCCTCCTCCACTGACGCCTCACTTAAAGCTAAGGGTCCTCTTACTCCGTTCTAGGGTGATCCCTCACCTGCATGAGACTCCATTTCTTGAAGCTTGATGCCCATCGCTCGGCTTTTCCTGGGTTTTCACCCTCCGTATGTTGCTACATCATAGTCACTTTTACCAGGTCTCCTGCCTCAACTGATAAGCTAAATGGACATGTTACTCAAAATCAAGGCCTCAGCTCTGCTTTTCACACGATCCTATCCCCTTCTCCATGCTCAGGGCGGTTGGACACACTGAGCATTCCCGGCCTCTCCCTGGCTCGAACTCACTGTAGCAGCCCTCCGGAACACATTGCTGAGAGGTCCCACCTAACACCTCAACACTGAATTCTGTCTCTGTAGCTCCTCCCCGCACCCACAGCTATTCTCTCATTTTAGGCTGATATCCTCAGAAATTAGCAACATCATCCTCTTAAGATACTAGAGAAGACCAACCATCCAGCCACTCTGGGTTCACCGCCCGGTTCTGCGACCAACATGTTTAAGCCTCTTTCAAGGTTCACACCCTCCTCTGACCTTACACTTGCAAAACTGCTTTTACTGTTTGGGGTCGAGGAAAACTCTCTTGGGCTCGTTGCAGGAGAGACAACTCTCTTGACAGTACAAAATGAACTTTTGTAAAAATCTAAGTTGAGAAAATAAAATTGAAATTCTTTTCTGTCCTGGCTGGTTTTGTGTGTCAACTTGACACAAGTTAGAGACACCAGAGAGGAAGGAGGAGCCTCAGCTGAGGAAATGCCTCCAGGAGCTCCAGCTACAAGGCATTTTCTCAACTGATTATCAATGCAGGATGGCCCAGCCCATTGTGGGCGGAGCCATGCCTTGGATGGTAGTCCTGGGTCCTATAAGAAAGCAGGCTAAGCAAACCATATGAAGCAAGCCAGTAAGCAGCACCCCTCCATGGCCTCAGCATCAGCAGTTTTTCAGGACAGGGTCTCTTTGTGTAGCCTTGGCTGTCCTGGACTCACTTTGTAGACCAGGCTGGCCTCGAACTCACAGAGATCCATCTGCCTTTGCCTCCCAAGTGCTGGGATTAAAGGCGTGCGCCACCACCTCCTGGGCCCCAATTTGCTTTTTGGTCATGGTGTTTCATCGAAGAAATAGAAATCCTAACTAAGATATCTTCAAAAGAAAAAATATATTTTATTTTATTTCATTTGGATTTTTAAAAATAAGCACAGGCTGCCCTTGAACTCCTGATCCTAATGTCTCTCTTTCCCTTGTGCTGGGATTACAAGTGTGTCTCGCTATGCCCAGTTCTTTCAGATATTTTTGGACGCCAAAACATATTCAATATAAGACACTTCTAGCTTTGGTCCTTTATGCAATGAAGCCTATAAAGATGAACACAGACGTCTCCGAAGCACGTGTTCAGCTCTTCTGTGCCATTCCTACTGTCCCAGTTTAAGCCTCTTGAGTCCTCATTACATTCCTCCATGACACCCTAATACACACCAACCGGTCCAAAACCTCCCAGTGGATGTGAGGGTGACCCAATGGTAACATCTGTCACGCCATTCATTGGTCATCAGGGTTGATTGGCCTCTGGCTGGCTATGCAGGTGTTTCCCTGCTCCCCTACAGATCCAAAAGAGAGCCATGGTCAAGGAGGTTCACTCTTTGGTCCAAAAGGATATGAGGAGCTGTGCTTCTCTGCTAAAGCCCCAAAACAAGCTCTCAAAAATTCTGGTACTACTGTCTCTCCCTCCCCACCCCTCTGCAAGGATCTATAAGCTCTTCCATAGTCAATCTCCATGTTAATGGCAGTTACAATCTAACCTCAACATACCTTTGGATTCCTCCATCTTGGCATCTTCCCACACATCTTTTAACTATGTCACCCCGAACTTACCATACTCCATTTGACCCATTAAATGCCAGCTCCCCTACTTGTTTCTCAGGCCAGCCCAGGTGGCTGCTCTTTGTCAATGGCTGCCTCCTCTGAGTCCCTAGCCCAAACCAGTTTTGGCTTCCTGGAGCCCCTAAGAGCATGCTGCAGCCCACCAGAGTACTTGCTGGACTCTGCTTGGTATCACAAGCCTTTCAAGTGCAGGGACCATACCTCCATCACCTCTGACCTCCTTGCACAGCCTAGCACACAGTGGAGCCTCCCACCTCCCCACATCTCGTGTGTCTTAGTTCCATTGCTACTTAGCTCCCATGTCATTGCTGTGCTTGTGGTGAATTACTAGCTATGTTTGAAACAGCCAGAGCTAAGGCCCCAGATTTTAAATGCTTTGTCTTTTACATATCAGGAGTCTAACACTCAACGGACTGTGTGACCTCAAGTAAACCTGGCTTGGCTAGCCTCAGCCTCTCCATCCATAAAACAGGAAGGATGATGTCTCATTCTGTGACTGTCTTTTGAACTAAAGGAGCCAAGGCACTTGAAGCTCCTAGCAGGCCCCAGGCACGTGAATTAGGAGTTAGTGGTAGAAACAAATAAAGGTGAGATATCAGAGTTCCCCAACCACGTGGGCCACGGAACCTTGTCAGAAGTGTCCTTCTTGGACACTTCTAAAACTAGAGATTCTTACTTCAACATCATGGATCTAGAACTCAGATTCTATAGTCCTGCCTTTGGTTCTAAAAATTATCATGTAACAGGTACTATCTATCTGTTAAAAACGAATATGTAAGCCGGGCCTGGTGCCACACACCTGTAATCCTAGCACTCAGGGAGGTAGAGATGGTGGATCTCTGTGAGTTTGAGGCCAGCCTGGTCTACATATGGAGTCCAGTACAGCGTGAGTTCTAGCCAGCCAGAGCTACATAGTGAGACCCTGTCTCAACAAAAGAAAAAGAACACACACACACACATGCACACAGATATCCACCTACACAAATATTTGCAAATAGGGAGCTATGAACATATGCCTAGCAAGGAAATACAAGACACTGCTAGTGATGGTCACATCAGGTAAAGCATTTGTACTACTTTACACTATTTGACTTCTTTTTATCATGGGTATCTGTTCATGTTATAATTTCCAAAGAGAAACAGAAAAGGAGGAGGAGGAGGAGGGAAAGAAACCCTAATTTAAAAAAATCTGTAAGCCAACCAAAGAAAACAAACAAAGCAAACAACAACAACCAAAAACTATAGAGGCCTAAGCCAAGACAGGGCCTAAGGGATGGACCAGCAGGTAAAGGTGCTGGCCATGGAAGCTGAGATCTGAGTTCAGTCCCTGAAGCCACACAACAGAAAGAGAGAAGTGATGCCCATATGTTGTCCTCTGACCTCCACATGAGCACAGTGGCATGCACAGCCCCCACCCCACCCCCACACACAAACAAACACATTAAAATTATAAAGGAAAAGAAGGACAGGAGGGCTGACGGGGAGGAAGGTCTACGCACAGACCATGAATCTGAGGACCAGGTTGCACTTAAAGACTCCTACAACTAGCATTTGCTGCAATTTCAGGCAAATTACCGCCCATTTATGGACCCAATTGGGACCAGCGATGGCTCAGCAGTTAAGAGCATTGGCTGTTCTTACAGAGGACCCACATTCATGTCCCAGCACCCACAGAGCAACTCACAACCGTCTGTAACTCCAGTTCCAGGAGAGCTGGTGCCCTCTTCTGGGCTCCACCAGCACCAAGCACAAGTGTAGCGCACAGATGTGCATACAGGCAAAAGACACATACACATAAAATTAAAAATAAAAAGTTTCGGGGGGAAAAAAACCAAAAGAGTGAAACCAGATGTTTCCCAGGGATGATTCTGGGGGTATTGACATGTCTGCAAGGTGATGATTCTGGGGGTACTGACATGTCTGCAAGGTGTTTTGAGTACATTTTACATCTTTCTTTGAGGAGTTAATGCCTCAAGCATCAGGTTTTGAAAGAGGAACTGCAGGCGCAACTTCATCTCCATCCTCTTGGCCACTCAGTGAGAACGCATCCCCGCTGCTTTATAGACAGAGAAGGCAAGTGTAGTCTGAAATGATCACTTGCCAACCAAAGGCACTGCTCACTAGACCGCTGTTTGCAAAGACTCGCAACTGCCAGGAGTTTTTAGCTCCCAATTCATTCCCTGTCTCTGCTGCAGAGGAGGCGCAAGGCATATGCAAAACAAGCAGAAGGCACTCTTCGCTGGTGGAAACAGGGTGAGATGTAAAATGACTTCCTCTGGGCCACAATATAAACAAAGCTGGCTCCCAGCAGAGACAGGAAGTAGTCAACCCTTGGGGAGCGTGTCTGCATCCCTCCCCCACCTGGACTGGGCGCTTCACCTTGAAAATGAGTGTTTCACTGCAGTCGTTTTCTGGGTCAGAAGCAGGGAGAGCAGCCGAGGCCAGGCTGCCAGCTACACGGAAGAGCGCAGAACCATGTTAACGTCTCTACTATGAGCACCGCCCCACCCCCACCCCCACCCCTGCGCTCAGAAGCCCGAGTGAGAGGAGCCCAGCTGGACTACACCAGCTGAGTATTTTTCCAGTCTCTGGGCAAAGTGACTTCACCCAGTTTTGCAATGCAAATGACCTGGTTTGTCCTCATAGGTATGAGTTTCTGTCTTGGAGGATACTCACTCTCTCCCCAGAGCTCTTGGCTTAAATTCTAGCATGGCACCTCACTCCGTGCACCTGTAAACACCTCCGTTCTCCTCAGAACTCCACACAGTGAAGGGCCCTCTCCCGTCCCAACAGTTTTCAGTCAGCACATACCGAGAGGCTGAATTTGATCTACTAAGTCTGTATGTGGGAGCCTAGCATTTAAGTGAAGAGAAGTGAGAGCAGAAAGCAGTCAGTGTTCTACAAAGGAAACCATGCCGAAACATGAAAAGGACCATTCCCTCCAAAGGCACACACAGCCGAGCCCCTAGCAGACAGACTACCACCTAGTATCCTTCTAGAAGGTTCTCTGCCATTTCGTGTGTGTTGACTGCTATCTGATTATCTCTGGCTTCACTCCTATGCCCCCTCAGAACGCACTGAGATTCTAGCCAGTCATCCTGGACGAGTCCTTTCCTTTACCTCTCTGCCCTCAAGACTCCCTCCCACAGCCCAAATTTGCCCTTTGTTCTTTATCCCGTGTACGTCTTTCCAAAGCCTTCAAGGGCCTTCTGTTTATCCGCTGGTTCATCTCAGACCTAACGCATATTTATCGAGCCCTCTCAGCTCCACTCACTGACTTCACCAGTCAAACTCCAGCTCCTAGCACTAGGCACAGACCAGGGCGAGAGTGGGGGTATGTCCGTGACAGGGAGCTTTGCCGAAAAAAACAAAACACGTTCAAAGGCCTGAGCAAGCAGAATGCTAGTGAGTCCAGCCGTTGGTGAAACTCGCTTTTTGTACAAGTAAGGCAGAAATGAAAGCAGAATCAACCAACCAATGAGAACTATAGCATTATACAACACAGCTTCCACTTCCTATGTCTACAGATGAGCAAACAGACATGCAGGTTACATGTACCCAGAAAACCCAAGCTTCCCGACAGGAATGTTGGAGGGTTTTTCTTTCTTTCTTTTTCTTTCTTTCTTTCTTTCTTTCTTTCTTTCTTTTTCCTGAAATCTTCTCCTTAACTTTTTTCCCTTATAAAACAAATCTTAATACAGATGTATCCGAAGCCATCAAAGAGCCTTTCATCACTACATTCTGAGGGTCAGCACCAAACATCCACTGAAAAATGAGGTGGGAGGGACTGGATGCTGGCTGAACACATTTCTTTCTAGCAGTCGACAAGTTCTGATGATGCCTGTTAAAGTCAGCTGCTACTGGAAAGCTTCTGGGGGAGGCAGAGGTGGGAAGAGCACCCCTCACGTCTGAAGCAGTCCTCGCCCTTCAGCCTCACTCATGAACAGCTCGTGCCATCCATTAGCCCTTCTTCAGAGACTTCTGTGGGCACCTATTTTGGGTTAGCACAGTGCCGAACACTCCAGATATTACCCAACTCAGTCAACATTTCTAGAACACCACCCATGAGCCCAAGAGTGAATCAGGCACCAGAGTCACCATGGGAACAAGGCACGGTCAGTTCTTCAAGGAACTCACAGCCTAGCGGAGTCCTTCACAAAAACCAAGCAACAGAAGAGGAAACCGTGTCTCCTGGGGTTAGGGAGAAGAAGTGGAGGTTTCAGGAAATCTTCACAGCAGGGTCTTATCTGAATGGGGTCTTCACATACCCAACACACAGAGTCTGTGGCTGACAAAAGACAGACACTTCAGGACTAAACAGTAGCGGAAACACGGGTGTGCAGGCATGAGACTGTGTCTCAAGTTGAGCAATGTCACAAAAAGAGAAGGCATGAAAGTGGGGAAGGCAGCCACAGACTGAAAGGGGTCTCTGTTGGTCCACTTAACTGCACCTCGAATGGGGCCTTACTCATGTTAGGTAAGTCCCCACCACTGAGCTACGGCCACAGTCTTTCCTCTTTCAACTGTATTTGGGGACAATGGAGAATCTAATGTGTTTGTTTGTTTGTTTGTTTGTCTGTCTGTCTGTTTTGGGTTTCAGCTTTTTGAGACAGGGTTTCTCGGTATAGTCTTGGCTATCCTAGAACTTGCTCTGCAGACCAGACTGACCTGGAACTCACAGAGATCCACCTGCCTCTGCCTTCTAAGTGCTGTGATTAAAGCCACCACTGGTGGGCTAGAGTACCCAAGGACTTTAAGACAGTAAAATGACTCATATTTTTTAAAGAATAATTCTAAGGTCAGGGTATGGCATGGACGAGAAAGGTAAAAACAGGAAGCCAGTTATTCAAATATAACATAATGGTGGATGTGCAAGACAAAATGAATCTGGAAAATTTGGAAGAAAAACCAAGCAGAAGTAGGCAGCCATGTAGATGCAAAAGTTCGAGAAGAAGAAATGCGGAAAATGCTGCTGAGGCTTTCACTTGGGGAGATGGGAAAGCAAGGAGCCATCAAGAAAAGGCTGGAGAGCAGGGCCAGGGCTGAACCAAGGGGAGCAGCTCTCCACGGCAACGGGAGAGAGTGACATCCTTCTACAGGGCAGATGACAGCAGTCAGGGGAAGGCCGTGGTCCACATCTGGAACCAAGGAGGGAAACTGAGGCTAGAGATCAGGCTGCATGCAGATGCACTGGTGACCCCAACAATTAATCGCTCATAGAAAGGCATAGACCGAAAAATGTTAAGAGTAAGTATGATAGCCAGGCATGGTGCCCTACACCTTTAATCCCAGCACTCATGGAGGCAGAGGCAGGCGGATCGCTGTGAGTTCGAGGCCAGCCTGGTCTACAAAACGAGTCCAGGACAGCCAAGGTTACACAGAGAAACCCTGTCTCAAAAACAAAAACAAAACAAACAAAAAAGTATGCTAGGAGAGGAATGGGGAGCCCATGGGCAGGGCCCGAGGCGAGGACCTCGCTTCAGAGTGAGAATGTCCACAGCTCCTGGGAGCCAGGCAGGCCACTGCACTGACAATATTTCTGACCTTTTCTAAGGCCTCACAGCCATGGGTACATTGTGTAGTACTAATTAACATCCATTTCCACCCTCAAATGTCAAAGAGCCGTATCGGAGTAGGACTCGGGAGCATTGATTATTTATTAAACGCTAATAAGGGAATTCAAGTCTATTAGGTTAAATCTTTACAACTATAAAGCGGCATATGGAAGTATGCGATTAATTACCTATCTAATTTCAGACTATGAAAAATGCAGCATTTTGAAGAAAAGAATCCTTGAAATTAAGAGTCATGTAATGTTAACCTCCAACCAAATATGGGTGCACATGATGGTTCAAAGAAAGCACTTTGGAATACCTGCACATGGACCCAAGACTGGCTTGTGCCTTAGTGGGCAGTGTTGGTGTGAGCCAACTGCTCTAAGCTTGATTCTTTTAACCTTTTGAATTAGAGTAATAATAGTACATATATGATATTATAAATACACATGAAAGCTTTTTGCATAGTGCCTAGACTAGCAAGTACGTTCTCAATAAATGTTGACTTATTGTTGCTATAAATGTATTGCCAAGTTTAAAAAATGTATTAATCTGGGGATGGAGAGATGACTCCAAGTACTGGCTGCTCTTCCAGAGGACCCAGGTTCAATTCCCAGCACCCACAGAGAGGCTCACAACTGTCTGTAACTCGCTGGGATCTGCACCCTCTTCTGGCCTTCATGGGCACCAGGCACACAGGTGACGGACAGATACACATGTAGGCAAAACACTTACATACATAAAACTTATACACAGACAGAGGTACACATAATGTCAAGCATTATATATAATGTCTTTTCTTAGTTAATTAATTCTTAAACCACTCCCTTCTGTGTGCTAAACATGGCTTTAAGTGTTAGGTGTGTGTATGTATGTATGTATGTATGTATGTATGTATGTATGTATGTAAGTATATATATGGTGTGTGTGTGCTTTTTTTTTTTTTTAAAGAATAAAGCTCAAGAAACTTGGCCAAAAGTATAGAAGGCAAGTTGACAAATGGCAAATGATTTATCCACTGAGAAAAGTGCCCTGAAAATAAGGAGGAAATAACTGATACCACCCTTAAGCCCTAGGGAGGGAAGGAGCCACCAGCAAGGCAACCAAGTGAGGCAGTGCATGAGCTTTAAAGGATCCATAAGGAAAATTTTGAGTATAATAATAAACGTTAAGGTGACACACACATACACTTTGGGACTGTCAGAGACAGAGGGAGCTCTTGCCCAAGGGCAAACAGAAAGAGAGAAGAGGCTGGCGGCGGCCCAGGCGCTCCTCATCCAGCCCAAGGAGACTTCTTGGCTGGCGTGCATTTTCCTGTGGTGTTTACACCTTTCCTACCTGGGATTGGCTGCATAATCTCCAAAGCAAAGTAAACACCTTCCTGCCCTCTAAGTGTCTTCCACCTAAAAATAGACAACCTGATCTCTGGACACATTTGGGAGCTTGGACGACAAGTTACTTCCCAAAGACAGTGATCTCAAATAATATTTAGGTTCGGTGTGGCCACCAAAGTGACGATATTAATACAGCTTTTCTCTTCCCCTTTGGAGATATTAAACAGCGGAGGGAAATATTAAAACTGATGGATAGGTTCCTTAAAAACAGAATATACGATGACCCAGCAATTCTGCCTCTAGATATATATCCAAAAGGAAAAACAGGATCTAGGAGAGATAGAGACATTTTTCACAGTGATATCTTGTTCACAGCAGTGTAATTTACAGTAGGCAAAGGTTGGAAGCGACCCAAGCGTCTGACTTTGGATGGGGAGGAGACAGAATGGGAGTTAGCATTTAGTGGGTAAAGAGCTTGAGTTTGCGAAGACGAGAAACGCACCGGAGATGGATGATGGATGACGACGGCTAGAGAGCAACGCAGATGTAGTTTTGCCACTGAACTGTATACTTAAAACTCGTTTAAATAACAGATTTTATGCCAAGCATATTTGTCACCATGTAGGAAGAAAAACATTTTAACTGCATGGTTGCCATGACAATGAAATAACTATTCTTTGTCATTTAGGGGCAAAACCAAAACAAAAGAAAAACCAGCTTTGTTTCTGACAAACAGACATAGCCCCTTGGAGGTATGGCTAAAAGGTGAAATGCTGTTCTTAGCAAGGGTGAGGCCCTGGCCACCTGAAGAGATGGAGACCAAGATTCAAGGTGTCTCAGAAAGTTCTTTATCTAGACCAGTAGCTCTCAACCTTTTCGATGCTGTGTCTCTTTAATACAGGTCCTGATCTTCTAGTGACCCCCACACCCCCAACCAGGGTGCAATTCATATATGAGTCCTTAAGAGTTTATAAAGCAAGGTGTGGTGGTGCACACCTTTAATCCCAGCACTCAGGGAGGCAGAGGCAGGAGGATTGCTGTGAGTTCGAGGCCAGCCTGGTCTCAAAGCAAGTTCCGGATAGCCAAGGCTACACAGAGAAACCCTGTCTTGAAACACACACACACACACACACACACACACACACACACACACACACACACACACAGTATTAGCTGTTAAAGTATGTTCTTGCCTCATCCCCCCCAGAGGGAAGAAAACCTCAGTGATTTGAATGGGCAGAAGAACTGTAGGGAACAGACCTCATTGGCCATAGGAGAAAAAGAGATCCTGGAAAGAAATGGGTTAGAATGGTAAGTGGAGGGGGGGTGGAGATTATTATCGGTCAAGTATGGCGGGGCACATCTGCAATTCCAGCAATGGAGAAGCTGAGAAGAAGGCTCACAAATTCAAGACCAGCCTGCAATGCATAGCAAGACCCTGTCTTAGACAAACAAAGGCTGTGTGGATAAAGCCACTTGCCATCAAGACCAACAACCTGAGTCCAATGACCAGGACACACGTAGTGGAAAGCGAGAACTGACTCCTAACAGTGGTCCCAACTGACTCCCACACTCATGCCGTGGCATGTATATGCTCCTCCACTATGCACACCCAAATAAATTTAAAAAGAAAAAAACAAAACCTGAGCCGGGCGCGGTGGCGCACACCTGTAATACCAGCACTCAGGGAAGCAGAGGCAGGCAGAAGGCTGTAAGTTCAAGGCCAGCCTAGTCTACAAAGTGAGTCCAGGACAGTCAAGGCTACACAGAGAAACCCTGTCTCTGAAATAAATAAATAAATACCAAAATTTAAAAAAAAATTAACTAAAGCAAAGCCTAAATGAATGGGTGAGCACATTAATTGGTTGAGTAAAAGTAAGCAGTAATAATAAAAGAAGTCTGCAGATACGTTCCAATGTCATACATGTACCAAGTGTGAGAAAAGGAGGGATCACTATGGATGGGAGACATGAGGCAGATTCTCTAGCCTTGAACCCAGGTAACGTGGGAGAAATGTTTAGGATTTAGCAAGTAGAGGCAGACAGAGGAGGAGGCAGTAGAGGTATGCGATGGGAAGGGGTGAGAGTTAAGTGTAGAGAAATTAGTCTGAGGCCAGGAGAGAAGGACTCTTGATGAGTATAGATTTCCACTCCTACTCTAAGTGTAACTGGATGCTTTGGAGAGGGTGTTGTCTGAGGCACAGGTCTCAGTGTGGGGAGGCTGGCAGATCCAGGCCACTTAGGGATCTGTCTGAGAGTCACTGAGTGACAAAGCCTCCCAAGACCACACCATAAAGTGAAGCTTGGTCTAGAATTTTGCTAGATTTAAACTATCACTCTAAAATGGACAAGGCTGATATGTGTGGTACTTTTCTGAAATAATACACAGGATATTGTTGCCAGGGGTGGCTTTGTAGAAGTACAGCTGGAGGGGCTGGAGAATATATATATATGGCGAGGTGGCTCAGCAGTTAAAGGCAAGTACTGTTCTTACAGTTTATTATTATAAATAATAAATAAATAAATAAAAATAATCTTCTAAGCCAGGCGGTGGTGGTGCACACCTTTAATCCCCGCACTCAGGAGACAAAGATAGGTGCTCTGGGTTCGAGGCGGCGTGGTTTACAGAGTGACAGCCAGTGTCTCAAGAGACCAAACTAACCAACAAATAATCTTCTAAAACGTAAAGACTGAACATAGCCAAAGACTTTTACTTTTCATTGTAAAACCTTGTATTATGTAGGCATACATTTTAAGTATGTACTTGAATTAATTTTATAAATATAAAAGGTCTTTTTTTATGAGTTTAAAAAAAAAAAAAAAAAAAAAAAAAACACCTGAAAGTAGCCAGGTATGGTGACACACGTCTTTAATCCCAGCACTCAGGAGGCAGAGGCAGGCGGACGAATGTGAGTTCGAGGCCAGCCAGTCTACAAAGCGAGTCCAGGACAGGCAAGGCTATACAGAGAGACCCTGTCTTGAGAAGAAAAAACAAACAAACAAAGCTGAAAGCATCACTTGCACTTTTAGCCAGCAAATGGAAAATATTCCTAATCACCAAGTAAAATATTTCCATTTTGTCTCTATCCTGTCTTCATCTCTGTCACGAAGAGATGTGAGAATGGTCTAAAAGAAACAGGAGCAGTCTGAGGCTTCACTTCAAAGCAAACAGATCATGAATCACATATAAGAAAATATCCTTTTTTATGGGGTATGTTTAAATGAAAAGTTTGCCTGACACTATCCCAAATCAACCGCTCAGTGAAACCATAAGTGCAAAATAATAGACTCCAGTATGTTTGATAAAATGTATCACCATCTCAGTAAAATGGCCTTTTATTTTGACACTTGTTCAGGCCTAAAACAATTATCATCCTTGATTTATTATTTCTTCTCTTATGCTCTCTGTACAAATCCCACCAAGCTTACCTTCCAATTATACCCAGAATCCAACCACAGGGTACCACCTCCCTTACCCCATGTGAGTTTGTCATCTGGACTGCAGTCATTTTCACTGAGCTCCCCAGCTTCTACCTTTGTCCTCTGCAATCAATCCTCGGGATGCCAGATAAATCCTCTTTAAAATTAAACCTGAAAGCCAGGCAGCCATGGCATAGTCACCTGCAATCCCAGCACTCTGGGATGCAGAGGCAGGCAGATCTCTGTGAGTTCGAGGCCAGCCTGGTCTACAAAGTGAGTCCAGGACAGCCAAGGCAACACAGAGAAACCCTGTCTCAAAAGAAATTTAAAATCAAACCTGAACAGGTCCACCTGTCTGTCCACAGTGTCCAATGGCTTCTTATCTCACTTGGACTAAAGCTAGTACCTGAATCTGCACTCCCAAATTCCCCATGAACTCTTCTCTCCTTTCATCTGGATCTCTGCTGAGAGGAAACCTCACCAGAGTCCTCTGCTGACTGCCCAGCTCACCCAACAGAAGCATCTCTTGCTCCCTTCACACTGATTAATTTTTTCTCTATAACATCTGATATTCCCATCTACCCCCATTGGCTGCCTGTTGGTATGATCTGATACTCGTCTCTCCCCCAGTAAGGGTGTGCGTGCTCCAGGATGTCAGACTTTCTTATTCCCCCATGTTCACTGCTGTACCCCTTGAGCCTAGAGCAGTGGTTCTCAACCTGTGGGTCTTGACCCTTTGGGGAGTTGAATGTCAGACAGCCTGCAATGCAATTCGTAACAGTAGCAATTTACAGTTATGAAGTCGCAATAAAATAATCTTATGGTTGAGGGGGGTCACCAGGACATGAGGAATTGTATTAAAGAGTCAAAGTATTAGGAAGGTTGAGAAGCACTGGCCTACAATACGTTTGCTAAGCAAATGAGAACTCTAGAAATGTTTTTTGGAGACTGACGGAGGTACAAGCCAAAAGCAGCTGACATCACTGGGAAAAACAAGACATTGTTGAGGTCCCAGATGAGGCAGAAGCCTGCTGAAGCACAGCAAATTTGGGACGAGGGATTGGAGAAGCCAAAACATCAACAGACAAACGCAGAAACCCATCGCTCATCTACCAGTGGCATCTCCGGTAACTCATCAACTAGTGCTTTGCCCATCATTGCCCTACACTCCGTAGGGCCGCTCCCGAGGGTCTGTGGGTATGTTAGAGCGTAAACCCTGACACCAGCTTCACTGTGCCTCTCTCCAAAACCCAATAAACTGAGGTGGGAGCTTCTGCTGAAGGAAGGAAAGCAAGCACTGTCCTGGCCAGAAAGTCCAGAACATTCAGTTCTCCCATGAAGAAAACCTAGATAAGGCTCCAATGATGGACCAAGGAAACTGGGTGATAGGCAGGTTCTGTGGCCAGCCACTGCCTGGGGATGTTTCTAACACAGTCCCCAACTGTAAAAGAAGGAGAATGAGATCTTGTGTGGCCATCAGAAGCTAAGATGAAGTGATACCAAGGACGCCCTGAAAAGTGAAAGGGACTAAGCATCGTCCGAGTGCTCCCTCCCTCGACGTAGGACATGCTGTACCAGACTCTATTCACTTTCTCTTCTTGCTGTTGAAGAGCTTTATCTGAACAAGGATCAGGCCTGGTCCCTCCAACACACACAACGCCACTTAAAAACATGCACGGATAGCCAGGCCTGGTGGCCTGCAATGCCTGCACTCTGGGAGGCAGAGGCAGGCATAGCAATGTGAGTTCAAGGCCAGCCTGTTCTACAAAGCGAGACTGGGACGGCCAAGTCTACACAGAGAAACCCTGTCTCAAAAAAACAAAAAAAGTACTGATTTCAATGTGAACTTCTGAACTTCTTCAACAGAAAGATCCTAAACCTACTCCACTGCCCATCCATGTGACGCTACATACCTACTACCCTGCACCAAGCCCTTCCCAGCCGCCCATCTTCTAATAGCCCTCAACAATTTTTAAAGCCTTCCAGAACATCTCAACCTGAGTCAGATCTTCCTGCCATGGCCTTTTCTGGGAATGCCATTCCCCACCTCTCCACGCCCCCCCCCAAGCGTTCTATCATGCCATCGCTTGTTTGCGGGTCTACCTTCCAGTAGTGAGTGGGCCTCCATTCACCCCTATTCCATGCCCTGAGCACCCACCAGTGTGAGGTACACAGTACATGCCCCACATCTGAGCTCTTTTAAGACATCTCAGCTTGCTTTCTCAGGCCTTTCCAATGAAGTCTCCATGACTTCCGCCTCAGAGCCAGGGCTAGGAAAGGTCTTGTCCCCGCGCTCTTCAGGAAACACGCTAGAAGGTGAAGCTGATTCACCACTCAAGGGTCCTCTGGAAAGAGTCAAGAGCTGAGCGTGGGGACAGGATGAGGTCCCAGACCTTTCTCCCATCCTCATCACTTAAGACTATAGATGCACCTCCCTTTATCCAAAATGCTATGAATCCTCACATGAGACACGCCCATATTTAAGTCTGGCACAAATAGAAAAGATTTCCAACTTATTCATTTTTCAAGACTATCCAAGTTTCTGTTTCTTTCACAATAGTTGAAACTTCGGAATTGACTATAATTCAAAGCAATTATTGTTCTTTGACTGTCAAGGTGCCCTGTTCCTCTTTTCATAAATATCCGGCAGTATCCCAGCCCAGTTCAATGCAAAGTCTCTTTTTTCCTAGCCCCATTCCTATTCTTTTGCTAAATTTACAGCACTCAAATGAAAGAAAGGAAACCTGCTTTTGCCCCCACTGTTACTATGATATATGTCTGAGTTTTAATTGCCCTTTAATTATACCTTCAGCCAGGTCTGCACAGATATAAAGGAAAGAAAACATTACAGCAAAGCCTGAGAGGGCCTTGCTGAGGTAGCAAGAAGACAGCTTGGTAGTATTTCCTGCAACCAGAAGGAAAGAACAAAATGAAAAGTGTTCTGGGGGGGGGGGGGTGTCAGAAGCTAGCCAAACAATTCACCGAGAAAGCATTCTGTCTGTGACTGCACTTCAGCCTTTAAACGGTGTGAGCTCCAAGGCTGGCGATCCCCTGGTGATTCGATGCTCAGCTAAGGCTGGCTGAAAATGGAAGAACTCAGATCGCTCGGCTGTGAATTAAGAAATAAGCAACAAAAGGAAACGCGCCATGACATTTTCTAAATATTTACCACCGGGAGTTGACTACTCGGAGAGAGGAGCCAGGTCTGACAGCGAAGTCCCCTGACTGCCTCCTGCACTCTTCTTTCCTCTCCATCTCCACCTTCCAGGCCAGGAGACCTTTACCTCCTGGGGCTGTCGGAGGAGAGACACATGTATGACAGCCCCACAAGCGGGGGGGTGATGAACTAGTCTACAGACAACACAGGCCCACTTCCTCCCAGACCCCTTCCCGAAAACAAAGTAACCCAAACCATCTAACGGCAAAGACCAAATGAGTCAGTACAAACTACAGACAAAATACTCTTTCACGTGTATCCTGTCCTCCACATCTGGCAGGCTTCGGAGCCCAGTAGCCATGGACTTCCCTGCCGGGTATCATTATAAAATCAAATTTCTCATCAGCCCACCTAGCAGCAGTTCTCACTCCCGATGCTCCCAATTCAACTGGTAAGCGTTAATCTGAAGGTTGGGGGTAATGAAAAACCATTATAGACCATGAACAAATGTATCTGACAGTACCTCAAACTTCCCACTGTCACCACTTCTGCCTTTTCATGTCTTGGGCAGAGTGTGATTTGAGGCAGAGTGCTTGATTTTGAAACAATATTCTTGGAGAGCAATTTAGTGTTTAAGTTTAGATTAAACCAGGTATCTAGGGACTGGAGAAGTCACCCAGAAATTAAGACAATGTACTGATCTTGCAAAGGACAGGGGTTCTGTTCCCAGCACCCATAAAGAGGCTCACAACCCTCTGTACCTTCAGTTTCAGGGTATCCAATGCTCTCTTCTGGCCTCCTGTTGCACCAGGCACACACATGGTACACCCACATACATTCAGGCTAAATATTCATACACATGAAAAATAAGTATTTAAAAAAAATAACTCAGTTACCTGGCAATCCCAGTAATTCTTTCTTATCCCCCCAAAATGCTATATAATAATATTTGCTTTGAGATCTTTACTGCCTGTACATCCTAATGTTATACCTTTTAATAAGATAACGTATACATCTATATAGTTAACAATCAATGGGGAAATGGAGAACAGGTTAGCATTTAATTATCACAAACATATTCTGTTCTTCCTATCCCAGTACCTTGTCGTTTTCTTGTCTGCTTTTTTAATTCCACTAAGCTGAAAGTATTAGCTGTTAAAGTATGTTCTTGCCCCATCTCCCCCAGAGGGAAGAAAAACTCAGTGATTTGAATGGGCAGGGACCAGACCTCATTGGCCATGGGAGACAAAGAGATCCTGGAAAGAAATGGGTTAGAATGGTAAGGAGTAAGGAAGCAATATAAATGACAAGGTAAACTGCAGCTAAGTCTTACCTTTAAGCAAGTGATCATATAAACAGAAGGCTAGATTCAGTGACCTCCAAGGTCCCTTCCAACTCCAGTCCTGTTTGCTTCATGAATTTTTTATAGCCATCTTCTGTCCTACCATACTGTCCCTATGCACCATCAAGCCCTTCTGGCCACTTCCAGGACTGAAAAGAAATTTTGTTTTGTTTTGTTTTGTTTAAGTCTGTGTTTGACTATTGCCAAAATTATAATTCTGTCCTTGAAACAATGACCTGAAAATAAGAAGCCGGGCTAAAAAATTTTGACCAAATAAATGCTCCCTACTGCCTTGAGGTAATATATTTTAAACTCTTTGATATAAGCAAAATTATGACTTGTGACAAATGTGACACTTAAAAGGCAATGCTTTATAAGCAAATCTTCCTAATCTGTGATCCCCTGCCGAGTGTCTAATCTTAAAAAGACAACAGAGCAAGCAATGGAGCTTGAATCCTGGCCTTACCTCATCTCTTATCAACTGTGTGATGTGAACAAGTTATTTTAATTCCCTGGACATATTTCCTCACTTCAAAAAAATGTATTATTATTACTGTGTGTATGCATGTGTGCATGGACACTTGTGGAGGTCAGAGGACAATTTGGGAAGTCCATCGCAAGGCTTGGACAGTAAACACCTTTGCCGCTGAGCCATCCCACCAGCCCTGTTTCTTCACTCTTTGAAATGGGATAATATGAGTGACCTTGCAGAATCAACAATTAAATACTACCAGATATAAATCAATCTCTGATCATTCATTCTTTCTCTCAGTCAGCAAAGACCATCCGAGAATCCACTATCAGCCAGCCACAAGTACATAAAAGGCAGACTAAATAAAAGTGATTTTTTTTTTTTTTTGGTCACCAAAAAAACTACTATTTTCCAAAACTGTGGCAGACTGACTTTAGCTCAAAGCTTTCACTCGCACCTACTTTTCCTAAAATAGCCGTATTTATTTTGTTGATCGTGATTGCAGGCGGGAGTCAACCTCCTGTTACGCCTTTACGCTGAAGCTAACAATCCAACAGGTGTGTTGGTTCTACCGGGCACTATCAGAACACTCAGAAGAAGCAATGACCAGAGCAAAAGGTGGTATCCCAGCTCTCCACTGGCCAAGTCACTGGGGGAAAACCTGATATGCCTGTGCTGCAAGGCCCAGCCTGAATGCCTGGGAGGTTTTGGGTGCTTTCAATTCCGTGAGTGGACTCTGTGTCTTCGAGAACTCAAGATTAACAGGATTGGCTCATCCCCAGCCACTACCACTGGGCCACTGATAACACTTTGCATAAAGGGCCTGCCTTTGCAGTCGGTTCATTTCAGGGTTGGTGGGCTCTTTCCTACTTTAAGTTTACTGTTCCTTTTGTTAGCTAGTCTCCCACGCCTCTGGGGGCGCTGGGCAGTCAGTACATACTAACAGACAGTTTGCACTTGTAAGAGTTTACCAGCAGCATTGTGGAAGCCAGGACTCATTGGAAAAGCATAGTAAGAGTCTGATCCTGAAATAGGAAATGAGTACCCTGGGTCATCGTCATAGAGCAATTAAAAAGAGAATTCTAGAATAAAGTTCGGAGCGATCTGTGAAGCTAAGGGTAGCCCTAAGAGAACCGCTTAAATGTGCCTCGATTTTCGCCGTCCCCCCCCCCCCCGCAGGCTCCTCTCATTCAGGAGCTGGCTGAATCACCTCCCTTGGAAACCCAACTATATACAGGCTGACTGACACAAGCAGGGGTTTTGCATGGCTGCCTCCTAGCGTAGAGGTGACAGCAGTACCCTCTCCTCACAGAACTCAGTAAAAAGAGACCTTCACTCTGTAATCCCACCCCACCCCGCCCCGCCGGATGCATCTAAAACAGTGGCTCCTTTCTATATTCCTTCAGTGAGTTAAGGGTGTTATTAACTCTAGCACCTCTAATTGCTCACCGAAAACAGTGGTTTGGATATTAATAGACTATAAATCAAGGCCCTACCTAAGGCTTGTTGTCACGGAAACTGTACTCAAGCCTGGCAGCTATTCCCCCTTTGGGAACTCTGGGTAACTTGGTGGACTTGAGGACTGTGTTAAAGCTCTTGTTCCTTCCCTTTTCTGCTATTTCTTCAGCCAAGTTGTTGGAACTGACAGGATGGTTAAGAGCAGAGTGGGCAGTAGACGCTTGGATAACAGTAACTCGAAGGGGATGGTTGGGGGGGGGTCCCTGAAATATAGTTCTGGGACACTTAATCTCTCCCTTCTACACTGGGCTACATCCAGAGGCCCGGCCTCTCTGTTGCCCTGAACTGTCCTCTCAGCTTTGGCGCTGGGCAGTCGGGGAACGCGCTAGCCAAGTTCCAGAAGAGGATCCGACACGCCCGGGGGTTGAGAAGCTAGGCAGCAGGAGGTACAAGCGCGGTCAGCCCTCCGACTTGCGTAAAGAAAGATCTCCCCATGCCTCCTCCTTGCCCCCAGGCGAGAGTCCAGGAAGGAGGCGGTGGAGGAAACGCACACCCCAAACCCACTCCCAGTGCTCCAGGGCGACACTCTACCAGGCAGTTTCCCAAAGCTAGCGCCCCGCTCGCTCGCCCAACGCCTGCGAAACCCAAGCGGGTTCCCGCGTCCCGGGGTGACGACTGCCGCAGCCGCCAGGGCCTCCAGGGCTCCGCACCCCTCCCGCTCCACTCTAAGCACCCGGGGCCAGCCCCGCACCGGGCCCGCGCATCTCCCGCCCCCTGGGCTCCGCGCTCCCCGGCGCTGGCTCCTGGGCACCCAGCTCCCTCCCGCTGCGCGGCCCTTAGGGACTCACCTGCGCTGGGACTGAAGCGGCGGCCACCCCGAGCCCGGGGGCGGCGGCGCAGGGGGAGGAGGGCAGCACAGGGCTCCTGGCACAGCGGCCGCAGGGCGCCTGGTGCTGCGGAGCCACGGACCCGCCCAGAGATATAAATAACATTATCTGAGGAGGGACATTCCTGCCGGGGGACATCGCTGCTGCCGGGACCAGATAGTCCCGCGGCGGGGGCGGGGAGGCGGGGCTGCAGCCTCCCGCAGCGCCAGGCCCGCCTTCCCCACCCACTCCTGCACCTGCCAATCAGACTGCGCGCCCGGGGGCACCTGCCTAGCCGCTAGCGCCGCCGCCGCCAGGACCTGGGGCGCCCCAGTCCTCTCTCACCTCCCCTGAACCTGCACACCCCGAGCCCCTTGCTCGGGAAGAGGGCTCGACTCTGCAGCTCGGGCCTAATTCGTGTGCCGGGAGCCGCTAGCCTGGTGGCGAGAAAGAGTCCTCCCAGCCTTTCCCGCCCAGCGTCCCTGCAGCCTACGATCTGGTTTTGAAAATATACCAAAAGACCCGTTTAGGCCGTAGGGTGGGTGAGGAGGGCGCCCAGGCTGTTGCGCTCCTCCTGAGATGGGCTGGAAGGGACAGATTGTTCCTGTGGGCCGGTTACGTTAGAAAGCGCGCTTCGGGCCGGCTACAACCGGCTGGTAGTAGGAGCAGACGCTAGGAGCGCAGGGGGTGGGCACTGGGCCGAGGCCTCCGCCCCCAGCCTGCGGGCTGGAGGCCACCGTTCCAGCTTTAAAGGCTGATACTGTCCGGCAGAACCCGGCTGTGGTGGTTGGTGGCGCGCAGCCTGCAGTCGCACATTGCAGGGGCCGTAATCAACAGGCAAGCGGGCACAGCTGCCCACCTGCACCTTCCTGTGAACCCGGGTATCCGGGCAAGACCTGGCTTTCTCACTACAAGCTTTGTTGGGGTGCGGTTCAGCAGGCCAGAGAAGATGCTAGAACCAAGAGCGTCAAGGAAGAACAGTAAGGCATCTCCGAGTGGACTAGGGAGAGTGACACCGACGAACATAGCGACTTGCAGGGCAGGCTGTTTCCTTGACTTTTCGCCAATACAAGGTCATTGCTTTGTAAGGTTTGCTGCGCGCCTTGCTGAACCTTTCATCATTTTTTTGGTTTTTGTGTTTGTTTTTCTCCACACGCTGTACCTGGGATGGCCTCATCAACCCAGGTAATCGCAGGTGTAATGGAGACAACAGTGGCGATTAGAAAGAGCATAGATGCAGAAGGGAGCTTTAACTTTGACGCTTTCTGGAATTCTTACCAGGAAACAGGCTTTTCTCTCGACTTGTTTGCTTGGGTGTATAATTATGCTGTTTTCTAGGATTCATCAGCAGGGTGTTCAATTTCCAGATGTTCAGGCTTAGTGTGTACTAAAGGTACGCCAAAGATATTCCACTGCTTGCTGCGGTCCATTTTTCTTTTTTTACTTTCTTTCTTTTTTTGTTTTTTGTTTGTTTTTCTGTTTTTTTGAGAATAAATTTTTGGACAATAAAAAATGCTAAATGGGACAAAATCCACAGGTATTAGAAAGCCATAGAACTCTCCACCCTCCTTTTACCTGAGTCCTTGTTACATAACAATTTCCCAAGTGACACTAGCATTCCAAGGACGATGACACAATGGCCCTGGTCATCCCAGAGGTTAGCATTAACCCCCCCCCCCAACACACACACACACTTCCTGGGCTGACATCTAGGAATTCTTTGTAGGGAGCTAGGGCTGTAGGTCTTCAGTAAAACTTAGGTTTATCACTCCAAAAGCCCTGGGGCTCCTCAGCATCCCTCCACCCCCAACGCAAATAATTTGTTTTGCTTGTTGTTGAGTTAAAAATCATCTTTGGGGGGCGGGGAGCGGTTCTAGACATGGTTTCTCTGTGTAGCCCTGGCTGTCCTGGACACACTTTGTAAACCAGACTGGCCTTGAACGCACAAAAGATCCACCTATCTCTACCTCCCGAGTGCTGGGATTTTTTTTTTTTTTTTTTTTTTTGAGACAGGGTCTCTCTGTGTAGCCTTGCTTATCCTGGACTTGCTTTGTAGACCAGGCTAGCCTCGAACTCACAGTGATCCACCTGCCTCTGCCTCCCAAGTGCTGGGATTAAAGGCATGCTACACCACTGCCTGGCTTTAAAATCGTCTTTTTAAGAACCAAATTCTGGCAAAAATTAAAAAAAAAAAATTTAAACAGGCCAATTTCAAAAGCTGAGACTTACATATCACAAGTAGAAATCCTTGATCTATTTTTTCGAAAGGAAAAAAGGGGAGGAAAGTATGTATTTATATTTGTTAAACCTTGTGTGAATAAACTTATTAAATAAATTCATGCATTCCAGAATTGCAGCTTTGAGCTACATAATTATATATTGCAAGAAACATAATTCTTAGCTATAGGTTTGTGGCTCTGAACTGAATAATTGCACACATATTTTCCTTTGGCGCATTCAAATTTATAATTTTCAACCACAAGAAAAAAAAATGAATATGATGAAAGCTCCAAAGCAACAGACAGATCACCCCAAGATTTTACAAGCCAGCTTGTCTACTGTAGCTATCTCCACGTCAGCTGAACGATAAATAATTCAATACAACCTCATTTGCTGCAGATCCTGTTATCCTGACAACATCCCCAAATGCTTCCCAGCTAATAGAGTTACAGTGAAATGATAAATCAGAACCCAGTGAGAGAGGAAGTTTAGAAGTGCAGAGAGAAAGGGCGCAGCTCAACAAGAGGCAGAGAGCACAAGAGTGAGAAGTTGGGGTCAGTGAAAAGCAGAGGAGAGGAACACCCGGAGGAAAGGGTCCCTGCGAGGTCATTAGTGAGAAGGACAGTCTTCAGGGGCCTGTCTCTTCCCCCCACCCCACCCCGGCCCCGCCCCATTTCTTTCTTTTTTCGTTTTTTGAGACAGGATTTCTCTGTACAGTCCAGGAACCTTCTTAGAAGATCATAGGGTCTCTTTCAGAATTCTCTGCAGGAGATAAAGATGGACATTCGTCTTGATTGGCCAAGGGATTGTCCTGCCCATGTTGACACCTTCCCAGTAAAGCTTCCCTAGTTAATCTGCAGCTTTGCAAGAGTTCCAGGACCAGAAGGGAAAGTGTGCACTTTAGACTATAATAGATGCTGTGAGCCAAGGAGTGGGAGGACGCCTTCAGGGACTGAGCTCCCGGCTCCAGCGGAAATCAACAGCGGAGGCCAAGATGGTGTAAGGAGTATAGACACTAGAGGCACCTACTTTTCACTGTTCTCATCTTCATTCATTCTCTCTCTCTCTCTCTCTCTCTCTCTCTCTCTCTCTCTCTCTCATAGTTCTTTGAGCATTTCTTGCATTTCTTACGTGTCTGGATCATACTCAAACCCACCCCAGCTCGTCTCAGATGCAACCCCCCCTTTCCCTACCCACCCAATTTTGTGTCCTCCCCCAACCCTTCAATTTGTGCTGCCCAGATGGATATTCTACTTTTATTGAATCACAAAGCCAAAGCTACGCAAGTAAACCACTTTGAATTAAGCATGAGCGTAGATATTAGAAAGATACCCAAAAGCAAACGCCAAGCCAAGCCTGACCAATTCAGTCCCTGAGTAGCAATAATGAAGGAGTCAAGAACTTGGGATTCTAAGATGTACTGCACCTTGTAACTGAGCTACAGTTCAGGAAACTAAGCTGAATTTCCCCTCCCATGCCTGGGCTTACCTAAGGACGCCACTGCCTTCATGGCTTGCAAAGCCAAGAAGCAGCAAGGCTAGTTCCTAAAGTACACTGCTGAGAACAAGAGAGGCTGCGGCAGGCGGGCCGGCCGGCATCCAGCCTTTGCTTCAGCTGCCTCACACTCCTGATTGCCTGGAGTCTCCTAACTGCTCTCCTATCCTCCTATTGTGTTCATCACTACCGCACAGCTCACTTAAGGGGCTTCCCTCTTCCCCAGGTCTCATAGATAACGAGGTAAAGCAAACAGCGAGGGCTCACGTGGCTTTGACGGTTATTGCTCCTTCCTCTCAGTCCTCAGATAGAAACCCCATTCCAGTCCCCATGCTCCAATATGCCTAAGTCGTGAGCGCACAAGATCAAGGCCACAGGAATGTGAATCAAAATGCGTCCATAAGGAATGAGTTAGTGTTTTGACATCAACGCTGTATCTTAAGTACTCCGGAGAAGATATTTTGTATGTGGATAATCGAGAGTACTTGATCTGAGCCGGGCGCGGTGGCGCACACTTTTAATCCCAGCACCCCGGTGGCAGAGGCACGTGCATCGCTGTGAGTTCTAGGCCAGCGAAGGCTAACACAGAGAGACCCTGTCTCAGGAAAACAAACAAACAAATGAGTACCTGATCCCAAAACCTATGTTTTTCATCCTTTATTAATATTGATCAGAGAGGAACTCAGACCACAGGGAGAATTTATAATTTAAAATTTGACTTTGAGGTAGCTGGAGAGATGGCTCAGCAGGTAAGAACACTCGCTGTTCCTAGAGAAGACCCAGGTTTGCTTGCCTGTGGTTCACTTCAGTTCCCCGGATCCAATGCACATGGTTGTACATGGAGGCAAAACACTCGAACACATAAAATAAAGAAGTTACAATTGGGATGACAGCTACCATTCTAACAATTCAACTAATTAAACAATTTTATGTGTATATGATAATTGTTGCCAACATTAATGGTCTTGTTAATTGTTTTGTTTGCAAGTGAGCAGTTACCAAATTCACAGTTGGTTTTTTTTTTTTTTTTTTTTTTTTTTTTTTCACAATATTAACCAAGACCTTTGGGAAATTTTCAATAAAGTTTGGAAAGAATCGGCAATAAAAAGCTCCATTACCTCTGCAAATTAATTTCACTCTCTATTCTGTGGGTTATTTCCACAGCTGCTCAGCTTCTGTTTGAATATATCTTCAATGTTTTGAAATCTATAAGAAACTTCAGCTTAAACATGAATTTATAGAAAACATATAGAATAGAGTTGATTCTTGCTAGAACCTGATATTTTTTTCATTTTCATTGGCAAGTTCTATTTTTTAAAAGTTATCATTTTCTTCCTGTCAAATGTTTTTATTTCGTGAAGTAAATTGCTATGATTACCTTCATTGTTGGGTCAAGAACACCCCATCCTACCATCATCAAAATTATCTCAATATGGGGCTGAAGCGATTAAGAGCACGGATTGCTCTTCCAGAGGACCAGGGTTCAATTCCCAGCGCCCACATGGCAGCTTACAACTGTCTATAACTTAGAGACCTGACACCATCACACAGACATATATGCAGGCAAAACACAAATGCACATAAAATAAAAATAAACAACTTTAAAAATTATCTAAATATGTTTCATTCAGCATCCAGCTGACAAACCAGTGGAAAGCTGTGGACCCTTCCCTTGGTATGGGGTCTTAAGCTATAAATAAGCATTTGTTTGCTACCGCTGACCCAACTGCTGCCTGTTTTCTTGACTGCCCTTCACCTGCACCAAGTGCTGCCAGAAATAAGCAGATGTTTGCCTCTTGGGACTTCAGCCCCTTGATAATCTCCTGCTGGCATCCCAAAGACTATAATATTTTATGCCATAAATAAAAGCAAACCTTCTGAGACAAATGACCTTGGGAAGGAGTTAGCTTTTAAAGTACAACCTATATAGAAATAAGAAAGAAAAGTCAGTGCAACTTATCACTTCCTAGAATTTTATGGTCAGTATCAGGGTAGGGTGGAAAGGCCAGTAGATGAAGACTCCAAAGACCCTGTTTCCCTCTAAGCTCTCAATGCCTCAATTTCTCAGCCACAAAATAATGATACTGAGCAACCTAGTTTTGGAGGACTCTCCCAGCTTGATGGGGCTTTCCATATTTTACACCTATACTAAGAATTTGTGAAGCCAGGCAGTGGTGGCGCACATTTTTAGTCCCAACACTCGGGAGGCAGAGGCAAGGCGGATCTATGTGATTTCAAGGCCAGCCTGGTCTACACAGTGAGTATCATAAACATGTTGACAATAGTGAAAAAGTATATACAGTGTCAATATTCTTCGAAAGTAGGATTTTTCTTAATTGGCTAAAATGGGGGCTGGAGAGATGCCTAGGCTGCTCTTCCAGAGGAGCCCAGTTCAATTCCCAACATCCACAGGGCAGCTAGCAACTGTTTGCAACTCCAGTTCCAGGGGCACCATCACACAGGCATACATGCAAGCAAAACACCAGTGCACATGAAATAAAAATTAATACTATTTTTTATATATACAGAGTTTCACTGTGTAGCCTTAACTGTCCTGGAACTCAATCTATAGACCAGGCTGGCCTTGAACTCATGGAGATCAGCCTGCCTCTGACTCCTGAGCGTTGGGATTAAAGGTGGCCGCCACCACCACCCAGCTATAAATACATTTTTTAATTGGTTAAAATGATGTTAAATGCACTTTCTGGGAGCCCATAACTTTGGAGTGGATACTTGCACTGGGCCCACCATTCTCACCCATGGAGAGTTCAACCATAGCAGAACAGCTTTGGCTGATTGTAGGAAGCCTTGTAAGGAATGAATTAGTTAAACCAAGCAGGTGCCTGGCTGATGACTATACTGTTGCTAGTAAGTTCTTTTCTATGCTTCCCGTCCATTTCCTTGTATCTGCTGGCTAACAAAATGGGCTGGGGTTCTCAGAACCTTCACAAGGTCCTTGGAACCACCTGATTTGTGGGTCAATTTTGTTTTGTTTTGCACCACTTAAGTCTACTAAATTTAACTGCTCAACACAAGTTCCCATTTTAAAACTAACTATGGTACATGTACACCCACAAAGAAATGTTCATTTAAGTGAGGATGTAGTTTGTAATTATTAAAAAGGGGAAATGTCATGATGTGTTATTAATAACTTTATAGAGAGAGCCCCAAGTAGGAGCTGGGGAGATGCCTTGGTGGTCAAGAGCACTTTTGCTCCATCATAAGGATCAGAGTTTGGATGTCAGCACCCATATGCCACAGCTCCATATGCCTTTAACACCAGCTCCAAGAAGTACACACACACATACACACGTGTGCGTGCGCTGCAAATAAGATCTTCTGTTTGTTTTTCTTTTTTTCTTTCTTTCTTTCTTTTTTTTTTTTTTTTTTTTTTTTTTGGTTTTTCGAGACAGAGTTTCTTTGTGTAACCTTGGTGGTCCTAGCCTGGCTTTGTAGACCAGGCTGGCCTTGAACTCACAGCAATCCACCTGCCTCTGCCTCCCGAGTGCTGGGATTAAAGGCATGTGCCACCACACCCAGCCTGTTCAAGGCAGGCTTTCTTTGTGTAGCCTTGGCTATCCTGGAACTCACTCTGTAGACCAGGCTGGCCTCAAACTCACAGAGATCTGCCTGCTTCTGCTTTCCCAATGCTGGGATCAAAAACCTGCACCACCATGCCCATATTTTTTGTGTGTGAAAATAAAATCTTTAAATTAAAATTTTTAAAGAATAAAGACTCCAAGTAATTTCTATTTGACTAAGAAGTTAGCCAAGCAGTGGTGGCACATGCTTTTATTCCCAGCGCTTAGGAGGCAGAAGCAAGCTAATCTCTATGAGTTTGATTCCAGCCTGGTCTACAGTATGAGTTCTAGGAGAGTCAGAACTACACTGTCTTGACACAGAAACCCTGTCTTGAAAACCCAAAAAGGAGGAGAAGGAGGAGGAGGAAGAAGAGGAGGAGGAGAAAAGAGAAGAGAAGAAGGAGGAGGAGGAAGAGGGAAGGAAATTAATTAATTAGTTTATATCAATAAAAATACTTCTAAAGGGGCTGGAAAGATGGCTCAGCAGTTAAGAGCACTGACTGCTCTTCCAGAGGACCTGGGTTCAATTCCCAGCAACCACATGGCAGCTCACAACTGTTTGTAACTCCAAGATCTGACACTAACAGACATACATGCAGACAAAACACCAATGCACATAAAATAAAAATAAATAAATTATAAAGTATGAATACTGCTAAAAATCAATTTATTTCTATATGATAGGTTTAGAATAACTTTTATTTCCTTCTTTGTTTTACAAGCATAGAATATTTTTTAATAATAAACAGATATTTCCAATTTGTGAGAAACTAAGCAAAAAATATTAGATACTTTCTTGAAAACAAGTTTTGGTAGAAAGCTAGGCAGGAACAAAATATTAGTGAACTCATAAAGGCAGTGTCTGGACATTTTCATCAATAACTCAGATAATACATGTTAGCAAATAGGCAGCTGCCTCTAGGTTGCTTAGGAACCTATGACATCATCGCCTGCCACCACCAGGTGTGTGCCAGACTATAAAAGGGCCAATTTCTCTCTGTGTCTCTGTCTGTCTGTCTGTCTGTCTCCCTCTCTCCCTCTCCCCCTCCCTTTCTCTCCCTCTCTCCCTCTCTCTCCCTCCCTTTCCCTCTCTCTCCATCTCTCCCCCTCTCCCTCTCCCCTTCTCTCCCCCTCTCTCCCTCTCCCCTCCCCTCTCCCCCTGTCTCTCCCCTCTCTCCTCTCTCCCCTCTTCCCCTGTCTCTCCCCTTTCTCCCCTCTCTCCTCTTTCTCCCCTCTCTCCCCCCCTCTCTTCCTCTTTTCCTTCTTTCCTCTCTCTCCACTCTTTCTCTATCTCTATCTCTGTATCTTTCTCTCTCTCCCTTCTCTCTCTAACTCTCACTTTCTCTAAGGGGTACCCCCTTTCCCTTTTCTCTCTCTCCTGCTCTTTGTCTGCCTCTCTCTGCCCTCATGGCCCACTCAGGTCCTAACTCCTCTCCACTTCCTTTCCCTCAAATAAATCTCTCCATCAGATCTGTTGCATGTCACTCTATTTATTTTTACCTAGCAATAAGTACATGCTACAAAGGTTAAAAAAAAAAAAAGAAAAGAAAAAAAGAAAGAAAAGAAAAGAAAAACAAAACAAAACAACAACAACAAACTCTTTTCTGTTACACAAAGCTGCACAGCCTACCTATTTTTCCAGCTGGGAATATCACCAACTGGGTGGGAAATGGAGTGTCTTGACCTGTGCCCATTCCTCAGCAATGTCATCCCTTGCACAAAGAGAAGAGCTGTCAAGTTATCAGACTGTCCTAAGAACCAATCTGAGGCATAGAAAGAAACAGTCCTAACCATGTCAAGACAGGCTGATGGTTATAATTTTGCTCTTTACTACCATGCTTTAGTTATTTCTGTTTCCTGAAGTTACTTAGCCCTGTTTCCTGAAGTTACTTAGCCATTTTTGTGTATTTGTTTTGCTTTGGTTTTTTGGTTTTGTGTTTGTTTGTTTATTGGGGTTTTTTGTTTTGCTTTGGTTTTTTGGTTTTGTTGTTGTTTTGTTTTGTTTTGTTTTGAGACAGAGTCTCAGGGAGCCTAGCCTACCCTCAAACTCACTAGGTAGTAAAGGCTGACCTTGAATTCCTGTGCTGGCTGGTTTTACATCAACTTGACACAGCTAGAGTCAATGGGAAGGAGGGAGCCTCAGCTGAGAAAATGCCTTCATAAGACCGGGCTGTAGGCAAGCCTGTACAGCATTTTCTTAATTAGTGATTGATAGAGGAAGGTCCAGAACTTTGTGGGTAGTGCCATCCCAAGGTGGCGCTCCTGGCTTCTTAAAAAAGAAAGCAGACTAAAGCTAGGCAGTGGTGCACGCCTGTAATCTGAGCACCCAGAGATGCAGAGCCAGGCAGATCTCTGTGAGTTCGAGGCCAGCCTGGTCTACAAAGCGAGTCCAGGATAGCCAAAGCTACACAGAGAAACTCTGTCTCGGGGGGGGGGGGGGGGGAGGAAGAAGAAGGAAAGTAAGAAACAAAGAATGAAAGAAAGGAAGCAGACTGAGTAAGCCATAGGGAGCAAGCCATAACAGAGCTTTTTATTGGCAATTTTTCCCTCCACGGCCTCTGCGTCAGCTCCTGCCTCCAGGTTCCCGCCCAGCTTGAGTTCCTGTCCTGACTTCCTTTGATGGTGAACTGCGCTGTGAAGAGTAAGCCAAGCATACCCTTCCCTCCCTGCGTTGCTTTGGTCCTGGAGTTTCATTGCAGCAATAGAAACCCTAACTAAGACAATTCCTAATCCTTCTGCCTCCAATTCCCGAGTGCTAGGATTGCAGACATGTGTTCACCACCACATCCTGCTCCAATCAATCTTGATAATTACACTTACCACTCAAATAAGAATGAACATGCAGAACTAATTATTGGAGGCCAGGTGGATTCAGCCGAGCTGAGAAGTCAACAGAGGAGTGACAGGCTTTGCTTTCTGCATGCCAAGCAGTGAAAGGATTCTCACCCAAATTAAAATTGGTAAATAAACAACACACACACACACACACACACACACACACACACACACACACACACACACACACTGTAGGAGAGTCCCTGAGGGATGAAAGGTCTCTGACTTTCTTCATAGCTGACTTAAGTTATTTGTTCCACGGTGCTTGCCATGAAGCAGTTGCATCGTCCCTTCCATATCTGAAGAAATCCTGTCATTCATTTTGGGGACCAGCAGCTATACAGAGTGACTATACAAGAGGTGGGGAGAACACCTGTAAGGGGAAGCTTCCAAGGAGAATGTCTAAGGCTCCGACTCAGAGACCCAGGAAGTCAACTGGCCCTGGGTACTAAGTGCCAATCATGGCAGGAAATAGACTATTCGTCAAAGAGAACCTACATATAGGGGCAGTACCTTTACTGAGTTGTCATCTATATCTCTTATCCTGCTCTCTGAAAGGCTTTTAGAGAAAATCCTTACCTGCTACTTAGGCATAAAATCCTGAGCCAGCTTTCTCAGCTGGCTTGTGAAATGTCTAACACTTAAAAACCTGTCCCAAAGCCTGAATGTGGTGGCCTACGCCTTTATTCCCAGCACTTGGGAGGAAGAGGCAGGTGGATTTCTGAGTTCAAGGCCAGCCTGGTCTACAGAGTGAATTCCAGGACAGCCAGTGCTACACCGAGAGACCCTGTCTCAAAAAACAAAAATTAAATAAATAAATAAATAAATAAATAACTGTCTTAATTTCTTCTCTGTGGTTCTAGTGTATGGTGTGATGGTGAGCAAATAATAGATGGACGCACATAGAAATAATAATGGGGAGTTTAGTAGTCAACACAAGTATGCAGCTGCTTTCACTTATTCTAGTTTACTTAGCAAAACCATATTACAGTGACCACAAGGCGACCATATATCCCCTTTGCCCCAGGCAACCTGGTTCGCCCCTGCTACATAACCTTTAAGTGTTGCCTTGCGCTCTCAGATGTGTGACATAATATATATAATGACCTTATTCATCAGCTGCCACCACGAGGCCCCTGGGTAAATTCCTGTATATGGAAAGTGACTTGGCTTTAGTCATAAAGGAATGATTTGTGACAAAAAAAAAAAAAAAGACAGTCGCACAGTATAATGTTAAGATTATTTGATTATCTAGCTGCTATGTCTTATCAAGGATAATTTATCTCTACATAACTTTAAGTCAGCCCTGCCCTCTACTGTCTTCTGACAGTATTATGATATTGTTCACGGAGGCTGATGGTCTGTTCTGCAGCTGTTTAGAGTGATGGTCCCCAACCTGTGTATAGTTAGATTGGCTTTGTAAATTGTCCCTTTGCCTGTGCTGAACCCCACACCAGTTACACCAGAATCTACGGTGGTAAGACCCAACGCCAAGTGTTTGGAAGCCACTGCTTAAAATGTCAGGTCAAGGTGGGCAGTGGTCAGGCACGCCTTTAATCCCAGCACTCAGGAGGCAGAGGCAGGTGGATCTCTGTGGGTTCGAGGCCAGCCGGGTCTACAGAGTGAGTTCCAGGACAGCCAGGGGTGTTACACAGAGAAGCCCTGTCTCAACACCTACCCCGCCAAAAAAAAGTCAAGCTAAATAGCCTATGGTGGTTCACTTAGCTTTTTTATTCCACAGCCCAGATATATACTATATGCCTGATTGTGTCTAGTTAAATTTTGAAGATTTGAGAAGAGGATAAGAACATCAGGACAAATCAAATCACTCTGGGAAATTGGAAATATTTTCCCCCTATGGGATTTTTTTCCCTTGTATTAAAGTTTTTTTTTTTTTTTTTAATGTACAGTGATAATATGATAGAACCAGCTAGAAGATGAATCTGTTTAGGCATCAGGCTCGGTGTCATCAGCCCCAGTTCTTTGCTGATGAAATTTACCTGCTGAGGAAGCTCCTTGATAGCCAAGAAAGTTGAACCAAAAAGACGGGGGCAAATGAGGTAGCGCCCATTGCATTAAATTACTGCTTCCTTTTTCTTGAACACTCAGAGTCTTGTTAATAGAGTTTATCATATGGAAAAAGCTCTGAGGTGAAAGCTCAGGAAATCTGCTGGAGTGGAAGCTGCACTAATTAGAACATTAACTAAATTAAGTCACTAGGGAAGATTGAACTCCGAAGGGAATAAGAGAAAGAAAAAGATACAGAAAAATCATTACTAATCAGCAAGGGAGAGCGAGAGTGCCACTGCAGAAAACCAACCGAAAAGGAGATTTCTGACAATCGCTCCTTTTTCCTAAAGTTCACTTCCAGGTTCAGGGTCTGAGCTCCGTCCCGCCGGAAGCCATACCATCCTTCCTAAAGCCTACTCCAAGTTGTGAGAACCACCAGAGTGCTGGTGAGAGAAAGAAGGGCTCATTTCGGAATTTGGACACTGAACACCTGGGTAGAAGCCTCCTGTGCAATCAGCAGAGGCCCTCAATGCCAAATGGAGGAGAGGAGGAAAGGCTGTAGGGGGCTGAGGGTTAGGCCGTTAGACACCCGTGTTTGCAGTGGTAAGATGCTGTTCTGTCCAGCGAACGGCAAGACTTCACATGAGTGGGGCAGGGGGTAGAGACTTGGGAACAGCCTTGGAAACTAGCTTGAAAGATTCCATCTGTGGGTGATTCCATTGTGGAACAATTACTCACTCAGGCTTTCAAAGATTCCTTTCCAAGCAGTCAGTAAGCACAGAGTGGAAACATCTCCATAGATGTATTAGCAGGCTCACAAGAAGTGCCAGGCGCTGGGCAGTGGAGGCGCATGCCTTTAATCCCAGCACTCTGGACACAGAGGCAGGCGGATCTCTGTGAGTTCAAGGCCAGCCTGGTCTGCAAAGTGAGTCCAGGACAGCCAAGGCTATACAGAGAAACCCTGCCTTTAAAAAAAAAAAAAGTGCCAGACATGGTGGCTCATGCTGTAATCAAATGAAAATGACTTGGGAGGATGGAGTAGGGTTGACATGAGATCAAGGCTTGGGCTATGAGACCCTGTCTCAAAAAATTAAAAATGAATGACTGTTTGTCTTCCAGGAGACAGACACCATGAATATCTCATGAAAGGTAGGAACACTCTCTACGAAGAAGTCTCCTGGGAGGATATTTAACATAATATAGTGGCTTTGCTACTCAAAACCTCTTGATTGATAAAATAGGCCATAAGTGAATTTATTCACATTGCTGTAAACATGCATTAAGATCATGAAAGCACAACGATCTATGAAGTGAGCTAGGTTAAATGGTGAAAAGAGCAGGCCCTTCAAAGCTTGTGGTGAACAACACACAATGAGGGTTTTGTTTATTTATTTATTTCTTATTTTTTGGGTTCATCTTGCTATGTAGTCTGGGCTGGTTTGGAACTCAACCCCCCCACCCCCGCAACTTGCCATATACTACTGGATTACAGTAACATGCCACTGTGATGGGCCTTAGCACATAATATTCTTATACCTCTAAAAAGGACACTAAAAATAAAAGTGAGCTGGATGTGGTGGTATCTATGCCTTTAATATTATTTCTGTGCCTTTAATCCTAGAAAATGGGAGAGAGAGGCAGGTGGATCTCGGTGAGTTTGAGGTAGCCTGGTCTACATAGTGAGCCAGCCAGGGCTACAAAGTGAGACTGTCTCAAAACAAGACTAAACTAAATAAATAAAACAGAAAGTAAAAAATAAAAGTATTTGGGGCTAGAGAGACGGTTCAGCAGTTAAAAGCAAGAGCCTTAGATGTTCTTACAGAGGACCCTTATAAGTTTGGTTCCTAATACCTGCTTTTTGGTTTACATTTACGCATAATTCCAGTTCCAGAGGATCTGATGGCTTCCTCGGGTACCACACGCACCCACGAGGCACACTTACATGCACGCAGGCAAAAGCACTCAAACACACAAAATAAGAATGAATAAATAAATAAAAGCATCAGGCCTGGGGAGCTGGGTCAGTAGTTATAGCCTTTGCCGACATCGTGAGACTGGGATTCGGTCCAGAGCCCTCATAAATGGTGCCCATGGTGGCCTGCCTGTAATCTCAGCTCCCAAAGGCAGAGAAAGAGGGTGCCTCAGAGATGCCCCCAGAGCAAGCTACTAGCAAGACTAGCCATACCTGTGAGCTCCAAGTTTTATTGAGAAAACCTATCTCAGTGAATAAGATGGAATATAGATCAAGAACGATTCTAGACAGGAACCTCAAGGCCCCGGCATGCATGTGTACCCACACACATATGCCCTCACACATGAGAACATGCATACACATGCATATGCACATCATGCACACAAATAGAAAACATTGGTTTTTTTAAAAAGATTATTTTTTAAGTATACAGTGTTCTCGCTTGCATGTACACCTGCAGGCCAGAAGAGGGCACCAAATCTCATTATAGATGGTTGCGAGACACCATGTGGTTGCTGGGGATTGAACTCAGGACCTTTGGAAGAGCAACCAGTGCTCTTAACCTCTGAGCCATCTCTCCAGCCCTAGAAAAATATTTATCTTAATAGGACAGGGTAAGACTATTTTGTATCTTAATAGGACAAGGTAAAACTATTTTGAGAGGTGGTGAACAAAGGTGGACATACCTCTTTTCAATATAAGGGATTCAAAGAATTTGCTGAATAGTTATCCTGTTTCCATGGCAGAGAACCATACCCAGAAGGGGCTTGAATGTTAGAGCTGTTTTGTTCTGGGCTGCATCTAGTCTCATAAATGCATTTATATAAAAGTTACAAAGGGTAGTAATAAAAAAAATAACCTCCACATCTTTCACTTCTTCCTGTGTTCATCAGCTTGTTTCATAAGGAAATTTCACATGACCACGATGCTCACATGAATACCAAGTGGCTCCCTTCTTTTTCATAGCTATAAGTCAGAATGTTAAAAGCCGGGCATGGTGGCACACACCTTTAATGCCAGCACTCGGGAGGTAGAAGCAGGCGGATTGATGTGAGTTCGAGGCCAGCCTGGTCTACAAAGCGACTCCAGGACAGCCAGGGATACACAGAGAAACCCTGTCTCAAAAAAAAAAAAAAATTTTTTTTTTAAAGCTCTGACAGAAAAAGTTGACAGAAGCCATAGTATGGCTGACTTTGACTTTGAGAACCCAGGTGAAGAGCCTGTATTGAATTTGGTTGAAAACAGGAAATCTGTTGAAGGGTTTTAGGCGATGCAAAGATAGGAGCAGAGCCATGCTTTAGGAAATGGAGTCTCGCATCACTGTGTCTGATGGCTTGAATGGAGAGAAAGGGACCAGCCATTAGCACATCAAGGGCTGTGGGGCCTGGGCTTCGTTAAGGGCACATAGGTGGCCGGATCATGAAACCATATCCCTGGAGGGTATAACTTATCTCTGGCTTCCCGGCTTCTCTCTCCTCCACTTCCTCCACTTCTTCCACTTCCAGGCTGCAGCACGGTATGAGCAGCTTTCCTTCTGCCATAATGTCCCCACGCCACTGTGGCTCAGGCATAGGGGAGTCTGCTGTCCATGGCTGAAACCTCTGAAGCCATGAGCCAAGACAAACCTCTTCTCTCTTGCTTAGGTTGCTGACCTCAGTGTTTTGTCAAATCAACAAACGGCCAATACAAATTGATACTGACAGGCGGGGTCCTTGCTGAGACTACCCTTGGCCACAGGGTTTAGAAGCCCCGGGGTACTGTTTGGCAGAGAAATTTTGAAAACGTTTGGGAAAGTGGGCTAGGAAAAGCTTAGAATACTGTAACTAGAGATTAATAGAACGATTCTGATCTGTGTCCAGAAGACCAAAATGCGGAACGGCATAACAAACCAACAAAAGTACATTGAAGTTTAGCTGGGTGTATTAACCTTTCAAAATTATTGTGTTGCAGGTATTATTTCTCACTTAAAACTCTTCTTTTAGCTGGGCAGTGGTGGCACATGCCTTTAGTCTCAGCGCTCGGGAGACAAAAGCAGGTGGATTCCAAGTTCAAGGCCAACCTGGTCTACAAAGTGAGTTTCAGGACAGCCAGGGTTACACAGGGTTACACAGACCAAACCAAACAACAACAACAAACCTCTTTATGTAGATTCTCATTGCCTACAGGATTACATTTAAATACTTTAATCTGAGATCTGTTGCCTTCCAGCATAGTTGTCTCTTCTTTTCATTTTTGAAACTCTTTAATAATTCTTTGTGAATTTCACATCATGAACCCCAATATCACTCATCTCTCAGTCCTTTCACATCGGCCCTCTGCCCTCTCTCAGAAAAGGAAAATAAAAAATAAGAATAAACAAGCCAACAAAACCTCTCATGATCATGGAAGTTGTCGTGTGTCACTGTGCGTCCCACACTATACCCTTTTGTCCGCACGTCTTTACTTGAAAATGTTCGTTGCAATGAGTATTGGTCCTGTTCGAGGTCTCTGGCTTCTGCTACACCATCAATACTGGATCCTCATTGAGAGTCCTCTCAGATATCCTGTGGTAGCCCTGTGTCATGGAGATCCTGCAGCTTTGGATCTGTAGGACCAGCCCCTTCACATGCTTCCACAGTTCAACAATGAGGTATATATTGGGGTGGGCCAACTCAAAGCCTTGAATCTGGGTCTACATGACAGCTGAGTTGATCAGCCCACCAGTTCTCCCACACCCACACCACCAGGGTGAGCTCTCCAGCACTGCCCTGGCTAGCTCACCAAATGCAGCAGCCTGCAAGGGGCAGGGGCAACTTTCCCACTCTCATGCCCTTGGGCCAGCCCACCTGAGCTCATGCCACCAGGAAACTCTATCGTGCTGCCCAGATGAGGGGTAGGGCCTGCTCTCCCGAGTGCTGCAGCCCTCCAGCGGTGGGGCCAGCTCTTCCACTTTCATAACTCTGGGGGGCCAGTTCTCCAGCTTGGTGTGTGTGTGTGTGTGTGTGTGTGTGTGTGTGTGTGTGTGTGTAGGGTGGGGCATCTCTCCATCACCCATGCCACCACATGTCAAGGCCAAGTCTCCAGTGCTCATACCCTCAGGGCTGGCTCACCAGTGCCCATGCCACCAGAGTGAGCTCTACTGGGCCAGGACTTCACCATGGCTTCGGGTGGTCAGGCAGGCTAACATCAGACTAGTCCCTTCTGCCATCGAGCTTCCAGTTTCACTTCTCTTCTTACTGCACAAACGGCTCTACTTCTCTTTCTCTCCCGTCTCTCCACCACATACTTACACATAGTAGTAGTTCCCACTGTGGGTAGGCCATGAGGCAGGTCAGGGTGGGCCTCTGTCGTTTTTGTTTTTTGAGACAGGGTTTCCCTGTGTAGCCCTGGCTGACCTGGAACTCATTCTGTAGCCCAGACTGGCCTCGAACTCAGAGATCCACCTGCCTCTGCCTTTGAAGTGCTGGGATTAAAGTCATGTGCCACCACTGCCTGGCTAGTAATTTTTTCTTTCTTTCTTTCTTTCTTTCTTTCTTTCTTTCTTTCTTTTCTTTTTTCTTTTTGGTTTTTCGAGACAGGGTTTCTCTGTGTAGCCTTGGCTGTCCTGGCCTCACATTGTAGACCAGGCTGGTCTCGAACTCACAAAGACCCGCCTGCCTCTGCCTTCCAAGTGCTGGGATTAAAGGTGTGTGCCACCACCTCCTTGCCTGGCTAGTAATTTTCAACTGCTGTCCCAACAGATCATGCCCTTGCAGCCCACAGCCACAGAATCCTAAGGGTTACACTCAGGGAGACCATAATGTAACTTATGCCTCTTCCTCCTCCTGCCCCTCCTCCTCCTCCCCCTCCTCTTTTTTCTGCAATGTGTATACAAGTATCTGCCCATGTTTGGAGGCCAGCAGGCAACTTTGGATGATATGCTTCTCAGAAATGCCATCTACTTCCTTTAAGGAGTGGGGGGGGGGGGCTCTCTCATGAACCTGGAGCTCACTAACTAGATTAACCTCACTGCCAGTGAGCGAGCCCCAAGGATCCCTCTGACCCTGCTTCTCCAATGTTGGCATTACAAGTGTGTGCCACAGCAGCTGCCATTCTCACATGGGTTCTAAGGGTCAAACTCAGGTCCTCATTCCTACAAGCAAGTGCTGTACAGACTGAGCCTTCCCCGCAGCCCCTAGGTAGCTTTTTACTCTCTCCCCGTAAGCTGTATTTCTCTTCTTCCTCCTCCTCGCGTTTTCTTTCTTTCTCCTTTATTTTCTCTCCAAGCCTGTGTCCTAGCTCTTCCTTTGGAGCCTCACTCAAGTTCCAGCAGCCCCGTAAACTCCTCACCGAGTGCCCTCACTGTGGAGACTCACTCTCACCCCTACATTCCTAGACATAATATCTATACATATGATAAGCATATGCTATATTGCCTAGACCATGATGCTTGGGTGTCAAAGGGGACACAATTACACCGAATCCAAAACCTCCACCCCTGGCACATATGGGACAAACTGAGCTATATGATCACCCTAGGCATATAGGATTCATTTACCACTAAGTGTGTTATTTGACAGTTTTTGTTGGTTTGTTAAAAATACACATATGTATTTTTACATGTAGGTACTTCCTCCTTACGGCCATAAGCCATCTGACTCTAATGCATGTGTTCTCCATTACCTAATCCGATGTCTTACACATGATACACAGAAAAACTATTCATATGATGATGTCTTGACTCTGTTATTTAGGAATAAGACACAAATTATGGGTTTTCAGAAACAGTAAGTTCACCACCCAGTTTTCATGCTGGCAGGAAGTTCCTCGAAACACTGACACAAGTAATGTCCTCAGGATTTTGATGAAGAGGCTTTGGCCCCCGCACGCGGTCAGCCTCGATGCTTTGTAACTTTGTAATATCTCCACAGCACCCTCTTTCCATCACTTGGTCACACTGAGCACAGATGATGATGGCTCCAACCTGGGAACGTCTGTAGATCGCATCAAAATAAACCTGTATCTAAGGAAATGCCGCCAGTGTGGCTGGCGAACCCTAAACCAAACACTGGGAAGTTTCCATTTGCTTGGTTTATCCTGCTTAATTAACATCTGACCCCTGCTTGGTGTCATTCCTGCTAAAATACCAGGAAGGAGAGAAGGGACATGGAAGACCAGAAAAGGACAGCGGACAGGACAGCTCAGGCTCTGAAAATAAACGGAAACACAAGGCAGAAAATGAACGAAACGTGGAAAGAGAGGATCAGGACGGAATCGTGTCTTAGCAGTAAATACAGAACAATGAGACAAGATAAAAAACCCCTGGAGAGAAAACCATTAAATACAACCCCCCGCCAAAAAACCTAGCAAGGGCCTTGCCTCCTCAAATCCCTCTTCAGCGGATGACTAGGGACCAGTGGCAGCAATTCATCTGCCTTTTCTAGTGCTGGCATACAGGTGCTTGCTTTCCACTGCTCTAGATTTCGGTTCCCTGAGAAATTACATCTGTAAACATTCGGCCATGTAGCAGAGCCTCACGTTATCAGCGGTTTTAGTAAACGCACGAACCGTTAGATATTTTAAGTGTCAGCCTGTGAAACTACGGAGTGTGGCCCCAAGTGGATGAACGTGAGGTAACAACAAAAGGTTTCTGAACACACAGTGACTCTTTTTTTTTTTTTTTTTAAAGATTTATTTGTTTGTTTGTTTATTATTTATACAGTGCTGTGCCTGCATGTACACCTGCATACCAGAAGAGGGCACCAGATCTCACCCTATAGATGGTTGTGAGCCACCATGTGGTTTCTGGGACTTGAACTCAGGACCTTTGGAAAAGTAGTCAGTGCTCTTCACCTCTCAGTCATCTCTCCAGCTCTTTTTAAATTAACTTTTTTGTTGTTGTTCTTGTTTTGTTTTCTTTTTCAACACAGGGTTTCTCTGTGTAACAGGCCTGGCTGTCCTGGACTCATTTTGTAGACCAGGCTGGCCTGGAACTCACAGAGATCCACTTACCTCTGCCTCCCAAGTGCTGGGATTAAAGGTGTGTGCCAACATGCCCAGTGATTAACTCTTAAATCAAGCTTTTAGATCAATTAAATGAGTCTGAGGCATCGATGATTGTGCTTGGTTCACCGCACAGCTGGTTCTCAGTAAGCAACCTGCATACTTCCTACCAGCGCTTCCTGGAGCACAGTTGTACATGATTGACTGCAGAGCCTTCGCTACACATACGGTTTTCTGTCATTGAAACATAACAATATAATTGCAGGAAAATAAGACTTTAAATATTTTCTATTGTCATATGCAGAAGGCGACTCATAATATTGATATCACTCAGAAAGTAAGTATTTAGCTAATATAGCACTGGATTGTATTATGACCAAACATCTGATTTTTTTTAAAAATCTAAGGGTTTGAGGTTGTAGCTCAGTTGGATAGAGTGGTCACCTAGCTGGCGTGCAGAAAGCCCCAGAGTCAAGCCCCAGCCCTGTGTAAATTGGCAGTGGTGGTGCATACTTGTAATTCCAGCACTCAGGCAGTGAAGGCAGCAAGATTGGAAGTTCGAGTTCGGGCTGGAGAGACGGCCCAGTAGTTAAGAGCACTGGTTGCTCTTCCAGAGGACCCAGCTCCCAGCACCTACAAGGCAACTGACCGCCTGTAACTGCAGCTCCCGAGGCTCCAATTCCCTCTTTTGGCCTCTGTGGGTATTGGATGCATACAATGCACTAATTCACGTGCAGGGAAAACACCAACCCACATGAAGGGGAAAAAATGTGTGTCACCCTTGGCTACGAGAGGAATTCAAAATTAGCCTAAAATACTTTAAAAACTCCATCTAAAGCCAGGAGTGGTGGCTTACACCTGTAATCTCAGCACTCAGGAGGCAGAGGCATGCTATCTCTGTGAGTTTGAGACCAGCCTGGTCTACAAAGTGAGTCCAGGACAGCCAAGGCTACATAGCGAAACCCTGTCTTGAAAAAAACAAAAAAAAAAATCTATTTGAAAAATAAAATGAAAATAATAAAAAATTATTGTCTGAGTTGCTAATTTTAATTTCATTTTAAAGTAAATCATAATTAAATGAATTTTGGCTTGGGATTAGGACAGGATTTCCAATGATTTCTGAAATAACTCTAAACTTACTTCTGTCATTTTGTGCCATGTATTTATGTAAAGTGGCATTCTTAGCACTGCTGATTATAAAATCAAAATATTGATCAACTTTGAAAACATTGGAGACACCTGCATCCTGTAGTATCCAATGTCAGCAAAGACTTAATTCTTTCTGTGAAGCAGATGAGCACATTCACCTCATAGTACGCAAATTTGCTTTAGTCTTTAATGAATGAAAAAATATATGCATACTAAAGAGTTATTTTAAAGTAGATTCATGATTTATTATGAGTAAGCATTTGATTTGTATACTTGTTGTATATGCCTGAGTACCTGGGATCATGTTAAACTTTTGGGTGTGAGGTCACAAACAGATCACAAACAGAAAAAGCCTAAGAAATTCTGACGTAAGCAGACTTTGGGGTTTGATAAAGAACTCTCTAGAACACTGTCATTTAAGATACAACAGAGATAACTTTTTTCCTCTTTCTTTCTTTCTTTCTTTTTGGTTTTTTTGAGACAGGGCTTCTCTGTGTAGCTTTGGCTCTCCTGGACTGGTTTAGTAGACCAGACTAGCCTCAAAATCATAGTAGACCAGACTAGCCTCAAAATCACAGAGATCCACCTGCCTCTGCCTCCCGAGTGCTGGGGGTAAAGGTGTGCGCCACCACACCCAGCTAATTTTTTTCTTTTTAAGACGTTTTTATTGCTGGGTTTTCCGGGATTGTTGAATGCATGACCTCTTGGGGCTTTCAGGTCTTTCCTCTGGTTGAGTTTAGTACCAGGGGAATCATCATTTGCTTCAGAAACCTGAAGGCAGAGAGAGGCAACTTTGACAGCTCACGTGTGCATTTTTTGTTTTGTTTGTTTTTCTTTGTTTGTTCGTTTGTTTTGGTTTTTTGAGACAGGGTTTCTCTGTGTAGCTTTGGCTGTCTTGGATTCACTTTGTAGACCAGATTGGCCTTGAACTCACAGCAATCCACCTGCCTCTGCCTCCTGAGTGCTGGGCTTACAGGCGTGCGCCCTGTGCCATTTTCTAAATCTTTTGACCAGTCACTCTGCTTCTTTTCCTGTGGTCCTTCATTTTTCTTGTGATTTTTGTTTCATCCTTCTCTGCACCTGCAGTCTTCCTCCCTTGGTGGGAGGCAGGGTGAAATCTAGGTCACTGGCGCAGGAGAGTACACGCTACATAATGTGTAGCTCTGAGATGTGCTGCAGTTAGCCACAGTCTATCAACCTCCCACTTGTTCTAGTATGTTCTTTAGGTTCTCCGGACTCATCTCAATCATCCAAGTAACACTTACAGATTGCTTAGGAAGACACGCATTATCTCTTGTACTTCTCACAGCAACTCAGTGAGCAGGGAATTGTCACAGTTTGCAGATGAGGAAAGGGACACAGGGAAGGTTAGCACCTTGCCCAGAACACTAAAGAGCAGCCATTACAGTCTATTGTGATCTTGGAGCTTGCTCCTTCTCCCCTAGAATCTGAGTCTCTTGAAGATAGTACCACAAACATAAGTCATTTTAATTAAATCCCCAAGCTTTAATATTATCTTATTACTTCTTCCATATATATTTATATTTTCAATACAACTTACTTTGTTTGTTTGTTTGTTTGCTTGTTTGTTTTTGAGGCAGGGTTTCTCTGTATAATAGCCCTGGCTGTCCTGGACTCACTTTGTAGATCAGGCTGGTCTTGTACAATTTACTTTTTAAATGAAAAGTTCTCTGGTGCGCGTATCTCAGACACTACCGATTGCTAAGGGAGAACTGAAAGGCCACATTGTTAGAAGGGTTACCAGCCCTCCTTCAGCATAAAGCAACAAATGGTTTTTCTTACTTTGCTTTCTGTTGTTGTAACAAAATAGCCAAAGCCGGGTACTTTAAACGGAAAAGATGTATTTGTCTTACAATTTGGAGATGCAAGAACAGAGCTCTTGTTATCAATTCATTTTTACTGTGGGCCTTTTGGCTACATCAAAGCATGCAGGATGCCATCGGTGTGGAAATGTATAAAAGAGAAAGAGACCATAATAACACAGGAAGAAGGAAGTTCAGGATCCAGGATCACTCTGTTTTATAACTCCCTGCTAGCCAGGTCCCACGGGAACTACATCTTCCCAGGGTGGTGCTCTAGCCAGGCATGGTGGTACACACCTGTGACCCCAGCACTCGGGGAGACAGAGGCAGGTGAATTGCTGACTTCTAGGCCAGCCTGGTCTACAGAGTGCGTGCTAGGACAGCCAGGGCTACAAAGAGAAACCCTGTCTCAAAAAGCCACATACATGGGCTGGAGAGATGGCTCAGAGGTTAGGAGCACTGACTGCTCTTCCAGAGGTCCTGAGTTCAATTCCCAGCAACCACATGGTGGTTTATAACCATCTATAATGAGATCTGATGCCCTCTTCTGGCCTGCAGGTGTATATGCAGGCAGAGCACTGTATACATAATAATAAATAATTCTTTAAAAAAATAATTCTTTAAAAAAAGAAAAGAAAAGGCCTTTTTTAAAATTTAAAGGCCAAAGAGATGTCTTAGCAGTTAAGAGCACTGGCTGCTCTTCCTGAGGTTCTGAGTTCAAGCCCAAGCAACCATACGGTGACTCACAACCATCTATGATGGAATTTGATGTCCTCTTCTAGCATGTATGCATACATGCAGACTAAGCACTCCTTCATAAATAAACAAAAGGTGTTGCTCCAATGACCTACCTCTGCCCATCTTCACTTCTTACAGATTCTGCCACCTATTCAACCTCGCCACACTGGAACTAATTGGAATCAGGAGGTGTTGCTAACCTTCCAGGAATGAGGTGACAAATAGCCTCCAGACTTATAGATTACTTCCTAGAGAGGTGAGGTGTTACATCACATGATATCAGGGCACAGTGCTCCCCTTGCCTTGGCAGAATTTTCCTTCAGGTGAGTACAGCATGAAGACACTACAGCAATACATTCTCAGTGAGTTATTGAAGTCTCACTGGACTTTAACTCCTTTGTTGCTAGGCTTTTTTAGAGATTAGGGTCTCGCTAGATAGCCCAGGCTAGCCTGAAACTTACTATGTCACTTGTATTGGCCTCCAACTTGTAGCCATACCAGCATGAGCCACTATGCTTAGCTCAGACATTTTAATAAAAATTTTATTTAATTTAGAAAATTATCTAACTGTGTGGGGGTGGGTGCACGTGGTGAGTAGCGCATCTGTGGAGGTCAGAGAACAACTTTCAGAAGTTCTTGCCTTCCTCTTGAGGCAGTGTCTCCTGCTTCTGCTGTTGCTGTGCAGCCCAAGCTAGCTTCAAGCCAACTCTCCGGTCTCTTCATCCTGACTCCCTCTAGGAGTGCTGGGATCACAGGTTCATACCACCAGGTCTGTAATTCTATGTGGGTCCTTGGACTTGCACGGCTAATGCCATTGAGGCATCTCTCGGTCCCCTTGAAATAATTTTTTTTTATCTAAACGCTTTCTAAATTATATTTTCTTTCTAAAATCTAAAACCACTTTGAGAACAAAGTGAAGTCTAAATGAGGCATGTGGAGTGATAGCTATGGAATTTGAGACAAGGTGGTAGGTTGTGTGAAACAAATTCAACTTTTTAAAACAACAACAACAAAACGTTACTGAATACCCTGTGACAGACATAATGCTGAGAGCTGGGAAACAAGCTTTCATTCTCATGGAGTACATATTTAAGTAGCGAGTGTGATGCTGTAACAGAACCCAGGAGGGAATGCGTACCGTATTTGTCTTGTGGGGTCTGGGTTACCACATTCACCATAACGTGGGTGCTCAAACCCTGTCTTTATGAAAGAGGTGCTATCTGAGTGACAGCTGAGAGATTGGGTAGGAGTTCTGTGCAGAGGGAAGGGTACGTAAGAGGCAGGAAAGGACATCTGGAAGCATTTGGTGTGGTTAAGGTCATGGGAACATTTTCTAGACCAGAAGCAGAAAGTGGATGTGGTTGTTGTTTGAATAGGAATGGCTCCACAGGCTCATGTGTTTGAATGCTTAATAGGAATTAGGAGGTGTGGTCTTGCTGGAGGAAGTGTGTCACTTCCGGTGGGCTCTGGGGTTTCAAATGGTCAAGCCAGGCCTATTGTCTCTCTTTCCTTCCTGCTGCCTGCAGATCTGGCTATAGAAATCTCAGCTCCTCCAGCACCATGTCTGCCTGCATGCTGCCATGTTTCTCATCATGCTAATAATGGACTAAACTTCTGACACTGTAAGCCAGTCCCAATTAAATGCTTTCCTTTATAAGAGTTGCTGCGGTTATGGTGTCTCTTCACAGCAATAGAATATTGACTAAGACAGTGAGTGATTGCCAGAAAAAGAGGGCAGGGGGAGGGAGGGAGAGAGAGAGAGAGAGAGAGAGAGAGAGAGAGAGAGAGAGAGAGAGAGAGAGAGAGAAGTGAAGCAACAAGGAAGGCATGGAGCTGCAGAAGTAGACTGGCCTTTAGATGTATAGCAAGGAATTTGGCCTTTATCCTGAGAGAACAGGGAATCATGAGATTTTAAAGTGGTGGAACAATGGAATTTATAATTACTGTTACGTTCTTGGCACTGTCTACCACAGTCACAGAACAATATACCTCAGTTCTTGCAAACTTGGCCATGAACTCCCTCTGGCTCACAAGCAGGATTTTTTGTCAGGAGAAAGGTGCTCAAAGAGCTAGAAGCAGTTGCGAAGCACCCCTGCATTTCCTGGCCCCGAGGTAACTTTCCAGGACTGTGCCCTGGAGGAAAATACCCATTTGCTCTCCCTCTTAACGCTATCTAAATCATGATATTTCCAAAAGACATGCACCTTTTTCCAGTTGAAGTCAAAACCACTCTTTTCTACTCGACCCTCATTTCTAGACCGAGTCACTTTGTAGAAAGTGCCCACCTGCTGACCCTTCTATAGGAAGAGCAGGGGCCTCTTAGCTCTGCTCGTCTTCCACCCCCGGATCCTCCAACAATTCCACACTCCTCCCTCAGAGTCCACACACAGGATGAAACCCCAACAAAAAGCACTCTGAGGGCTCCTCCGTCCTTGGGGCACACTTTACAGCAGCAGAGGAGCTCACAGGATAAACGTCCAGTTGTGTTTTGTTGATTAAATCCACTCCAGCATGATTTGAGAGAAATTTTTACATAGAAGTCATCACTGTGTTTTGCAATGAAAGCGAAGAGAGCTGAAGAAAATGTATTCAGAGGGAAATGGAGCAGAGTCTCCTAAGTGTGTGTGTGCGTGTGAAAGACTGTAGCTCCTCCTCAGAACAGAGGAAGCAAGCAGCCCGAGGAAGCCTCTAGGAGGGACGGAGAAAGTGCAGCCCACAGTGCTAAAGGAAACCAAACTGCTTTGTTTGTTTACCAAACCCTACCTTTTGGTGCTAGAGATTAAACTCACACCCTGAAGCCTCCTCTACCACTGAGCTGCACCACAAGCCAAGGCTGCCAGCTTTGAGGTGCTCAGGTGTCCTTGCCCTCAGCCAGCTCCACCTGTGTTACCAGCTTCACCTAGAATTGCTGCTACGTCATTGACCTGCAGTGAGGTGATACCAGGTAAGGACAGCCACGGGCTCTTATTTCACACTTTCCTGGAGACGATGGAAAGAATGACACACACCTTCCCTGAGCAGCCTGCTGTGCCTCCCTCCTTGCAGTGAAGTTGGCCTAAAGATGTTACCACAAAGCCTTCTTTAACCCTCTAAAGGGCAGAGAAGGTAGACACCTTTGGCATTGCATTTTTCAGCCTCCTAGTTCCTGGCGTCATAGTTAATCTTAGGGGGAAAAAAGATTGGGGAGTCAAAAACTCCTATACCTTAGGCATGTGAAAGTTTTGTATATTAGTTTTCCTATTAGGGAAAAAAAAAAAAAAAAAAGGCCAGGCAGTGGTGTCACTTGCACTTGGGAGGCAGAGGCAGAGGCAGAGGCAGAGGCAGAGGCAGAGGCAGAGGCAGAGGCAGAGGCAGAAGGATCTCTACAAGTTCAAGGCCCACCTGGTCTACAGAGTAAGTGCCAGGACAGCCAGGGTTAACCTGTCTTGAAAAACCCAAAACCAAATAAAAATTAAGAAAATAAAGCCAATGTGCACACCTGTAACACCAGCACTTGTAAGGCTGAGACAGGAAGGTCACTATGAGTTTGAAGTCAGCTCCAGGCCTGCCTGGACTACAGAGTGAGACCCTGTCTCAACAAACCAAATAAAAGATAAAATGTAAAAGGAATTTTAAACTGTACTCTTTAGGGAAAGCTTTACTTTTGTCTGGAGGTGTGGGTCAGCAATTGAACCAGGAGAGTTGGGTATTTTAACATTTAGATTCACCTAAATCAATTCCATTTATCGAGACAATCTCATGCATAAACTGCAACCTCTGCGTATATTTGACATGCGATATTGACATCACATTAAAAAAAAAAAAAGATTATTATAGGTAGGGTGGTACCCCAGAAAAAAAATTCCATTTTGAAATGGAAGCAATAGTTTCTGGAAATTTTGTTTTATATAGTTATATATATTAGGGAAAGAAAACAAAAGGGGTTTAAACCATTTGTTCATTTTGCATCACAATTGTTTGTGACTTTGGGTACAACCCTCTTCCTTGTAGCCCCTCTCTCTCCCTTTCTTCCACCTGTCACTTTCAGATCTGTTTATGTCCCTGTTACCACAGTCACTCTTGAGTTTCCGGTCCTATCCACCTACCCACCCACAGTCTCACTAGCTTTCTCACTTCCTAAATGTGACTGGATCTGAATGGAGGGTCGCGTGGTGGATAGCCCTTAGAGCTCTTATCCTCTGTGGCTTTCTGCTCGGGGTAGGGGGTGGGGAGTAGGGAAGCAGAAGCAGTCGGATCTCTAAGTTCGAGGCCATCCTAGTCTTCAGAGTGAGTTCCAGAACAGCCAAGGCTACACAGAGAAATTCTGTCTTGGAAACAAAAAACAAAAACAAAAAACAAAAAGATGACTTAACCAGATATGATGCCAGTCTGGGCAGATAAAAAGACACCTATAATTTTGTATATTGTCTTTCCTGCTCCTAAACACAAAACCACTTCGTGCCAAAGGATATGCTTTGTGACCACCCTGTAAATTTTTATCTATCTTTTTTTTGGGGGGGAGGGGATTGTCCTATATGGCCGCTACTGATCTAGAGGCAGAAAGCTATACATCTCCCCCTAGTGGTCCCTCTTTGTGTCTGTCTTACTCATGTCCATCTTCTCCCAGTTCCATGACAACAGACAGCTGCAGAAACGATCCTCAAGCACAAATCTAGTACCACTTTCTCCTCACCTCTCAATATGACCCAAACCCCAAAAGTCTACCCCCCCCCCACTACACACTCCCGTACACTGTCCATTTGGAATATCTATGTAATCCCTGTTGTTCTGGGACAGGGTCTCATGCAGCTAAGACAGGCTTCGGATTCTTGTTATGTAGCTGACAATGACCTTGAACCGCATAGCCTTCTGCGTGCCCAGGATTACAGGTGTGTAACACCACACCCAGTTTACATGGTACTGAAGACTGAACCCAGAGATTTCTGCATGCTAGGCAAATGTTCTACCAAGTTGAACTATACCCCTAGCTGTATATCTGCTTCTTGAAACCCATTCTTCAAGGTACATCTTATTTTATTTTTTTATGTGCACCCTGTGTGTGCATGGTGCCTGAAGAGGTCAGAACAGGGGCACATCTCCTGGGACTGGAGTTAGGCATATAGTTAACCACCATGTGGATGCTGGGAACTGAACCCAGGTCCTCTGCAAGAGCAGCAGGTGCTCTTAACTCCTGAGCCAGCTCTGTCTCCAGCCCAGGTACACATTATGTCCTAAGGCCCCACCTTTTGTACTCTCCATTTCGTACTCCCACATCACAACCTGCGAGGACTTAGCTATGGGTATTTGTGCACACTGTATTTCTGGCTGCTTTTTAAGGGCTTGGACACAGGAAAGTACATGTCTTTTACATGTTCTGATCCATGCAGCTCCTCATAGACATCCAACACATTCAAGAAATGTCTATAAAATTGAATACAATAGACATAATGACTAATGCAAACAAAAAGTTGTCATTGGACTTTGGAAACAGAAACATTAAAGATGGATTCAGAGAATTGTTTTGAGCAGCTTAGCTCAATAGAAACAGAAGGAGAGCTACACATTTTATTATCTTATTATTATGTTTTTGAGACATGGTTTCTCTGTGTAGACCTGGCTGTTCTAGAAATTGCTCTGTAGACCAGAATGGCCTGGCACTCAGAGATCCATCTGCCTTTGCCTCCCAAGTACTGGGATTAAAGACTTGTGCCACCAATGTCCAGCTTGCATATTATTTATGGTTTTTTTAGTTACATTTTAAAAAGATTTATTTATTTATTGTTTATACAATGGTCTACATGTACATCTGCAGGCCGGAAGAGGGCATCAGGTTACATTATAGATGGTTGCGAGCTACCATGTGGTTGCTGGGAATTAAACTCAGGACCTCTGGAAGAGCAGTCAGTGCTTTTAACCTCTGAGCCATCTCTCCAGCCCCCTAGTAGTTAACATTTTAAAAGGTGAAATTAACTTTAATAGTGCATTTTATTTAATCCAACAAAAATTTCAATATATAACTGTGAAAATATTATTTATATATTTACATTCTTTTTTAAGACTAAGGTTTTTCTCCCCTTTGGTTTTTTGAGACAGGGTTTCTCTCTGTAGCCTTGGCTGTTCTGGACTTGCTTTGTAGACCAGGCTGGCTTCAAACTCAGAGAGATCCATCTGGCTCTGCTTCCTGAGTGCTGGGATTAAAGACATGTGCCACCAAGCCTGGCCAGATTAAGTTTTATAAGCCTAGTCTACATATAGCATATCTTTGTACAAATTTGCAGGACCAGAAAGATGGTTCAACTGCTAAACGCAGGACTCACAATAAAAAAGACACACTTGAAGCTGGGCAGTGGTGGCGCACACCTTTAATCTCAGCACTTGGGAAGCAGAGGCAGGTGGATTGCTGTGAGTTCAAGGCCAGCCTGATCTACAAAGTGAGTCCAGGACAGTCAAGGCTATACAGAGAAACCTTGTCTCAAAAACCAAAACCAAAACAAAACAAAACAAGAGATATACACACTTGAGAGTGCTTTGTAACCAAGCTTGGTGGCTCATTTCTGTAATATCAGCACTCAGAAGGCTCAGGTAAGAGACTTTTAAAGCTTGCTTGAACTATATGGCAAGTTCTGGGCCAGACTGGGACTCAGTTTCTAAATACACACACTATGGCTACTGGCCGCTGTATTAGTAAGTAAGTAAGTGGAGAACAGGGCCAGAGTGCTGGTCTTGGCTGACTACTGAATGGTTCTGTTACTACTGACGTGTTTAACTACTTTTCTCCTTCATTCTTTATCTGAAAAGAGGGGACATACATTTCTTGCCTACCTTATAAGTTTGTAATTGCATCAAATTAGAAACTAAAAGAGAAAGATTTAAAGTGTCATACACTCCGGAGCCATTATAATTTCTCCAAGAATAAAGTAAAACAATAACAGTAGTTTGCACAGCTTTTCAGTAGCTATTGAAGATCCTAACAGAGGCTGGGAAGATGGCTCAGTGGTTAAGAGTACTGGCTGCTCTTCCAGAGGACCCAGGTTCTATTCCCAGCACCCACATGACATCTCACAACCATTTGTAACTCTAGTTCCAAGAGATCCAATGTCCTCCTCTGGCCTCCATGGGTAGCAGGCATGCCTGCAGTGCACTCACATACATGCAGCAAAAACCCATACACATAAAATAAAACTATAATAGAAAAATTAAGATCCTTAACACAAGTTATGAAAGCTATAATTTTAATGCTTCAGTGGAGACAAAACTCCCATATCAGAAAACCCAATCTGTTTTAAATTGTTATTCGTCTCTTTAGAGGAGTTGAATTTTATAGAGCCTTATGTGTTTACCAATCTTTCTCCTAAAAATTCAAAGAGAATACTGGTGTTCCCAGTAAATATCTCCATTGGAGTAGCTGGGTATGTGATGAAGACAAGCTGATCAGAAACACATAATTAGATGCTTTCAATATGGAAGGAAAAGAAAAGGCAGAATGCCAGTCACAGTATTTTGAGATTGAGAGGATTGGAAGTGACAGGCATGATTGGGCTGGCCTTGCATTCACATGCTTGCCTGATTCCGTAACACAGAGAAATAGTGTGGTGGTTTGAACGAGAATGGCCCCTCACAGGCTCGTATGTTTGAATGCTTGGACCCCAGTTTGGTAGAACTGTTTGGGAAGGATTAGGAGGCGTGGCCTTGTTGGCGGAGGTGTGTCACTGGTCACTGGGGATAGACTTTGAGGTTTCCAGAGCCCATGCCAGTCTATTTGTGTCTCTCTCTCTCTCTCTCTCTCTCTCTCTCTCTCTCTCTCTCTCTCTCTTCCTCTCCCCTCCCCTCCCCTCCCTCCCTCCCTCCCTCCCAATCATCTCAGATGTAAGCTTTTAGCTACTGCTCCCCCACCATGCCCGCCTGCCTGCTGCCATGCTCCCTGCCACGATGGTCATGGACTCACCTTCTGAAACTGTAAGCCAGCCCTCAATAAACTTTTTCTTCTAAAAATTGCCTTGGTCATGGTGTGTTTTCATAGCACCAGAAAAGAAACTAAGGCATAGAAACATGTTTGCCATCTTCATGTTGCTCAGAGGTCATTTGCTATTAATATTTTAAATATTTTAGCTATTAATTTTTAAATTATTTATTATACTTTAAAAGTTGCCCCCAAAAAGATAAAAATTAATCACACTCAAAGACTATACAAGTCAATAAGCTTGTATGCGGTTAGCATAGTCATTAGGAATGGAAGCTGTGGGGCCTCACATTGGATTTTATACTTCCACTGCCAAATATACTTTATGCATTTCACCAGCAAGAATGAAAAACCCATGACTATCCTTTATGTTCTCTTCCACAGCTCATGTTTATCGCCTGTATTCAGACCTCCCTCATCCTGCAACATTTAGCCTTTCTTGTTCTCTTTTCTACATATAATACTGTACCCACATATACATTTATTTACATATATGCATACATTAGTGACTAGATTCAATGTATCAGGTAGAACAGGTTTTTTCCTTCCTGAGATTGTATTGTTTTGCTTAATATTTTAAGTCCACTTATTTTCCTGCAAATTTCAGTTTTTCTTTAAAGCTGAATAGTCTTTTTCTTTTCTTTTCTTTTCTTTTCTTTTTGGAAACAGGCTTCCCCTGTGTAGCTCTGGCTGTCCTGAAACTCACTGTGTAGACCAGGCTGGCCTCAAACTCACAGAGATCTGCCTGCCTCTGCCTCCCAAGTGCTGGGATTAAAGTCATGTGTGCCACTGCTCAGCTCTATTTTTTCACATATAGAAATTTTTCTTTGTTTGTTTGTTTTTTGAGACAGGGTTTCTCTGTGTAGCCCTGGCTGTCCTGGACTTTCTTAGTAGACCAGGCTGGACTCAAACTCACAGCAATCTTCCTGCCTCTACCTCCCCGAGTGCTGGGATTAAATTTCATTTCCCATGCATCTGTTGAAGGACAACTAGGTTGATTCCAATTCTTTGCTAGAGCAAATAAACCAGCAATAAGCAAAGAAATGCAAATAATCCTATGTTAGAGCATGGGGTTTTCTGAGTAAATGCCCAGGAGTGAAATAACAGGGTCATATGGTAGCTCTAGTTTTAATTTTTTGAAAATTCTTCAACCAATTTCTACAATGGCTGTGTTAACTTGCATCACATCAACAGCGAATAACATTTGTTATCAGATTTATTGATGCTGGCCATTATGACTGGGGTGAGATGGAACCTCAAAATTGTTTTAATTTGCATTTTCCTGATGGCTGAAGATATTGAACACTTTTAAAAAATAGTCATTGGCCATTTGTATTTCTCATTTTGTTTGTTTGTTTGTTTGTTTGTTTTTTGGGACAGGGTTTCTCTGTTGTAGCCTTGACTATACTGGACTTGCTTTGTAGACCAGACTGGCCTCTAACTCACAACGATCCACCTGCCCTTGCCTCCCAAGTGCTGGGATTACAGGCGTGCACCACCAACGCCCGGCATATTTCTCATTTTGAAGTGTCTGTTCAATTTACTTGCAGTTTTGTTTCTTTGTTATTTAGTTTCTGCAATTTTTGTAAATTCTGGATATTAGCCCCCACTCTGAAAAATGGCTGGTAAAGATGTTTTCCCACCTTGTGGACTGTTTTGCTTTGCTAATTGTGTCCTTTGCTGAATAAAAACTTTTCCATGAAGTCTATTCTGTTGATTCTTTGGGTTAGTTCCTGTGTTTGTGTTGGTTGATGCACTATTCAAAAAGGTCATGCCCGAGGCAATGCCTTGACAGCTATCCCCTGTGTTCTGGAAGTTCCGGTGTTCCCAGTTTTAGATAAAGGGGTTTGATCAAATTTTAATTGATTTTTGTACAATGTGAAAGAATCTAATTTAAATATTTTATTAGAGTCTCATCAGCGCTCTAAGTTTCTCTTCCCAAACACCTGCTTACTCACTCTCTGAAGTCTGATCTGTTGTCTCTTATTATAGCACGAAACGGTATTTAAACTATTATTTCAGGTTTTTAAAATCTGCAGTAAATGGACGCAAGGAGAAAATTCCCTTTCTTGCAGTACTGTGATTCACATTTTTATCACAGTTCAAGAAGGCACCTATTAGAAGTCCGCCCAGGCTGAGACCCATTTCCCTTTCTTGACAAATCTTTTCAGTACCTGAAGATGTTTGCATCCAATCCCTGGCTCACCCTCGTTGCCGGGAGACCGCGGTGAGCCCCGCCTAACAACCGTTGTTATGGGCGGAGACTTATAGCTAGCCGTGTAATACTTAGAGCGCGTGCGGCGACAGACTGAGTTCTCGCGAGGTTTCGTCTTCCGGGAATCGTTTGGGCGTTCTCCCGTAAACTGCGTGGCGATGTGTGGGGACTGTGTGGAGAAGGAGTACCCCAATCGGGTGAGCAAGTGGGCGCGAAGTGCCTCATATGGGCTCGGTCTTCGGCTGACATTCCTAGACAGGCCAGGGCCCACTCTGGAGTCCTGTCATCCCAGTGACCCCCTCCCTGGTGACTAACGTCAGTGGTCTTTCCGGGTCTTGTGTGTTGTTGGGGACTACAGGGAAACCTCCTGTTACCTACCGAACCCCGGTTAACAGCCTCGCAGCCTCAGTCCCTCCCTTCCATCCAGGCTTCATCCTCCAGCTCGATTTGATGAAATTCATTTACCTAATTTTGGCGCTGGATGAACCTCTAAGGTCATTTTAGAACCCACTTTTTTTTTTTTTTTTTTTTTTTTTTTGAGACAGGTCTCATGTAGCCCAGGCTGGCTTCAGACTCATTATGTAGCCAAGGATGGTCTTTAATATCTGATCCTCCTTCCTCTAGCTCTTAAACGTTGGCACTACAGGCGTGCACCCCTGGGCCCTATTTACAAGATATTAGGGATAGAACCCACAGTGCGTAGTAGGCAACCTTTCCACAATTGGGCTACAACCGCCGCCCCCCAGCGTCTTGCTCTAACCCATATTGAAGATGGTAGAACTGGTGCCCACAGAGGAACTATCACATGCCCAAGCATGAGAGCCAAAACTAGACTGAGATCCCCTTCCCGTCCCTTTCTCTTTTCCTTGTCCTTTCTCTTTCCCACCCCTTCCTCTGGGTACTGAGGATTGAACCTAGGGTCTGTACCTTCCAGGCATGCACTCTATGGACGGAACTTACCTCCAGCCCTTATTTTAAGTCTTTGTTTCTCTCAGGCCTAGGGGGTTTTGAAGCTTGACTTTTCTCGTTCTTGCAGTTTGGGGGAGTATGATTGACAGACGCCATTTAAATGTAGTGAAAGGGAAAACTGATAGAAAGTAGGACTGTGGTGTTTCCATCCAAATAGGGTGGTTTTCGGATGATGGCGATTTGGAGGAGAAAGAAACTGAAGGGACATAGCAAGATGAATGATCCTTGAGTTGGTTTGGAGGTAAAAACATCTTCATAGCTCTTTTTCTTAATATTTGGTGAGTGGTGCTTGGGGGTAGTGGTGCAGACCTTGAGTCCCAGCACTGGGGAGGCCAGCTTGGTCTACAGAGTGAGTTCCAGGGCAGCCAGGGCCACACAGAGAAACACTGTCTCGAAAAAAAAACCAGGTTTTTTTGGTGTGTGGGAATGATATGTAAGTTTTTTTTAGATTGTTATATAATATGAATTTCATTATAGTACAACCAAGATGGTGTGTAAAAAATGAACATTCATTATCAAATAGAAATGTACATTGAAATGACACAGAAGTGCTTCTTCTAGAAAAATGCATGTGCGCGTCTCCTGGCAATGTGTATAAGAATGTAAGGTCATTATTTGTAGTACTAGGCTAGAGCAGAACTCAAGTTCATAAAAGTAGAGTTGAGAATGTGAGTTAGTCTACAGCATTGGCTCTCAAGCGGAAGCGTTTTTGCCTCTGAGGAGTATTTGGCAGGATCCAGAGACATTTTTTATTGTCACAATGAAGAACCAACTTGGCATTGTATGGGTAGAGACCAGCTGTTACAGAGGACAACCATTAAACAAAGGACTGCTAAGAGGTCAAGGAGCCCTGAGCCAGAATTAGGTGCCGCAATCTGACTTTAGTCTGACAGTATTGATGAAAGAACATAGAAAGTGAAAATTTAAATCAAGCAAACTAAAATGCAGGAAGACTTTCATGGTTAGTAAAACTAGACTGGGGAAACAAGAAGTTACTATAAAGACATTTATCATATAAAGACATTATAGTGCAGCGTTGATGGCTGCTGCATAGAGCATGATCGAGTGCTCATACTAGGGGCCAGAGAGATTGCGCAGTGAATGGGGTTGCAAAGCACCTGGATTCAGTTTCAGCACCAACATGGAAGCAAGCAGCTGTCTATAACTCCAGGGCCAGGGGACCCAACTCCTTATGAGAACCAAGCAGGCATTCAAATAAATAAAGATAAATCTTTAAACAAAAAAGAATGGGGAGAAGCTTCTGGGATGTAAGAAGTGGTTTTGTTTATTTGTTTGTTTTGTTTTTTTATTTGTCTAGTGGTTCTTCTGTTTGCTTATAATTATTTACTATTTTTATACTTTTGCTTTTATTGTTTTTCTATATTGTTTTAGTTTATGCTTTTTTTTTTAATCTAGAAAGCATTTTTTATGAGACTTACTGATGAACATTGCACACTGGGTACCATAAGGAAAAGTTCCCTGTGGAGGTATTTAACAGAGCTGGTTAGGGGCTAGAGAGATGGCCCAGAAGTCAAGAGCATTTAATACTGCAGCAGAGAATCCACGTTTGGCTCCCTCTCTTGTCAGGAGGCTCACAGCAGCCTGTGACTCTGGCTCTGGGAGATCCAAGACCCTCCTGGCCTCCACAGGCACCTGCACTCACTATGTACACACAGAGACAAAGACACTTATAATTTAAGATGTTTTACTCTTTTAAAAAGAGACAGTCTGTTCATTCTTTTCTCCCCACCCCCCCCCAACCCCCCAGAAGTAGCTCGATAACTTTATTCAGAGTAAAATGATAGTGCAAATTAAAAGGGAGATGCAGCTGGGTGTGGTGGCACACGCCTTTAATCCTAGCACTCGGGAGACAGAGGCAGGTGGATTGCTGTGAGTTCGAGGCCAGCCTGGTCTACAAAGCAAGTTCAGGACAGCCAAGGTCACACAGAGAAACCCTGTCTTGAAAAAAACAAAAATAAATAAATAAATACAATAAAAAATAAAAGGGAGATGCACCGGGCTGGCAAGAAGACGTAGCAGGTCAAGACACTTGCCTGCCAAGTCCTTCATGTTAGCCTCTGACCTCCACATGTAGCACGTGTGGACCCCCCCCCCCAAATAAGTAAAGAAATGTAATAAGAGCAATATAGAGTGTCAGCATTGAAGAGTGAAGGGCAGAGCAGTGCAGAAAGCTGAAAGTGCCCTTTGGAAACGTTCTCCCAGCTTTTATCCTGTTTTAAATAATTAAAGGGCTGTTGTGAATAAAAAATTAAATGTTTCTTTGGAATTTGAGAAGACAGATTTGGAAACAACTACTGAGTAGATATTAAGAAAGTTTCCAATGCAACTTCAGACACAGATGGAGAATGGTAATTGAGTGCAGCCTTGCTCATAGAAGCTAAGTGACCATTTAGGATCTCCTGGATAATGCCCATGGGGAATTGTTTTTCCACAATCCAGGATTCTTCTCCCAATTAATTGGGACTCTTTTTAAGCCATAGCATATGTTTTGAAAGATTTATTTTTATTACTTCTTAATTATGTGTATGTATGTGTGTGGCTATGCACCATGGCATATTTTAAAGAATAGAAGCCACAATACACACACACACACACACACACACACACTAATAGTAAATGCAGGGCGGCGGTGGTGCATACTTTTGATTCCAGTGGGAAGGCAGAGTTCAGAGTCTATAGAGTGAGTTCCAGGACAGCCAAGACTACACAGAGAAACATTGTCTTAAAAAACAGCAACAACAAAATAATAATAATAGAGGCAGTAGCTGTTGGGAAGATTTTTTTTTTTAATTCCTCTTGTTTGTTTCTTTCTACATAGCCCTGGTTGTCCTGAAACTCACTGTGTAGACCTGACTTTGTTAGGAGGCTTTAAATACACAATAAGTGATATTTAGTTATTTATCTTTGAGTGGATGATTTCACAGACTAGAACACACAGAGGTTGGTTCCCAGCAGGGTTCTAGCTTACTGGCCTGTAATGTTACACTGAGAACTTAAATTCAAGCTTGAGTTTACTTGAAAACAGACCACCAATTTCCTGAACCCAATTTTTAAAAATTAATGTTATTTGTGTGTGTGAGAGTGTGCGTGCATGTGCATGTCGCACAGCTGTGCATTTGCTGTGTGAGTGTTTGGCGGTCGGAGGACAGCTTTCAGGAGTCCCTTGTCTTCTCAGGGGTGGCACTCAGGTCATCAGGCTTGAATTGTCACCACTTTTACCTGATGAGCCATCTCGTTAACCCCCAGCCCAACTTTTTAAAAACTAAGTTGTGAAGTATTGTTTTTTCCAGAAAAGCAATTTGCAAACAAGTTGGAACTAAAACTGTATTCCATTTTCTAATATTGTAACAAAATATTTTCAACACAGTGTGAATGAAACTTGAGTGTCATGTTTTCCCCCTTAGCTTTATACTCGGGTGGTGGCACGGCAGAAATGAACCACTAATTGAACCAGAGACAAAAAAATTAAAACTACATTGCATATGCCTCATTTAAAACTTAGCTACCCAAGTTCATATACTTGAAGTTGTGCATGACTAGGGCTTTTTAAAATGACTCCTCAGTTTAAAGATTTATGGTTGTAAATACCTATATAAAAAAGAACCATCTGGAACCAGTAGGCTAACATTCCAGTGGAAAACAAGGGCACACCAACCTTCAAGCCAGGAGAAGGAAGGAGGGAAGGTCAGAGTAGAAATCAATGGAATGGGGAATAGAAAAGCAGTAGAGACCTCTTCTCCACTGAGCTGAGTCCCCAGCCTTCTACGTGTCACTGCGCTCACTGCCCCTCTCAGAAACAGGGTCTCATGTGTCTCAGGCCTGCCTTGACCTCATTGTGTAGCCAAGGATGACTTGAGTGTCTGATCCACGTGCTTCCGCCTGAGTACTGGGATCACTACAACCACCCTGCTCCATTTATGTGGTACTGGGTCCCGAACCCAGGGCTTCATGTAAGTGCTCCCCCAATCAAGATCAGCCCTCAGTTTTAATTGTAAGCATTTCCTGACAGAACTTACACAGTGCTTACATAAACCATATGCTTATAGCTGCGGTGACATGTATGCTCTGAAATAATCATTGTTTTCTGTGTTGTAGTCCTTGTCAGAATAGTTCCAGGTTTTTTCCAAACTTGTTTGCTTGTTTATTTATTTCGTTGGTTGGTTTTTCTGTGTAGTCTTGACTGTCCTGGAACTCACTCTGTAGACCAGGCTGGCCTCAGACTCAGAGATCTGCCTGCTCTTGCAGAGGACCGGAGTTCAGTTCCCAGAAACCGTATCAGGGGTTCACGGCTACCTGTGATTGCAGCTCCAGGGGGAATCCAAGACCTCTGGCCTCCAAGGGCATTATGTGTCCACTTGTACAGACCCATAGACAGACCACACACATACACACACTTTGTAAAAGACTGGAGAACTTGGGAGAAACATTTGGTACCTTCTTACAAAGTTCAATATACCACTTAAAAGATAACCTTTGTGATCCAAAATTGAATCTGTAGGTATTTACCCAAGAGAAGACCCGTATCTATGCAAGCCTTGTATGCGAATCTTTATAATTGCTTTATTCATAATAGCCCCAAACTGAAGACAATTCAAATGCCCACCATCAGCTAAATGCATAGAACACTACTGGGCAGTAAAAAGCAATAATGAGCTTAGATGTTATATTGAGAAAAGAAACCAGAAACAAAAGAATATTCTAACTGTTTGCATAAAATTCTGGAACATGAAAGATTGGAAAGAAAATATCAGTGGGTCTCCGCTATGCTGTGGATATTAGGAACAGACTACAAAGAGTGAAGGAGCTTCCTGGGGAAGTAGAACCAGTCCATATTTCAATTAGGGTGAGCTTACTTGACTTATGCATTTATTAAAAGTCATTCACTGAGCCAGGCAGTGGTGGCACAAACCTTTAGTCCTAGCACTTGAGAGACAGAGGCAAGCAGATCTCTATGAGTTCAAGGACAGCCTCTTCCAGAGGTCCTGTGTTCAATTCCTAGCAACCACATTGGTGGCTCAAAACCATCTGGTGCCCTCTTCTGGTGTTCAGGCATACATGCAGACAGAACACTGTACATGATAAATAAATCTTTGAAAAATAATTTCTTTTAATTTACTAATTTCCTTTTCATATTGAATGTTGTTTTTCTCTGCTATTTCTAAGTATTTGGACTTAGTTCTCTTATATGTGTTTGCTTTGTGGTATCGGGATTACACTGAAGGCCTCACACACGTGCTGGGCAGATGTTCTACCACTGAGCACATCCCCAGCCCTGCTTCTCTCTTGTCAACACACTTGTAGTCCTTAGAGATTTATGGACTTAACATGTGCGTCAAGTCCTCAGAAGTAGTAATTCTGTGGGAAAGCTGGTTTCTTAAGAAAATACTTAAAGCGAGTGTGTTCTGGCTGTGTCTTTGGCTTGTAGAGACTGAGTCTGTTGGTCAGTTTCATTAAGGAATTCAAAGCATAAGAGAATTCCTCTTCTCCACTCTAGGGGAGCACGTGTCTGGAGAATGGATCGTTCTTACTGAACTTTGCAGGCTGTGCCGTGTGCAGTAAGCGGGATTTTATGCTGATCACAAACAGATCCCTGAAAGAGGAAGACGGAGAAGAAATAGTCACCTATGACCGTGAGTAGAGTTCGTTTTGAAATGCAGATGTTAGCAGGCACCAACTTTCAGCAGCTGGTGTGTTGTACGGGTGTTCTGAGGGCACATAGTGTTGAGTCACAGTGCATACTTCCTGGTAAGTTCCTGAGTGGAAAATACAGTCAGGACCTCCTTTACCTAGCATCTCCACACTGTGCCTGCTTGGGGTGATTATGTGGTCTCCCTGGCTCTGCCTCCTTAGTACTGAGATTATAGATGTGTGCCTCCATGCCCAGCCAGTTGTAAAGACTTTCATCTTACACAGACCCTTCTTTGTTGGATCTTTGAGGTAAAATCTTATTTTGTGCTGGGCAGTGGTGGCGCATGCCTTTAATCCCAGCACTCGGGAGGCAGAGGCAGGTGGATTGCTGTGAGTTCAAGGCCAGCTTGGTCCAGGACAGCCAAGGCTACACAGAGAAACCCTGTCTCAATAAATAAATAAATAAATAAATAAATAAATAAATAAATAAATAAATAAAAATCTCATTTTGTAGCTCAGGCTAGTCTGTAACTCATTCTGTAGCCCAAACTGCCTAAAACTCGTGGCTGCTCCCTTTAACTTCCCAAGAGCTGCTGTTAAAGGGATGAGCCACTACTCCCAGCTAGGCATTTGTATTTTAAACGTTGGGTTCATAAAGTATGAGTTTTTGCTTTTACCATCTTTTAATAGAGGAGTGTCCTCCTCCAAAGAGTATAAAGTGTTCAGCACTAACCTGGTGTGGTGTTTCACCCCTGCTATCCTAGCATCGCAGGGTGGAAGCGGGAAGGATCAGAGGTCCAACGCCAACCAGCGCTGTATAGTAGGAGAAAGAAAAGGGATGGGAGGAAAGGGGGGTCACAGTGACACAGCCTAGGGCCATTTTACCCGTAACTGCATGACCCTGTTATTTCCATCTTTGCTTCTGTGTTTTCACCTGTTCTGGCCTCCTGTCCCACTGTCCCTCTGCTTTTTCCTTCTCTTGCTTTTATAACTGGGACCTTCCCATCCTTGACACTGGGAAATCACATGTGCAGTGAGAGTGAATGCATTTTGAGATGAGTGCTAAGAATTTCTGGGGATAAAGGAAATGAATGTACATATTAGCACCTGGCCGGGTGACAAATGCTTAAACTGCTTGCATCTCCTTTTGGTTTTTCTTCTGGTTCTTAGGTATGTTCTGAATATAAATAAGGAACAAGTGTGCTGATAATACTTTTAAAGACAAGTATCAGAAACACCAAGCTCTTAGAATAGGCTCAGACAGTTAAAAATATTCCAGACAGTATTTTATTTTTGCCTTCCTTTTAAAGCCTATGTCCCCTTTAAGATGCATTTTGTTCGAGGTAGCAGGGCATAGTGAGTAAGAGCCGTGTTCTGGGGCCACACTCTTAGGTTAGGAATTCTGGCTCTCTGTAGTCATCTGTGTGTAACCACAGTGTGCCTTTGTTTCCTGACAAAGTAGTAATAATATTATGTTCATTGAATTTGAGATTATGTAAATAGCTACAGAAGTATTTAAAGAGTATCTGCCACATCGTAACTACAGTTTATCAATTATTGCTACATTGTATTTAGTACAATATTTTGCTACCTCAAATTCACTTTCATGTCCACTGTTGGGTTTATTTATGTCTAGTTATAGCTGTACATGTTCTGTCATTCCTGAGAATAGCTGCTTTTGCATAGCCATATGGGTCCATGCTTTTAAAAACACACATTGGGTTTTGTTGTTGTTGTTGTTGTTGTTTTTTAAAAACAACAGTAGACTTAGTAGCACAGACCTTTTTTTCCTAACTGTGTGGTGACAAGCACCTTTACTGAATCTTACCAGCTCAATCTCAGCTACTCAGGAGGTGAAAGGTGAAAGTCTTTACAGTTGCTGAGCATGGAGGCACACATCTATAATCTCAGCACTGAATGAATTCAAAGCCAGTCTGGGCAATTTAGTGAGACCTTGACTCAAAAATAACAAGAAGGTTGGGGATGTAGGTCAGTGGTAGAGTACCTCCCTCGGTTCAGTCCCTAGGACAGCAAACCTAAATAATAAACAGCACCTAAGTATCTGCTTACTAATTTCTCTTGGGAGCGTTCAGTGGGAGTTAATATGCACACATTGAGTCCTTGAGTAGTTTGGATCCTTACTAGGGAAAGTTGTAATAGAATCTGTATTTCTTTTGGGGGGGGGTGGTTGGTTTTTAGTTTTTTCCAGACAGAGTTTCTCTGTGTAGCCTTGGCTGACCTGGACTCAATTTATAGACCAGGCAGGCCTTGAACTCACAGAGCTCCTCCTGCCTCTGCCTCCCAGAGTGCTGGGATTACAGGTGTGCACCACTGCTTCCAGCTAGAATCTGGATTTCTTAAGGTCAGTATTCTAATGGGTTTCCTGCTTTGTTAAATGTGACAGAGTTAAGATTCCTTCCTTTATTATGTTATATGCTGAGAATAGATATTTCTGTTATTTCATTGTTTTAAGAAACTTCTTCAGACTTACATGTCTTTGTTTTGACAGATCTGTGTAAGAATTGTCATCATGTAGTGGCCAGGCATGAGTATACATTCAGTGTCATGGATGAGTTTCAGGTAAGTGTATATATGGGTGTCATTAAGGAGGGACAAAGACGAATGTATCCTTGAGCATCTACACACAATTTTTGTAATGAAGTGCTGGCAGTTGTCACAGGAGACCACCCTGTCTTCACCTGTGTGAGCCGGGAAACTGTAAAGGCAGGTGGATCTGTGCGTCTTCACAGGAGTCACAGGTCAAAATATGTGCCTTACAAATGATATGCCAGTCCTGCCGTTGGATTGCATTAACCCACTGTGGATTCCCTCTTCTTTAAAACAGATTTAAAAGATGTATTTGTTTTTGTGTGTATGTATATATGTTTGCCTGTGTGTGTGTGTGTGTGTGTGTGTGTGTGTGTGTGTGTGTGTGTGTGTGTACCTGGTGCCTGCATAGACCAGAAGAGGGCCCTAGATTCCCTGGAACTAGAGCAAGAGATGGTTGTGAGCCACCTTGTTGATGCTGGGAACTGAACCTGGGTCTTCTGTAAGAGCAGCAAACGTTCTTCACTGCTGAGCTGTCTCTCTCGTGTGTCATTGCAGGTCTTTATGAGATTACTGCTTTGCTGCCTTTCCTCCACTTGCTGTGGGAATTGCACAGTTGGCTTAATTTAAGTGTTGGCTGCCAGGTGGTAATGGTGGTAGCGACTCACACCTTTAATTCCAGCACTTAGGAGGCAGAGGCAAGCCCATCTCTGTGTTCATGACCAGCCTGGTCTACAGAGCAAATTCCATGTATCATTCTATCCTCTTGGTGGGTATGAGAGTCTGATAGGAGACTGTCTTTCTTTGTGCTTGTTGGTGTGTGGAGTTGAGCGACTCTCTGTTCTCAAAAACAAAAAACAAAAACCTATATTGCAAGATGGCTGTGTCAGGATGGCTGTGTCAAGGTTGGCTATGTCCATGGCTATGTCAAGATGGCTGTGTCTAGGTTGGCAGAGAAAAGCAAAAGCACTAGAGAGAAGGGGATTTGTTCTGTTAGTGTTCTTGCAGTCAGGACAGCGCGTGAAGAAGGCTGGCCTCTGGGGGAGGCTCAGAGTTGCTGAACATTCACAGGTCAGCAGTGGGGCCTAGCTCTGGACAAACTGGGACCCGGGGCTCTTCCTTGTTTTCAAGCTTTCAGACTGACTCTGTGTGAACTTCATGTTTATCCATAAAATAAGACTATAAGGTTAGAACTTTCAGCTGTCAAGGGAATATTTTTCAAGTAATTCAAATCTGGATAGTATTTACGTAGGGAAATAAAGTTAATTAGCCACAACAGAACTATAAAATAGCATATACCTCCCAGTCATATATTTAAGTTTTTACTTTTTTGTTGTTGTTGTTGTTGAGATTTTGTTTTGTGTGTGGTATCATGTGCATGCAGTGCCCATAGAGACTAGAAGAAGGTGTCAGATTCCCCGAAACTGGAGTTAATCATCGTTGCTGGGCGGTGGTGGCGCACACCTTTAATCCTAGCATTTGGGAGGTAGAGGCAGGCAGATCGCTGTGAGTTTGAGGCCAGCCTGGTCCTCAAAGCAAGTCCAGGAAAGTGAAGGCTACACAGAGAAGCCTTGTTTCAAAAAACAAAAAACAAACAAACAATCGTGAACTGCCACACGGTTGCTGGGACTTGGACCCAGGTCCTCTCAAGCCCGGGATTTTACTTATTTTTATTATCTGTATGAATGTTTTGGCTGCATGTATGTATGTGTACCACATTTGTGCCTGGTACCTATGGAGGCCAGAAGAGTACATTGGATCCCCTGGAATTAGAGTCACACTTGGCATGAGCTGGCATGTGGGTGCTGGAAACTGAGCCCAGGTCTGCTGGAAACTGAACCCAAGTCTCCTGTAAGAGCAATAGGAACAGCAAGTGCCCTTAACTGCTGAGCCATCTCCAGTCAGTCCCTCATTCATATTTTTAAATGGAAAAAGAAACACAGTCACATGTGTCGGGTTCTGATCTGAAATGGTTTGGTTAATCTAAACATCTTGACCAGAACTCTTTAACATCCCAAAATGTATGCCTTAATATTTATGATGTGTGTAACTTAGAGCAAAGCCAAGGTTCAGGCTATAGTAGTGGCTAAAGAAGAGTGAGCATATCGTGGCCTTAAGAACCCCTTGCTTCGGGGGCTGGAAAGGTGGCTCAGAGGTTAAGGAGGACCCGGGTTCAAGTTCCAGCACCCACATGGCGGGTCATAACTTCTGTTCCAGGGGATCTGATACCCTCACACAGACATACATGCAGTCAAAATACCAATGTATATAACATAAAAATAAACAAATTAAAAAAAAAAAAGAGTACTGACTGCTCTTTCAAAGGTCCTCTGTCTAATTCCCAGCAACCACATGGTCACTCACAACCATCTATAATGTGATCTGATGCACTCCTCTGGCTTGCAGGTATACATGTAGGCAGAGCACTGCATACATAATAATAATAAATAAATCTTTAAAACAAAACAAAACAAAACTAAAAACCTAGCTCAGCCAGGCACAGTGGCACACACCTGTAATCCCAGCACTCGAGAAGCAGAGGCAGGCAGATGTCTGTGAGTTCAAGGCCAGCCTGGTCTACAAAGTGAGTCCAGGACAGCCAAGGCTAGACAGGGAAATTCTTGTTTTGAAAAACCAAAAAACAAGAGAAGAAACAAGTGCCTGAAGCTCTCTTCCCTGAGTCCACGTGAGGTCTTTAGAGCCCCTGCCTGTCTATGTCCTGAGAGAGCTGTTGTAAGGCATGTCTGTGGGACCAGGGTCCAGCTCATTTTCCTTTATGGCTGAGGGAACCTCTGAACAGCCCCCAAAATTGCTCTGGGTGGACATAAGAAAAGGAAAAAGGAAGATGGCTGTAGTCATAATGTCTAGATAATGACCGCTCCTGAAAACAGACGCTCTTGGACTGGGCTCTGCCTCCAGTCTTCTTTTACCAACGTCTGCTCTTGCTCAACCCATATCCTGTACTCAGCCATCAGATGGTTTTTAAAAATTATTCTTTTATACTTCCTCGTTGGCCTTCCCTAGCCATCCTTGCTACAGCATGATGTCCGAGCTCCTTATCCCAAGGCTGTAGCTGGACCAGCTTCTCTCTCAGTGCCCTCAGCTCTTCCCTACACACCCTGTATGAAGTATTGTTTCAACAGTAGCCTCTCCTCCCCTCTTCCCACTGGAAGAGCATTGTACTTCCTCTTCTTAAATGCTACTTTGCCTCATTTCCTGGAGGATTACATGGTACTGTCTCCAGCATCTTTCCAGATTGAAAATTTTATATTAAGGCTATCCAGTGCCCTTTTTGGCTTCTGTAGGCACTGCCCTTACATGTATGTACCCATCCACAGCACATACAAATATACACAATGTTGTTGTTGTTTTTCTTTCTGAGACAGGGTTTTTCTGTGTATCCTTGACTGTCCCGGAACTCAGTCCGTAGACAAGACTGGCCTTGAACTCACAAATATCTACTTGCCTCTGCCTCCCAAGTTCTGGGATTACAGGCATGCACCACCACCACCTGGCTGCACTTTGTTACTTTTGTCTTTGTTTCCAAGAACAGATTGCCTTCCCAATAGTGCTGTCTGGTGGGTTCAAGCAGTAGAAGTAGTTGACTACAATAAATATTTTGTAGAAGGTAAATTGCTGTTACGTTTTATGCTCATGACTAGTAGCTATTCTCTAAGCTTCAGCTTGTAGGGATTACTACTGGGTGGATAGAGGAGACTTTAAAATCATGAGTGCACGGAGGTAGTTCAGTGGAAGGATGCCTGCCTATTATATCCAGAGCTCAAGATTTAGCTTCCAGCACTGGAGTTAGTCAATCAGCCAATTGATTAATTCAAGAACAGTCTTTAAGAAGCAGCAGGCTGCTGCTGGGTGCAGTGGCACGGGCCTGTAATCCCAGCACTGGGAGTCAGAGGCAGGCGGATCTCTGTGAGTTCGAGGCCAGTCTAGTCTACAAAGTGAGTCCAGGACAGCCAAGGCTACACAAAGAAACCGTATCTTGAAGAAGAAGGAGGAGAAGGAAGAGGAAGAGGAGGAGGAGGGACTGTCTGCTGTCTGACTTGCCAGGTGAAAAAGAAAGGCATGTGTTTTGGGGCTGGAGAGATAGATGGCTCAGCGGTTAAGAACACTGGCTGCTCTTCCAGAGGACCCTGTATCCACATGGCAGCTCGCAACTGTCTGTAACTCCCATTCCAGGGGATCTGCAAATCTGTCACCCTCACACAGGCATACATGTAGTCAAAGCACCAATGTACATAAAATAAAAGTAATTATAAAAGAGAGAAAGAAAGAAAGAAATGTGTCTTCTTTAGGGTCTTTGTGCCCTTGTCACTGTTGAGCTCTGCAGAACTCTCTAGTGACTGTCCAGACCCAAGAAACACTAGTTGATGAATCCATTTCCAGACAGCTAGCAATAGCAACATCAAGTGTGGGGGCACTAATAGATTCAATAGAGATCCTTGTTTTTGTAAATAAAATAAAAATATTTTAAATAAAAAGCTTAAAGGAAATGCATCTGTGATAGCTGTAGAGCAGGACTTTGCCCTAAGGAATTTTGCTTAAAATAAAATCTTTTCTGTCATCAGTCTAGACATTTGTTAAGCACAAGATAAATAAAACTTCTTAGGTACTTAAATAGATGAAATCTCGGACAATTAACTGTTTAAATATGAGGCATGGCGTGCTGGTGAATATAATGTACTTCTTAAAAAATGTTTCCTAGGGCTGATAAAGATAGCTTTTTAGCTTGATAGTGTCTCTTTTTTTTTCCCCCTACTGTTACATATATATCCTGGAAAGACAAGTCCCTAAGAACAAGAATTTGTCCTTAGAAATATACACCCAGTCTTCTTCATTATTTATCTTATTTATTTATTTTTGACTTTTTTGTTTTTTGTTTGTTTGATTGGTTGGCTTTGTTGTTTTTTGTTTGTTTGATTGGTTGGTATTTCAAGACAGGGTTTCTCTGTGTAGCCTTGGCTGTCCTGGACTCACTTTGTAGACCAACTGGCCTCGAATTCAGCGATCCGTCTGCCTCTGTCTCCCTGAGTGCTGGGATTAAAGGGGTGCGCCACTAGCTTCTATTTATTCATTTTTTAGAGAGGTTCATTTTACTCAATCACTGTGTGTGTGTGTGTGTGTGTGTGTGTAATATATGTTTGCTGTGGGACATGTGCAGAGGTCAGAGCACAGCCTGAGAAGTTGGTTCTCTCACCATGTAGGTTCCTGGGATCACGCTCAGGTCGCCAAACTTACATTGCAAGTGCCCTTTACCTGCTGAGCCATCTCACTGGCCCTTATCCAGTTGTTTCGTTCGTTTGTCTTGTTTTAGAAGATTTTATTTATTTCATGACTGTTCTATCTGCATGTGCACCTACTTGCCACAAGAGGGCATCAGATTCTAGTATAGATAGTTGTGAGCCACCATGCGGTTACTGGGAATTGAACTTAGGACCTCTGGAAAAGCTGACAGTGCTCTTAATTGCTGAGCCATCTCTCCAGCCCCTGTTTTTTGTTTGTTTGTTTGTTTATTTGTTTGTTTGTTTGTTTGAAACAAGGTCTCATGGAGTCCAGGGTGGCTTTGATCTCCTGATCCTCCTGCCTCCACCTCCTGAGTGCTGGGATATAGCCATGTGCTGTTATGCCCAGTTGTGCTAGGCAGGTCCCTTATCAGTTGAGCTATATGCAGCCCCAGCCCAGATGTCTTCCTTAGTTTAAATAGAAGCACGAAGCTAAATATGTGTGCTTTCTCACCCTTTCAAAATGCCATGCTTAGATGCATGATAAGAGTGTACATAGGCAAAAGGCTCCTGGAGTGCATAGGATAAACCTGAAGCCTTGCTAGTAAGTGTCAAAGAGGTAGGCTAATGTGCAGAGAGATTACCAGTGACAGTCTGTGGGAAAGCTTTACTGAGCAGCCGCTTGCAGGGCATCTTTCTCCCTGTCCCTTGAGGTAACGTGCACTGCGTCTTGTTCTAGGAGTATACCATGCTGTGTCTATTGTGCGGCAGAGCTGAAGACACTATCAGCATTCTTCCTGATGACCCCCGGCAAATGACTCTGTTGTTCTAAGCCTCCTGCAGTTCTGGTGTAACTATGTTGGGTTGGTTTAAAATATAGCAAGCCTAATGGTTTGTCTGATAATGAGAGTTCTTTGTATGTTTTCTTTTCTGCTTAGACTTCCCTATTTGGGGTATTGTTGTTTCCTTGAATTGAGCTCCTCTGCTAAAGCCCCCTGTACACATTGGCACAGCTAGAGCAAGATGTCTTTGCTAGTGACTATTTGGCTAAAACACAACTAGAACCAAAGCACATTCTCTACTCCTCAGATCTTGGTTTCCTGCAAAGGAACCCAGGACTCCATGCAAAAGTAACACACACACACACACACACACACACACACACACACACACACAAACAAACAAAAACAAAAAACCAGAGTAATAAGGCAGTGGTTCTTAACCTTGCTAATGCTGTGACCCTTTAATACAGTTCCTTATGTTATGGTGACCCCCCCCCACCATAAAATTATTCTCATTGTTACTTCATAACTGTAAATTTTCCGAGCATGTAGCCGCCTGCATTTAATCCCAGCACTTGGGAGGCAGAAGCAGTCAGATCACTGTGAGTTCAAGGCCAGCCTGGTCTACAAAGCTAGTACAGGACAGCAAAGGCTACACAGAGAAACCCTGTCTCGAAAAACAAAAAACAAAAAAACAAAACCAAAAAACCCCAAAACTATAATTTTGCTACTGTTGTGAACTGTACTATCAGTATAATATGTAGGGTACCTGATATGTGATGCTGCCTCCTCAAAGGGTCATTAACCCAAAGGGTCTAGATCCACAGCTTGAGAACACTGGATTAAGGGAGTGGTCAGACAGGAGCTCCCAGTGAACACAGCTTTAATTATTTGAAAATAACTAAATTGATATTCTGGATTAAAGCCCAGGATGTGCACTAAATATCCATAGGTCCATGCTGTTGGTAGTGTGGGTGGGTGGATAGATGGATAATTAAATAGAGGAGGAAGGGAAGAAGAAAGGAAGAGGAAGGAGGGGTATTTCCAGTAGCCCGCTTTGTCAGTGTGGGCTATGTACATAGTGACTGCCTTCTAAAGAGTAGCATGGAAAGAGGGAAAGGAGTGACTTTATGGAAGAGAATCCTAGCAATAGCGTGCCCTTGACATGATGCAGTGTGAAGATCTCTGTGGCTTTCTTCCCATGAGCCAGAGTCTGTCTGATCTTAAGAACAACAAGTTCAGTTCTCCAGACTCCCTGACATCTCTCAAAACTACCAAGGTCTTCAAAAACAAGGCTGGGAAGCTAAGGAGGCGTGGTGACTGAGTGAACTGAGTGTACTGTGGCCTAAATGGAAGCCTAGTCCAGAAGAAGCACATGGTAGAAAACAGAGAAATTGGAGTAAAGAGTGTAACATAAGTGAATCGGATTGTTCCATTTACTCCAAAGGGATCTTAGAAGGTGTTATGTGCATAATTGAAAGAACACTGACCTAGTGGTCATAACACCCGCATTCAGGCCGCATTGTCCTTTGGAATCAGATAGCCCTTAAACAGAGCAGAGCTATGGGCTTCAGTGTCCTGTTTCTGTAAAACTGGGCTAACAGAATGTGCTGTTGTACTCCTTTGCAGTACTGCTAGGTACTCGCTCCCTTCCATGTAAGCATGTCTGTTGCTGGTCTTGTTCTGGTCTTGTTAGGCACCATGTTGATGTGAGTCCATGGGTCTCCACTGACAGTTCTAGGAGCCACAATCTCAGCATACTTCTTGTTCCTATGGCTTTTACAACTTTAAAAAAGAAAATTTATTTAAAAAATTTTTAAAATCTCACTCTGTTTGGCCAGGAACTCACTAGGGAGATGGGGCGGCAAGGAGGGAGAGGAAAGGGGGTTTATTAGAATGGCTTATAGGCTGTCATCCAGCTATCCCAACAATGGCTGTCCACCAACAGAAGGTCCAGATTCCACTAGTTGTTGAGTCTGCTGGCTGTCTCAGCTGGTCTTCAGTCCATGCCACAGCCCCCAAGCAGTCGGCTCTAACGGCAGAGAAGGAATGGGCTTGCTAGGGAGAGTGAGCAGACAAAGCGCAAGGTTCCTTCTTCCGTGTCCTTTATCTAGGCTGCCATCTCAGAGATCTGGATTAGAAGTGGGTCTTCCCACCTCAGAGATCTGGAGTAGAAGTGGGTCTTCCCACCTCAGAGATCTGGAGTAGAAGTGGGTCTTCCCACCTCAGAGATCTGGATTAGAAGTGGATCTTCCCACCTCAAATGATTTAATTAAGGAAAAAAAATCCCTCACAGATGTGCCCAGCCACTTGGGTTTTAGTTAATTCCAGGTGTAGTCAGTTGACAACCAAGAACAGTACAGTCATCCCAAGTCTATCCTTGCCACCTTGACACACAATCATATCTCCTTATGTTATGCTTAATTCCCACATGAAAACAACAGCCAGGTCCTAATAATGCCTAAACATGATGAAACTATCCCAAATACAATTACAAATGCATTCTATATCTCACCAGATTATAGTTACGCCTAACATGATATAACAATTTCTCATACAACTGAAAATAAAGTATAAATTTAGAATAGGGGACAGTGTCCCTTGAAGGACATTCTTTTAGTATCTCAGATACAGCCGCTGATGTTCTCGTGACATCACATGATAAACTGAGTAAAGGAAACACAAATATCTGTAGGATGAGTACTTAACAAAATATGACAGAAACAACCATGTCAGTTATAATCCTCATCTCTGCATCTGGTCAAGTGGCCTTGGCTGGTTTTTATAATTACCTTCCTCTGCTACCCAATCTGTTATTTCCTCCACTCAGCAGGTCTTGGCTCTTTTCCTGGAGGAGTGATCCAGACCTTCATTCCTGAAGGGTGTGTGCCCTTTGTCATCCTGCCTGGATTAGGTTGTTATCATTTCCTGTTGGCTTTAATCACAGGAGACACCCTAACGTTCTCAACTTCCTAATGCTGTGACACCTTAATGCAGTTTCTCTTGTTGTGGTGACCCCCTCATCATGAAATTAGTTCATTGCTGCTTCATAACTGTAATTTTGCTACTGTTATGAATCATAATGTAAATATTTGATGTACAGGATATCTGATATATGACCCCTGTGAAAGGGTCACTCAGGCCCCTAAAGGGGTTGCAACCCATAAAGGGGTTGAGAGTCACTGCCCTAAGGGATCTCCTGCAATCCAGACATAATCTTTCTTAGCTCCACTGTGAAGAAGCAATCCAATTTCCCCCTTGGTAATCTGGATCAATTACCCCTCCTAACGCTGTTATTCCTGGCTTAGCCTATTGGCTTAAGGGCATCAGAAGCCCCAAGTGACCACAAGGAGGGCTGAGCCTCCAGTTCAGTGAAATGTTTGTTGTGACTCCTGGAGGGAGCACTCCCACCTCTGGAACCAAAACTTCTAGTCAAGTAGAACTTAAGGTCACTGAACAGGAAGTAAACTTTTCCTAATGGGTCACTAGGGGTGATAGTGAGTGAACTATTTCTTTTTCTGCTCCTCAATGTCTGGACCTATGGGATCCTGGCTGTGGGAGAAACTCTAGTGTATATTGGAAGCTGGTTCAAAGCATAGATCACCTTCTGGAGAACCTGGCCCAGTCCTCCAGGCTGCTGCCATGTAATTGGTGCTGTAACTGTGTCTTCAAAAGGTCTTTGGGGCTCTCTAGATGAACAGAAAGAACTTACAGCATGAATCCATAGAGAGAAGGGGAATCATTGGAATGGCTTACAGGCTGTGGTCCAGCTAGTCCACCTAGAAATACTCTTTAGAGAGAATTCCTCATGGAGTCAATGTAAAAAAATGCATATCAAGTACTCAATGCAATGTGTGAACATCGATTTCAGTAACTGGCATTTTAGATTTAATATTTATTTATTTATTTATTGGTTTTTCGAGACAGGGTTTCTTTGTGTAGCCCTGGCTGTCCTAGGCTCGCTCTATAGACCAGGCTGGCCTCGAACTCACAGAGATCCACCTGTCTCTGCCTCCCAAGTGCTGGGATTAAAGGTGTGTGCTACCACGCTCGGCCTCTCTTGATATTTTTTTAAGGTAAGGTGTAGCTATATGGTTTAAAAGATTATAAGTTATAACCACCCGTTTCAGTCTGTGTATCTTGGTCCTCTAAAGTAACCCCCAGCCTCTCTGTGGAGAGCCCTCGAGTGACCCGGGCACTGCTCTGGAGTGAGCAGCGTTACCTGAGTACTCTGCCGGAGCTTATTAATGAGACTCCTTCCTGTCCCTGGGTGTCTTCTGGAAATTTGTTAAAAGATTTTGTTTAGGAAAGTGGGTGATTCCATTATATCTTTGTCTTGCCTACTGATGGCCATAAGCTGCCTCCAAGGACCAAGTGTGGCGAAATGAGATGGAGAATGAAGGAACACAACCTTTCCTTCTCAGCTTAGCATCAGGAAAGCTCGTCCTGCGTCTCTGCCCCCTTCTAAGAAACACTGGGCAGGGTCCTCTGGAAACAAACAGCATTACCACTGCCAAGTGAGAAGCCCACCTTCTATCATTTTTGTCTCTTCTATCTCTGCATAAAATCATTTATACTGAAATTCTAATTCTTCTTTGAGCCACATGGAAAGATCCAACACACCGTGCTAGCATATTCCTAAATTGCCAATGGCCTAATGCCAACATCTATGCTAGCTGGACATCCAGACTAACTCTGATGTCAGATATAATGACAGGCACCATCAGAATGATGGAAAACAATGCAAAACGTAGTGGCACCCATTTCATCAGGGAAAGAATTTGTCTCTGTTGTTACTACTCTAAAATTAGTGCATGGGCCTTCTGCAAAAGAATTTATACCTCAGCTGCTGGCTCTTAGATAAGCAATCCCATTTTTCTCAGCTGCCACCAAGGTGCTCAGTCCTTCCGAGGAAGCTCACTTCAACAGGCGACTAGCACTGTGCAGGCAGTCCACAAGATGGCCTCTGTCTCCAAGCTCACCTGCATCTGCTCCGCCCTCACCCTTCATGTGGATGATGACGTGACAGTCATAGAGGATAAGATCAGTGCCCTCGAGCCGGGTGTGGTGGCGCACGCCTTTAATCCCAGCACTTGGGAGGCAGAGGCAGGTGGATCGCTGTGAGTTCGAGGCCAGCCTGGTCTACAAAGCGGGTCCAGGACGGCCAAGGCTACAGAGAGAAACACTGTCTCAAAAAAAAAAAAAAAAAGATCAGTGCCCTCATTAAAGCAGCCAGTGTCAACGCTGAACCTTTCTAGCCTGGCTTGTTTGCAAAGGCCCTGGCCAGTGTCAGCATTGGGACTTTCATCTGCAATGTAGGGGCTGGTGGGCCAGCTCCAGCAGGAGATTCCTGCCACAGCCCCAGAAGAGGCAGAAAGTGGAGAAGAACATGGAAGCAAAGAAGGAAGAATCTGAGGAGTCTGATGATGACATGGGCTTTGGTCTTTTTGACTAAACCCCTTTTGTTAACATGTCCAATAAAAAGCTGAACCTGGAAGAAAAAAAAAGCAGTCCCAGCACTTGGAAGGCAGAGGCAGGTGGATCTCTACAGAGCGAGTTCTAGGACATCCAGGGCTACACAGAGAAACCCTGTCTTGAAAGAAAGAAAAATTGGGGGGGGGGGGGAGCAGCTGAATTTTCAAGAGTCAAGCTGAGGGCAGCCTTAACAGAAGGATGCCTGGGATTCCCTCTGTAACACTTAGGTTACCCCCTTTGAAATGGAGCACCATCAGTGATAATGTGAGCTGACGGTCAGACAGCAGGTTTCTTTCACCTCAGTCCCACCCTTGCTTCTCAAAGGATGCAAGTGCTTGAGAAATGATTATGAGGAGCAGATCAAAGGGGAAACACCGTCAGTGCTGGCATTCCTTAGCAGAGTATCTGACTTGGAGAAGCTCTTTGAGGGCTTTGAGACAGAAGTTCCATCTCTAGGCCAAAGGGAACAGTGTTAACAGGAAGGAGTCCTTCAGAGCATCTCAGCCCCCGGCTGTGGTGGTGCTGCTGCTTTCTGAATGCACTTGTACTGCCTGAGGCATCTGGGGCATCCTGACAACACCATTTGGCACACCTGTTCTCTCTGTGAGTGCCAACTTTGTGGGAAGATGTAAACTCACACTCTAAAGGGTCTCTGTCCTCACACTCACGGAGGAAGCAGACGCTGTCATGCCTCTGTTCTCTTGTGTCCCTACCTTCATGGAAGAAGTCATTAGCCACGTCATTCGTGCATGCCTCTGTTTGCCTTATGCCTGCATTTGCCTTATGCCTGCATTTGTGAGCGTCTGAACTTGAAAGGAACAAAGGTAGAACATGAATTCCATTTAAGTGTGACAACCTGATTTCAGTCCCTGCAAGCCACATGGTGGAAGGAGACTGCAAGATGTCCTCTAAGCTCCCCATGTCACAGCACATGCCCATATACATGAATGTGTGTGTACATACATGCACACACATGCATATGTGCACAGCAACCACTTGGTGGCTCTCAACCATCTGTAATGGGATCTGACATCCTCTTCTGGGTGTGTGTGAAGACAGATTACTCATATACATTAAAATATATATTTTAAAAAAGGGTAAAGTGTTTCTGTGTTCCTGGTAACTGTTTACTTTCTACACCCTTGCTGTCCATAAAAGTTGCCAGTTAATGTTTAATTAGTCCAGGACCCACAATGATGAGATGTCTTCCTGGTTGGAGATTGTAGTCTTAACAGCTTCCTAGTACTCTCAGCCAGAGACCTGCCGTCTTTTACTTCTCTTCGTTCCACTTTATCACTTCTTCTTTTTGCTGGGTTCTGACAGAGCCATGAAATGATAAAGTCACAAACCAGGTGGTGGTGGCGCATGCCTTTAATCCCAGCACTTGGGAGGCAGGAGGGGAAAAAAGAGATAAAGTCACATAAACTGCAACTCCAACTGTCACTGCAGACCTTGATCACAACCTAATCCACACAGTAATTGGGGTAGCCCCTTGATCAGAGTTACACTTTACCAAATCTTAGTGCGTTTCTGGCTCCCCCATCCCACCACAGTTGTGATCACCCCTCCACCTCTGTCAAGAATGAGGATCCAGGGCCAGCTGGATGGCTCAGGGGGGCAAGCCCAGGGACCTGAGTTCCTTCCCTGGAACCCAAGGCAGAAGAAGAGAAGTGACTCCCCTAGTTGTCCTCTGACCTCCACACACGTGCACACACATACACAGAATAAGATACTTGAGTATATTAGAAAGGAAGGCACAAAGACCCAGGCCATTTCCACACCTGCCATTTATTGGACTCTAAAGTAGGTTGCCTCTGGGCCCCTCACAACTTCTCAGACATCTCCCATAAGGCTTTAGGAAGATGCCATCATTCTGTGAAGGCCCAGAGCCTATCCCAGACTTAGAGCCCCAAGTGGACTCCCCAAGAGCTTTGAGGGAGCTAAAGGAAACAGACAGGGAAGGCAAGGTGCTTCAGTGCAGGGGGGTGATACCAAGGGAAGGCTTCAGTCCCCTGGTGTCTCCTTAGGGTATACTGAGTCCTGAGGAAGAATAGCTGGGGTTGGAAACAGTGGGAAGTCCCTAGGCTGAGCAGGCCACGTCTAGATGGCAACTTTGAGGAGCCGTTTGATGTCAGGCTCAATGTTGATGGTTTGGAAGGTGCGGCGCTGTAGCGACGGAAGGGCTCTCCTTCTGGCCCTATGAGGAACTTCTCAAAGTTCCAGGCCACATCTGAGCGGCGCACAGGACTCCACATGATGAGCTTGGGGTCGGTCATGAGGGAGAATGGGTCGTCATAAGGGTAAGGCAGCTTGTCTTTCAGGTAGGCAAAGACAGGATGCTCGTTTTGCCCGTTGACCTCACACTTTTGGGTAAGAGTGAAGGTGGGCTGGTACCCACGCCCAGGGCGGACATACTTGAGGCTATTCAGGATCTCTTCATTCTGACAGTTCTCCTGGAGGGAAAGACACAGAGTGTGAAAAACGGAAGAGGAAACCAAGGGCTCACCAGTGTAAACCTTTGCTTCTCCAACACTCCCTCCCAGGATCACTCTTTCCGTTGTGTACATGCGTGTGTTGCACGTATGCGTGTTCTACATTTGCTTCGCCTTACTCTCAGCCATTGTGTTGTTGGTTTTTATTTTTTACATTTATTTTAGTGAGTGCCACATTGCTCATGTGGAGGTCAGAGAACAACCTGCAGAATTCACTTGGGTTCTGAAGATTGAACTCAGGTCATGGAGCTTGGTAGCCAGTGCCTTTGCCCACTGAGCCATCTCTTCAGCCATGGCCTTTGGTGGAATGCTGAGCTACGTCCAGAACTTTGGAGGCCAGGGAATGCTACATGATTGAAGGAAAGAATCCCCTCTCACACGGTCTCCTCTAACTTCTACCTGTGTTCTGTGGTATGTGCACCCACACACACATTAAAATGAATGAATAAATAAATGTGCTTAAAGAGTCAATACTTTTGAACTGTTGCTTCTGACCCTAATCCACCCAGAGCAATTAACAGTGTGTTTGGTGCTTTAGGGAATCTTGAGTTCAGGGAATAAAAGGAAAGGGGGCTCAATTTATGCATAGAACCTGCCCGTCTACTGGTGTGCCTACAAATGGGCACACATATGTGCACAATACACACACACACACACACACACACACACACACACACACACACACACACACACACACACACAAGAACTTCCTACCACCGTTTTTTCTTTCCTCTGCCCTTCTGGTTCTGTGGATATTGAGTGCATCCTTTGCCTACACCCTACACAACTCTTGAGTCAAGGGTGAAAGTCCCAGGTGAGTGACATTTATAGCCTCCTCCAGCTTTTATCCTTCCTTGTCCCAGAGCTAAAATGCAAATAGGAGGAGGAGGAGACTTTGATGAAGAAAGACCCCATCCAAAGGAGTCTTCGTTTTTAGCTGCTATGAGAGCAGAGCAAGTTAGTGACAATAGTGAACCCACTCCAAATAGAACCACTTAATGACCAACAGGTATGAATTAACTAGGCTAAGGGTGAATACTCTAGAATGGGGTTAGGGAGGCTGTTAAGCAATTCCACGTTAATTTCTATCCCTCATCTCCAGGCTAAGAGTCAGCTAGTTCCCTCTGAGAGAAAGTGCCTTCCTTTGACCTTCTAAAACCATTAATACGGTTCAGGCTGCCAAGCAGCCCCAGCTGATCTATGAGACTTCCAACTCTAGTGCAAATAGCTGCCTGGCTCCTGTTAATGACTCCTTCCAGCAACTGGCCAGCCACAAGTGAGGTGTAAGGCCAAGGGTACCTCCTGGATTGAGAAATGCCTCCAAATGAGGTTTCGCCCTTTCTGTCTCTCCCTGGTAAAGTCTAAAAAGAGACTTGAGAGGAAAGGACCGTAAGCATAGTGATGGCTTTCTGGGTTATCACCGCCGTCCTTCCTGTGTATACCTCAGCCATCCTCCCTGTGTATATCACAGCTGTCCTCCTGCGTATATCACAGTCATCCTCCTTGTGTATATCACAGCCATCCTCCTTGTGTATATCACAGCCATCCTCCCTGTGTATATCACAGTCATCCTCCTTGTGTATATCACAGCCATCCTCCCTGTGTATATCACAGCCATCCTCCTTGTGTATATCACAGCCATCCTCCCTGTGTATATCACAGTCATCCTCCTGTGTATATCACAGCCATCCTCCCTGTGTATATCACAGCCATCCTCCCTGTGTATATCACAGCCATCCTCCCTGTGTATATCACAGCCATCCTCCTTGTGTATATCACAGCTGTCCTCCCTGCGTATATCACCTTATATGTCACAGCCATCCTTCCTGTGTGTATCTCAACTGTCCTTCCTATGTCACAGCCATTCTTCCTGTGTGTATCTCAACTGTCCTTCCTGTATATGTCTCAGCCATCCTTCCTGTATATGTCTCAGCCATTCTTCCTGTATGTATCTCAGCCATCCTTCCTGTATATGTCTCAGCCATCCTTCCTGTATATGTCTCAGCCATCCTTTCTGTGTGTATCACAGCCATCCTTTCTGTGTGTATCACAGCCATCCTTTCTGTGTGTATCTTAGCTATCCCTTCCTGCCACTGTGAGTTGTGAACTCTAATTAGAGAGTCCACTTAAGGACGCCTGGCTTGCTTGTTAAATCAAAGCTAGACACAGAATCCCCAAAAGACATCTTGAGGCGTACAGGCTGAAGCTGTGGAACACCGGCACGTTATTCAGAGACAGCTGGGTGCATGTGAAGCCCAGAGGAAGCACACGCACGCTGCAAACCTTTTGTTTCTCCCATGTTCTCTTTTCAATTTGCTGATTAAAAACAAGCCTCTAGATAATGAATTTGTTTACATTCTCACACTACTTTAGTCTTTCTAGGTACGTTCATGTGTCTTATTCCATGAGCTTCACAATAAGCTTATTAAATCAATACACGAGGAACCTCAGACAGAGAACTAAGTGCCTCTTACAAGGGCATCAGAGCCATTAAAGGGTAAAGCCAAGAGAGCAGGAACTAAGGACTCCCAGTTATCAGCTTAGTCCCAATTGTTTGTCTGAGCCAAGTTCTCCAGGCCAGGCTGGCCTCAAACATAGTCAGAGGATCAGAATCACCTTGACTTTCTGATCTCCCTGCCTCCATTTCACAAGTGCTGGGATCACAGACAAGCTACCACAGCTGTTCTATGCAATGCTTGGGATCATACGGTTTTGTGTATATGAAGCAAGCACTCTACCAACTGAGCGAGATACATTTGCAGGCTGGTTTTTTGAGATCTTGCTCTGTAACCCGGGTTGGCCTCAAATTCATATCAATCCTCAGCCTCCACCTCAGCCACCATTCTAGGACCTTCAGGAATGCTTGCTTTACCATCTTTACCGTGCCAGGTATGATTTTTTTGTTTGTTTGTTTGTTTTGTTTTTCGAGACAGGATTTCTCTGGGTAGCCTTGGCTGTCCTAGACTCACTTTGTAGACCAGACTGGCCTCCAATTCACAGCAATCCACTTGCCTCTTCCTCCCAAGTGCTGGGATTAAAGGTGTGTGCCACTACACCTGGCCTTAGTTTGATTCTTAACCTTCTAGTTTCTTCACTCATTCATCCAGCAAATAATTAATAAGTTACTTTGCTGGTACCCAGCAAAGACACAATGGAGAGACCTGGTAGCAACCCTCATAGAATATTCTGGAAAGACAATAATAAAAGCCACTCTCAGTATTTAATCTCAGAACATATCTACTTCCCTTTGACATTTCACACTCACCTAGATTGATGAAGCATGCCCTTCAATTTCAGATATTTCAACACACACACTCACCCCTTTCTTTATCCTACTCAAGTTCCATCAATCAACTCCTTAGGTATAACCCAAGGGACTCCTCACCTGATGTCCAAATTGGTTGCAAGGGAAGCCAAGAATCACCAGGCGCCTGGGAAAGCGACATTGCAACTCATTGAGCTGGTTGAAGTCCCGGGTAGTTGTTCCTCAGAGAGATGCCACATTCTCAATCAGCACTGCCCTGCCTCGGAACGTGTTAAAATCTATCTTCTCCCCATCCAGGCTGATAGCACTGAGATCATAGAAAGACTTGGCAATATAAGCCATGGTGAAGTGCAGTGAGCCCTGGCCAGCTGTGTGAGCCCACTTAAGTCCCCTGAGTGGGTAGGAAGACAGGAGGAGCCGGGAAGGACGGAAAGGAGTTCACAAAGTGCCTTTGAGCATTCCCAGGATGACTTAGCAAAACCAGGCACCCACCTGTGTATTGTTTGAACAAGGCTGTGACTCCTCCTATTTAGTCTCTGGAACAAGGCCGCCTCCTGCCCCACCCTACTGGCAACCTGGCAAGGGCCAATTTGATATCTATGGGCAGATGTGAATAATTCACTCCTTGCTGGAAACCAGAGCCCTAAAGGTCAAATGGGGAGGAAAGAAGGGAGGGCGCATGCAAGATTGACTTCTACTTGCCCTAACAAGTTGTTTTTACCTGACAGATATTTTTAAAAATGCATTTATTGAGCACCAGTCTCTGAATTGTGAGAGGTCAGATATGCCCAGGTCTGGTGTCCACCTGACTCAAATGAGTGCTAAGATATATGCTAGTTTTATCTTTCTTTGCTTTCTACAAGCAGAACCAAAGGGACCTTTAGGAGGAGGGTGTTGTTTTCTAGAAGCCAATGACTTTGAATGCCTGAGTTTGCCCCAGGCAGATGGGATGAAGCCGTGATTGCCTCAGAAAGCCTTTTGGTGAGTGATGTTCCTTGTCCTGGAGAACACCGAGGTCTTTGTCCCTGCACTGTACCATGTCCTACGTTAGAATCTCTGTCGCCATTCCACACTCCCCGACCAGTCACGAGGATGCAGTTGTTCCTGGCATAGTGGTTGATTAGGGGGATGGGCAGTCTCAGAACAGATGGTAAATTCTGGGTAGACAAATTGTACCTGCCTCCCTCTCAGACGAAGGCTCAGTCTCCGAGACTTTCAGGAGGAGGTTTGTGTGAATGTGCGACCATCTCCTCACAGGAGGAAACACACAGGGAGGCAAAGCAGCTGTGATTCCAGATAGGCTCCTGAGACATCTCCAAAGCCAGTGTGTATGGTGGGATATCTTTGGCCTGCTGATGGTTGTCATTGGGGCCCTCTCTTGGAAGCTCACAGAGGCTGAAGAGACCATAATGTCAAGAATTGGCCAACTAAATAAGGAACTTTTAAGAAATACTTGATTTCTCCATCAATAAAACTAACAATTAGGCTTATCCTGGCTATTTTAATAAGGCAAGTGTTTCCCAGAGAGAATTTTCATCAGTACATATCCATTAGGAGCCATCTCCTTAGAGCAGAGTCAGCAAGGCTGAGGCAGCTAGTCTTCAGGATTTGATTTGTTGGGAGGCAAAGAAACAACTTGCCAGAGAGTATCCAGCAAGTCGGCCTCGTAGCTTGATCTGTTTAGGGGTGTGGGACTCATAGTCTCAGCTGACAGCTCCCCCCAAAACAAGTTTCCATTATCCAAGTGGAGATGGAGTCTTTGGAAACCACAAATGGTGGCAAGAAGTCAAGTGTCCTGGGATGTGACAGAGTCCTTTGGCTATAGCCAGTAAATGTCCCTATGGAGTCAGAGGGACTTAGCAGTGGTGTAAATAAGAACTTGATATTAACCTGCCAGGTTTCGCTTCCATCTAGAGCTCTCCCCAGTACCCCAAGCTTCCAAAGAGAGAGCGATGCCTTGTGCTCACTGCTCCTCTGCAAGCCCTCTTCAGGCAAGCCATGAGTCTTGAGTCAGAAATGGCTTCTTACTTCCTCTTCTTCAAGAAACCCTAAGGCCCTCATGGGTCTCCTGGATGCTCACTTCTCAAGGTTGAGAAAAACTGTTGAGGTTTTCCTAACAAATGTCTCCAAGGGCACACACTGCCCCTGCTTTCCTATAGCGTTGGGCACACACTAACAAGGCGTGCTCCCTATGGCTTTCTGCAACAGAGCGATGGCTCTTAGTTGTAGCAGACAGGAAGGCCTAGGTGGGTGAAGAGAATCACATGTACACAGATATTCCAACGCCTTACATCTAGACTCTGGTTTCTTACATCTAGACTCTGGTTTCTAGGCATAACTCTGCTGTCTGCTTGGGGCCCTCGGTCAAGTCTTCAAACGCGCTCTGAGAACCTGTTTCCTTATCTGCTGACCTCATAAAAATAAACACCCTCTCTAACAAAGCGACTATTCAGAGTGTGGGAAGTGCTCTCTGTGTGCAGGGATTTGGGATGAGCACCGCCCTGCTGTTTTATTCCTTTCTTCTTTGTAGTGCCCCTTTTAATCCTATTTTATTTGCTCTTCTTATTGCTTCTACCTTCCTTCTCCACCCCAATCCCTTCCAACACCCCAACACTAAGTTGGAGAGAAAGGTTACAGGGGAGAGGGGGTGGCATTCCCCTTAGCTACTTCCTGCTGGTTAGGGCGCTGGGTTCCTTGGGGCAAGTCCAGTCTTCAGTTCAGGAGATCTCCAGCTTCTCGCCAAACTGCGTCACCGGCAACCAGGAGCAGCAGGGGCAGCAGCAGCCTCCTCCTTCTTTCTCGGCAACCCCTGTCTCTCTCCTGGCTCTGGCAATTTATGCCCTCTCCAGAGCGCTAAGAATTAAACTATCTGCAGCTGGCCAAGAGCCCCTCTCAGAGCCTGCACGAGGCAAATAGTTTGCTGCTATGGACAGTCTGAAGGAGGCCCACACCCCACACCTGGGATTAAAACAAGACCATGTTTACATAACATAACTGACTGTTTAAAGATACCAAAACTTTCCACTACACTTCTTCGTTCTACACATGTGCCCATGTCTGTCTCCTGCATCTCAACAGCATCAGCACCTCATCTTCCTTGGTTCTAACCTGCTTCTTCTCCCATGGGGTATCCAGTGGCAAATCCAAAACATTACTCAATCCTTCCTAATGCCCTCAGGAAAGAATTTCCTGACCCATCCACAGCAGACAGCCACCATTTTGGCTTTAAAGATTCTGCCCCCTCCCAGCCCTAAGCCTTCTGCTATGAGTTCACAGGAGGGCAGTGGGGGTTTGGCTTTGGCCTCTTCCGCAGGTGTCACTAGGGAAGACAGATAAAGCTCACCACCTCCATTGTCATTCTGTTGTGGCTTTAGGGTCCCTAGGTCCCTTCTATCAGTTTTTTACCCTGCCTCCTACCTCACTTCCAAGGTCCCAATAACACAGTCTCCCCAGGATTCATACAGGCATGCACACCTATGGTTTGAAATATTCTTTATTTTGTAAACATCTGTGTTTAAAATAGATGAACCCTGCTCACAATTCATATAATGGACCCAAGACACAGTACACAAAGTTCACCCATCACAGGGAGATAGTGGGACTCAGGTGGTGTACCAGGGTGAGTTGATCTCGAGCAATGGGCAGACAGGCCAGAAAAGCCTGCTGAACAGTCGAGGCCAATGACATAGCCCAAGCCACCTCCCAGACTGGCAGTTCGGGTGAGGCAAACTTCCGAATAGAGTAAGCACAGGTGCTCTTCATATCCCAGCTTTCCTTCTGCTGCCATACTTCGTCAGAGCTGTGACCATGGTGCACAGTCCAGACTCCCAGCCCCATGTTTTCCCTCCCAAAATCCTTAGGGTAGTGAAATCAAGTCCTTTCTCAAGGCACTGGGACAGCAAGACCTGTTACTTGCCATAGGTTAGGGCCAGTGCCTTGTATACATTCTCCCAGGATCCCCCTGACTGAAGGCAGGTCTGCTCACCTATAGTGTGACTCTACTAAGGTCAGACCCCAAGGAAGCCACCTCAGTCAGTCATGGTCCAATGGTAGGGCCAGCTCTTTACCTTTCTAGTTAGTCAACAGTGGACTACTGTTCTCACTCTCCTTTTCCCTTCACCAGAAATCCTGAGCTGCCCTCTCCTGCCGCCTGTTTCCTGGTTTGCTAAATCAGGAAGAATTTCCTTCCTATTCCAGTTTTGGAGGGCTGAAAGGGTGTGGGGCTCTCTATCTTCACATCTGTGCCCTGGATTTGAAAGGTCCCCAGTCGGTGAATGTTGAGTCAGTGGCCAGTTCCTTCGCTTTGGCTCCAGCCCTAGGTGCACAGTGCATCTTGGGACTGTTCTCTTACCTGAGCTCCTCCCACCTTGGGAATGTAAGAACAAACCCTAGCAGGGCCTTTTCATTTTTTAGGGGCCTCTTTCAAGCTACTCTTGGGCCACAGGTTTAAAGAAACTTCCTGAGCATTGAGCTCTGGAGGAGGGTGTCCATTTCCCTCCCTTGGTAGCTACACAGCAGTTGGCAAAGTTGCAAGCCTAGAGTAAGGGGGCAAGAGGAAGGAATCTTGGAAGGCAGAACAGCACCAAGCACTTCCTCCCATACCTGCCCTTCTCTTCCTGTGTTTTAAGGCCTGTTACCCCCAGACTCTGGGGCCTAGGAAAACCTTAACTTCTGAAGGCTGGGTTCAGAGACAGAAGAGTGCCGTGGTTACATCACTTCTTACCCCTGCCAGGGAGTCTGGATAAATGTACTTACACAGGACACGCTGCTGCCATAGCACTCACTGTTTTGTGAAGCGCCCTCTGCCCTTGTTCTAACCCTGCCGTCTAGGGGCTAGCCCTGCACATCTGCTTTTGCCTTTTTCTAGAGTCCACAGTTGACTATATAATGTCTGACCCTAGGGCTCCCTTTGCCCCTTGGTGTCCTCAGGCCTTGATCCCCATCTTTAGATTCAGGAATCCAGGTGAAGAGGCTGTGTACTCGCTGCATGGGAGGTAGAGAATAGAGGTGACTTTCTCCCTGCCACCCCTCATCCTTTTGTCTTCTTCTCTGCTGGGTCGGCCTCTGGGCTCAGTCCCTCACAGAGTCCTGTAGGCAGCCAGGCAAGGCCAGACTGCAGCAGAAGGCAAAGGCAGAGGGGACCAGCCCAGGCTTGAGGACCGCCCAGTAGTGTTTCCTTCCCACCCTAGCGTTCTAGTTTCCCACATCATTGGGGAGGCAGCCCATGGCACAAGGAGGGGCGGGCAGTGGGGAGGAGAGGAGGAAGAAGCACCCTTAGCCTTTGGCCCACCCCCCGCCTCAGAGCGGGTGAGTGGTCGTCCCCGGGGCAGGGCCTGGGTCCATTCCTTTAGGAAGAGTCAGGAAGGTAGGAAGGAAAGAAGGAACTGCAATAGCAGCCACCACGCAGGACACACAGGCAAAGGAGGAGGAGACACGGATGCAAAACACATGGGAGGGAGGGAGGGGGAGTGGAGAAAGAGTAGAAAGAAAAGAAAAAGCAGCGTACACGGGATGCACTGAGAAAGGAGTCTTTAAGTGACCTTGACTCCAGCCTTGACCATTGTCCCAGGAGCTTGGGGTGGTGAGATGGTTGCAGCACATTCTGGGGTCACAGCAGGCCTGTGGCTGGGAAACAGGCTGTAAGGTTTCCACTCCAGGATAGAGGGGCTAGGGGCAGAGGCTGCTCAGAGACCACAGCAGAGCTGCTCGCAGGGGCCAGGCAGGGGAGTAGCAGCTACTGATTTTCAACAGGGTCATCAAATGAAAGGACAGCGGTGGGCAAAGCCCAGGCTCCCCTGCTTCCATGAGCCTCCTGAGGGAAGGGAGTTGTGGGCGGGGATTCCACACAGGCCCCTCAGCACCAGCAGGTCTTTGAAGAATTTGCTGGGCCCTCAGGTTTGCCTTCCTCTTCCTCCAGCTCAGCCAGCGCTAACTCAGTGCTGGCGCGTGTTCGGAGACCGTCCAGCTCTTTCCTGTGAGCCTGCAGCACCAGCTCCGTCAGACGAGTGAAGGACTGGGAAGGCGAGGAACACAAGTTAGGCCAGTGTATCCATCTCTGCTTCTGGCAATCCCACAACTGCGGTGGGAGGAGCCCCCATCTTATCTTGGTTCCCATGCGTCATCTCTTCTCCCCATCCCACTCTTCTGGCTCAGCCAGAGGCAGGGCAACAGTCCCCCATGTTCTCACCTCTTTAATGTTGAGGTTGGTGCAGGCACTTGTTTCATAGAAGTCCATGCCATACTCCTTAGCCAGCTGCAAGACAAGGGCATTTCTGAAAGAGAGTCAGTGAGGGAAGGGAGGCTCCCTGACCGTGCTGCATTGACATTAACGACTGAATGCCTCATGCCTGGGGAGACGGGGACTTTCTAAGACATAGGCTGGCAGAGAATGAGTGTTCCACCCATACACCATTTCATCCAAGTCTCAACACACACACACACACACACACACACGCACAAGTGCACATATGCACACACGCCCATGAGCATGTATTTACACTTGCCATCAAACACACACAGAAGCACACACAAAGACACAGACGCATATGTATACACCAAGGCATGCACATACAGACACATACACAGAGGCACATACATGCATGCATGCACACACACCCAGGCGCACACACAAACACACACCACTACATTAGGACACAAAGACAACAACATGTGGCATATAAATGAGAACCATGGGCTTTGAGTATAACAGACCCAGTCCAGGTGCCATGCTGCTACTCAAGAGCTGTACAAGTTACTATTAATATCCTCTGTAAGCCCAACTTCATCCTCTGGTAAAGGGGAATGACAGAGTCTGTATCCAGGGTTTAGAATGATTAAATGACGTCACACAGGGCTACATGTACGGTGCTCAATAAAAACTGTTACTCTTGTACGGTTTATGTCTTTCATCTTTTTTTTGGTTTGGTTTGGTTTGGTTTGGGTTTTTGTTTTGTTTTGTTTCTGAGACACGTTTCCCTGTGTAACAGCCTTGGCTGTCCTGGATGTGCTTTGTAGACCAAGTTGGCCTTGAACTCACAGAAATCCTTCTGCCTCTACCTCCTGAGTACTTAATGGTGTGCGCCAGGCCAGACAGTGGTGGTGCACTCCTTTAATCCCAGCACTTGGGAGGCAGAGGCAGGCAGATCTCTGTGAATTCAAGACCAGCCTGGTCTACAGAGTGAGTCCAGGACAGCCAAGGCTACACAGAGAAACCCTGTCTCGAAAAACAACAACAATAAAGGCATGAGCCACCATGCCTGGCTTTTATTATTTTTTATTCTCCCCAAAATCAATTTTATTTTAAGGACTAATGAAATACTGTTGACTGAAAAAGAAAGAGAAAACTCGTGAAGTACTCGGGTGGGGGTGGGGGAGGGTGGGGAGGGGACATGGCTCTTGCCTCAGAACATTGACCTTTGTGGTGTGTGGGAGGATGGTCTTCCTGTATGAGTGGATATGCTTTGACCATCTCTGCCCTGTGGCTTGTCTACCTGGGGACATTTCATTCCCACACTTTCCAGGCACATGGAGGCAGGAGGTCGGGACTGGGGGTGGAGTGGGTGACCCTTCTTTTACTGCAAAATGTCAGCCGTGCACAGATACTGTTAAAAATGTCAGCAGCTCCCTTCCTCATCTCTGTCATAGAGGTGATCCTGAGCACAATGTCATCACGTTTAGGGGGTCTTGGACCTGCTAGTGCTGCTGCCTTATTTTTTCCTCCATGTGGACCCCTGGTCACTGTCCTGAGGATCAGAAAGCAAACTCTCAAGAATGTCACCTCCCCAGTGCTGGGCTGTGAGTGCACTCCTGGGTCCTTGCTCTCAAGACAGGCCCTGCAAATACCACAGAGGCCTGAAGGGTGGGCCTTCACGTACCTGCTGGCCCTGCTCTCTCCCCACCTGCCGCTTCTGCTCTTCATCAGCCTTGTTCCCTATGAGGATCTTCTGGACTCCTTCCGGCGCATACTAGGGACAGAGCAGAGGTGGGTCCAGTGAGTGCTCCTCTTCGTTCCCAGCCCTCCCGCGCCCGTGCCCCACCCCCACCCCCAGTCTCCACTGGCCTCCAAACCACCACAGTCAAGAAGCCTAGAGACATCTCGGTCTCTGTCAGCTGCAGGGCATGGCTGACATGTCCTCTCCCCTGAACTTTCTAGGGCAGAGCTCTGGACATTGTTTCTCTGTCTCTCTCTCTCCCTCCCTCTCCCTCTCTTTTTCCCCCTTACATGGCAGCCAAAAGCTGCTTCCAATGAACCTACATTTATATACTTTAACCTACCTTACATGAAAAGCAATCCAATGTCCTCATTTTTTTAAATTATAGGAAAAGGGAGGAATGTTAGCATATGGCTCCAGTCTGCCTAGCAACCTATGACATCATTACCAACCTGCCACTCGGTGTGTCCCTGCCCAGGACTATATAAAATGACAAACCCACCTCATCTCTCTTACATTTTTCTCCTCTCTTGCTGTCTCTATTTCTCTCTCTCTCTCTCTCTCTCTCTCTCTCTCTCTCTCTCTCTCTCTCTCTCGTGCCCCTCCTTCCTTCTCCCCCAATTCTCATACAATAAACTTCTCCATGTTAAAAAAAAAAAAAAAAAGGAACCCTAGAGACAGAGGAGGCTCCCAGAGTACTGAAGCCCCTATCCCTTTATCTGTGGTTTTGTTTTTCACAATTTCAATTACCATCAGTCAGCCTGGATCTAAAAATATTAAATGCAAAATTCTGGAAATAAGTAATTCATAAGTAACTTTTATTATAGCACACTGCAATCTTGCTATTACTGACTTTTTTTTTTTACTGTGTCTATATATTTTTGTCACAGGTATTCAAGACGAGGGAAAACCAGCACATGAAGAATTTGCTACTATCTAGAGTTCTCAGCTTCCATTGTGAGTCTTGGAATGGAGAGTCATGGGGACTATAATACCATGGCTGACCCCAAGAGTGTCACAAGGACGTCATAGAGTAGAAGATGCTCCTACAGATGCCTCATTCAGTTGAACAAATGGTGTCTGAACTACAAAGGACTGTGGACATCATATAGCCTTCAGTTGACAGATGAGGGATTGGGGACCCAAGGGGCTGACATGGCTTTGCCAAGGCTCCACCACATGCAAAAGCAGGTCTAGAAACCCAGACTTGCAAGTCCACCTGGTCCCGAGGCTTTGGGAAGGATGCTGCCCATGAGGCAGTCTTGGGACTAATGCATCTCCCAGAAAGACATGGCTACGGGGAGCCTTACAGGATACAGGGCTAGTACAAGAGAGTATGGAAGCTTCAGCTTTTTCTGCCCAACTTACCCAAAGGTCTCTATCTAAGGCCGTAAAAGACAAGATGTTTGCCCCACCCTTAGAGTTGTTTTTTGTCCTATGGCCCTTTTTTTTCCCCCTAAGCACCCTTCCCCCATCCCATCAGTGAGGCCATGTCTCCTACCTCATCCACGTCACTGACCCACTTCATGATGTGTTGGTAAGAGCGCTCACTGCTAATGTCGTAGACTAAAAATATTCCCTGAGAAAGAAAGAGACAGGGATGGGAGATATACACAGGAGAACATACGGTCTTGTGCAGAATGGCCGTCCTTGTATGTCCAGCCCACTCTCCCGTCTCCCTGCCTACAATGAGGAGCCCTCAGAATCTAGCCAGGCTCTTTCCCTCAGATGCTCCCCTTTCCCTCAGATGCTCCCCCTTCCCTCAGATACTCCCCTTTCCCTCAGACATTCACAGCCGCCACTCTGTAGGCCCACTGTAGGCCTGCCGTTCTTAGGCAGGAGGGCACTGCATAACTTGACCTGGCTCTCTGGTTTAGGGCAGAGGGTGGAGATCAGAGGTTGTGTGAGTAAAGAACACAGGTAAATTAAGTGGTCTGTGAATAGTGGAAGAACAAACACTTGGTGAAAACCCAAGGGTCCCCAGCAGGCACTCTGGGGGTCCCACATTAGGGTACAGTGGCACAGGTGTTGCGAACACCCAGTGCTGGAAGTGTGGGTAGCAGCTTCCTGGCTCTAACCCTGGAACAGTGGCTCACCTGGGCCCTCCGATAGTACTGCTTCGTGATGGTCTGGTACCTCTCCTGTCCTGCTGTGTCCCTGCGAGAAAGAGCCAGTCCCTCAGAGAAGGGACCATGGAGACAGAAGATGAGAGAGGAACAGGAGCTAGAAGCCCCTATACCCTAGGAGGAAGTGCTGGGGAATTTCGGTGCTCTAGTCCCCAAGCCTATCCAAATACATCTGAGTCTACAGTGAGGGGCCTGGTTCTTGGTATCGGCCTCTTCTGAGCCATAGACAGATCTCCAGAATTCAGCCACTATGGCCATGATTGGCCAGAGGGGAGGATCTGTCACACATCTGATGCCCAGGACATCTCCAAAGGCAATTCCCATGTCATTCTAGGATTGGGAGATAGCGCCATAAACTGGTATGGGTTTCTTTAGGTCAGAGAGCCGCAGCAGCCCCTGGTGGCCAATAGTGGAAACTGCACCATGTGGTACTGAGGCACTCTTTTAAAAAAAAGTCACAGCCAAGGTGCTTTTGCCTTCATGTCTTTTGTTTTGTTTTGTTTTTTATTAATTCCTTCATATTACATCTCAATAGTTATCCCATCCCTTGTATCCTCACATTCCTCACTCCTTCCCACTTTCCCTCTACTCCCCTCCCCTATGACTGTGACTGAGGGGGACCTCCCCACCCCCATATATGCTCATAGGGTATCAAGTCTCTTCTTGGTAGCGTGTTATCCTTCCTCTGAGTGCCACCAGGCCTCCCCATCCAGGGGACATGGTCAAATATGGGGCACCAGATTTCGTGTGAAAGTCTCCACTCTCCACTCAACTGTGATGAATGTCCTGACCATTGGCTAGATCTGGGTAGGGATTCGAAGTTTACTGCACGTATTGTCCTTGGCTGGTGCCATAGTTTGAGCGGAACCCCTGGGCCCAGATCCGCCCATCATAATGTTCTTCTTGTAGGTTTCTAGGACCCTCTGGATCCTTCTATTTCCCCATTCTCCCATATTTCTCTCACCTAAAGTCCCAATAGAATCTATCTGGTGTTATCTCAGAACACTGGGACTAGGGCTTCCTCAAGACCCAGCTATTCCACTCCTTGGAATATACTCAGAAGAAGCTCTAGCACACAACAGGGACATATGCTCAACCATGTTCATAGTGGCCTTATTCATAATAGCCAGAACATGGAAACAGCCTAAGTGTCCCTCAGTAGAAGAATGGATAAAGAAACTGTGGTACATTTACACTACGGAATACTACTCGGCTATTAAAAACAAGGAATTTCTGAAATTTGTGGACAAATGGATTGAACTAGAAATGATCATAATAAGTGAGTTAACCCAGAAGCAGAAAGACTCAAATGGTATATACTCACTTATATCTGGACACTAGCCCAAGGGGCATGTCCCATGAAAATCTTTACTTATCAGGAAAGTGGGATAGAGGGGAGGACATCCGATTGCCTTCAGGTCTTAACCACAGTGGTACAGCTCCAGAGTATGGCCTAATTCTGAGATAAGCCCACAACTATTTTACCAACTCCTTCTAATGCCTTCCCTTTGGTGACTTTTCATCAGTCTCATAGTTTGCTGTGATTAAGGTTCTCAGAACAAGGGATGGGGGGGGGGTGTCTCTGATCTCACTCTTTGTAGAAGTATCTGCTGTCCCCTGATTCGGCTTAGAGATTTTACCAATAAATGACAGGTGCACTCAGGGCCAGCTCAGAATCCTCCTTCCTTTGCCTGCTTCCTCCCACTGCCCAACTCACCAGATCTGTATCCGCACTTTGATGCCATCTACTTCGATGGTCTTCATCTTAAAGTCAACACCTGGAGAGAGCAAGCATGTTGGTTAGGAAGGGCCCTGAGGAAGAAGGCTGAGAGGAACACTCGCACAGAGGCGACGTCACTTTGGTTCATGTGACCCAGAGGTGACCTGAGGCAAGCACCTTCTCTAGCATTCTAACTGGAGCATTGGATGGGCTGTCCCTCTACCTCACAGCTACAGGTATAGCTACCTTACTTCTCAAGCTTCTGTTTCCATGGCAGTAAAAAGTGGGGCCAGCCAGGTGTGGTGGCACACACCTTTAATCCCAGCTCTGGGGAGGCAGAGGCAGGTGGATCTCTGAGTTTGAGGCCAGCCTAGTCTATGGAGTGAGATCCAAGACAGCCAGGGCTACACAGAGGGGTGGGGGGGGGGAGGTAGAACCCTATAAATTATCTTCAGGTTGCTGAGAGAAGACGCTGAGAGACACAGCGCTGGCCTGCACGCTCCAGGCCAGCTATCATTGACTTGGTGCAGTGCCTGGCATGTGACAAGTGCACAAAGCCTGTGAACTGACGAGAAAGAGGCAGGAAAGTACAGGAAACCCAGAGTTCTCAAGTTCCTTTCCCCATGGCCCTGAGAGCTAAAGTGCCAGTCACACCAGATCGAAGGGCCCAGAGCAGAAACATCTGAGGAAACGTACAACAAGAGTAGTGAGCACCAGCAGCAGCAACAGGCTTAACTGTGCGTGCTGGCAGGACAAGGAGAGATGCTTAGATCACCACACCTTTCCCAGCCCCAACTGTGCCCAGTGACTCCAGAGCTAGGTCTAACAGAGTAAATGGAAAGGCTCAAGTACTATCTGCAAGCGGGTCACAGGGCATCATATTCCAGAGTCTTCAGCTAGGGCACAGGAGAAAGGTACCGCTGTGGACTATCTGTCACCAGAGTGTCCCAAGGGTGCGAGCATCCCTAACACCATTGCCATCCTACCTCCACATCCGGGCTTTGCCACGCAGGAAAGCATGTTTTCTTATCTTTTATGTCCCCAGCTTTCCACAAATATGGACATTAATGTCAGCCTTGCCCCTCCCACCACCAAGAGCAATCATCATTTAATTAGAAGGGAGAAAAAGCTTCAGAAAGGAAGACCTGAACTACATCAAATCAGGCAGACATGAATCATCTGGTGCCTGCCCAAGCTGATTCACAGCTACTCAGCTGTACTTTTCCAAATGGCACTCTTCCCTGTGCAAAGAGAAAGGGTGATGAAGAGGAAGAGGATAAAAGGGAGAGAGGGACAGCTGGCCCTGGTGGGAGGCAGCAGCCTGCTTCCTCCTCCCTCGGACAAACAGTTATAAGGAATTGGCTGCTCCTCAGAACCTGGCCTAGGAGATGACTAAGAATCCAGATGTTCTTCTTGAAGTATGGCACCTTCTTCCAAGAAGGTGCAGGGAATTTCCCATGTAATAAACCTAGGTCACGCTCAAAGCTTGCTCAGGAGCATGCCTTGTTCAAAGTATTCACAGGAGAGAAGGAATAGACGGTTTTCTTGCTTCTACTGAGCATCTGTGAAAATTTCCATTGTGTTCTGCGAAGGGTCTCAGTCTTAGTGTGGGCCCAGCAGCACTGATACATGGTCCCTTGCCTTACAGGGGAGAGTAGGGAGGAGACAAAGGCCCAGATGCAAATAACCTGCCTGAGGTTGGCACAGCATCTATGGGTTTCAAATTCAGGCTTGTTTGATGCTGGAATGCATGCTACCTCCTATCTGGCTTCTTGGTGGGTGGGGGGTAGGAGAGAGTGGCATGCTAGCATGTCAATTCCACATGAAGTGGTGATGTCACTATTATTAGTTTCACAGGGTCTAGAGTAAGGAGCCTCTTGGACCACCTTTGTGGGAGTCTCTAGACTGTATCAACCATGGTGGGACGATTCAGTCTAAACACGGGTGATGCCATTTCAGGGGTTGGGGTCCTAGGCTGAAGAAAGTGGGAAGATGGGCTGGAGAGATGGCTCAGTGGTTAAGAGCACCACCTGCTCTTCCATAGGTCCTGAGTTCAATTCCCAGCAACCACATGGTGGCTCACAACCATCTATAATGAGATCTGGTGCCCTCTTCTGGTGTGATGGCATACATGTGGGCAGAATACTCTATAAATAATAAATAAATAAATCTTTTAAAAACACACACACAGAAATATTACAAGAATATATTTTAATTTTAACCCCAGGTGTGGGATATGGGGCTGCTTCACAACAGCTGACTGTGATTTGCCTCATGCTCTAGCAGAGGCATGATTTGCCAGCTGCAGATAGTTTCTGCGATTGTGTGATGTTTGGAATTCTAGGGACTTTTCACAGGGCGTATAAATGCTAGGGCACCAAGAAGCATGGTGGGGTTATTGATTGGTTGTTGGTTGAGGTTTGTTAAGCAGCAATGCACAAAGAAACAAGTAGAAGAAATTAGATACCCTATGAGCATATAAAGGGAGAGGAAGTCCCCCTCAGTCACAGTCAGAGGGGAGGGGAGTAAGGGGAAAATGGGAAAATGGGAGGGAGGGAGGAATGGGAGGATACAAGGGATGGGATAACCATTGAGATGTAATATGAATAAATTAATAAAATTTTAAAAAATAAAAGTAAATAAATAAATGGCTCTGTTATATACTATTAAAAAAAAAAAAAAAGAAAGAAAGAAAAGAAATTAGATATCTTGACTGCGAAAATGAAACATGCCCCCAAACTCAATGCCCCTAATCGGCAGGAAGTAGTTTAATGATGTCTCACACACACCTCTTTCCTCTCTATCCTTTTTTCTCTCTCATATCTAGTGTTAGGAGTTTGAAAGGGAAAAAGAAAAAGGGTGGAAGAAAGAACCCATAAAGTAGCCAAACATTGGCTACACCTGACAGAGTCCCTCCCCTGTAGAGAGCCAAGCTGTCCCACCTATTGGCTGCTCAGCGAGCTATTTACTCAGATGTGCTCACCTGTCACATCCTCATGCGACTCTCCTCCCTACAGAAGGCTTCAGCCCATGTGCGCCCTCTCCTCATGTTTTCCTCAGTCCTAGCATCTCTTTTCCTTCTTCATGGAAGAGTCCTCCCTGCGGCTGGTACCTACCATCACGACCCTCCTTGTTGCTACTTTTGTATCTATTAGGAAAAAAGACCATTCTCCATCTACCTCCGCCCCAGGGCTTGCTCACGTTTGGCCTCTCTAAGGAGGAGTTTGGATGGGCACAGATTTGAATTTGGGAGGTGTGAGGTGAACCTTGAGGAACTGTATCAGGCTTCAGGGTCTGTGGCTTGTACCTCAGTCACTGAACGCTCAGGACAATAGTTTTCAAAGTGTGTTCCCAGACTTGCAGCCTTAAAGCATCATCTTGGACTTAGAAAGGGCAAGTGGCTGGATCCTACTTCAACCTTGGAGAATCGGAACCCTAGGGATGTGAGGCCAGCAGTCTGCTCCAACAAGCTCCCAGGAGACTCCCACACATCTTTAGTTTGCCAGCCACACGGTTCAAAAGCTTTGCACCTGAAGTGCCAAGAAAGGCAGCGCAGGCAGTCTCTCTGCAGAACCTTGGCTAAATTTAGAATTACTCAGGAGATTTTTCTCTTTTTTCACTTTAAGGCAGCTACCTTAAAACATAAATAATAAAAATTAAGGAAAACAAAGAAATGGAAATATAGCTACCTTCACTTGCCTAAACCTACTGTCACGATGTGAGCAAGACCCAGAAACTGTATTTTAACAGCACTTTGTAGAGCAGTAGTTATCAATCTTCCTAACACTGTGACCCTTTAATACAGTTCTTCATTCTATAACCCCAACCATAAAATAGTTTTTGTTGCTACTTCATAACTGTAGTTTTGCTACTGTTATGAATCATAATGTTAATACCTGTGTTTTCTGGTGGCCTTAGGAGACCCCTGTGAAAGCGGCACTTGATCCCCAAAGAGTTGTGACCCACATGAGAACCGCTGCTTTAGTGTGGCAGGATGCCAGCTAGAGAGAAGTCTGAGAACATAGTGTAGGGGAAGAGACATTGGCTAGCCCTAGAGTCAGAAAGACCTGGGTCTGAGGCCTGAGTTGGGCACTTAATGTATGACCATGGGCAAGTCATACTCTCTCCCAGTTTCCATTTTCTTACCTGTAGAATGAGGATGCCACTTGCCCTTTAAAGTTTGCTGTGTATCATTAAACAACAAGCAGACAACACCTAACTCACTGCAATGAGAATGTTCCCCGGGGCGCAGACGTTTGAATTGTTGGTCCCCCTCTTGGTGGCGCTGTTTGAATAGCCTTGAGAGGCATGGGCTTTGAAGGTTCAAGGCATGGCACCATTACCAGTGAGCTCTCTCTCTCTCTCTCTCTCTCTCTCTCTCTCTCTCTCTCTCTCTCTCTCTCTCCCTTCTCTCCTTCCTGCCTGTAGTTCAAGGTGTGAGCCCCCAGCTTCTGCTCGAGTCACTGTTTGTCTGCCGCTTACCATGATTGGACTCCCATCGCTCTGGAACTGTAAGCTAAATAAACTCTTCCTCCTATAAGTTGCATCAGTCCTGACATTTTATCATAGCAATAGAAAAGTTACTGATACATCTACCTTCCCTCTACTATTGAATAAGGCTCCTGAAAGCCCTGAACTGTAAACCTGAGAACCCAACACACAGGGGATTTCACCATCAAGATCCTTTCAGTTCTGCTATTTTTGGGGTTTTAGGAGCAGCACGAACCTCAGGAGGGAGCTTTGAGAGACAAATTCTCAGGGCCCAGACCTATCAACTCTTAAGTATGCTGAAGCTCCAGCCAATCCCCAGGCAGAACCACACCCAAGGCGCATAATAATACTTGTCTTTATACAAAATGCCTCTTAGCTACAGAATCCCAGAGAGGCTCATAGGTGCAGATGTTGCTATTGTAAGGCGTGTAGAGACCAATTTATCATGTGCCCATATCCTGTAACTAAGTCAGAACTGGAAAAACCTGTCTCTTAACATCTACCCGGGTGCTCTTGACTCAGCCAGTGGCTTCCAACCCTTTGAGGCTGAGAGATCATGTTACCTCTTCATTTACACTAACCCTGATAGGTGAGGAAGTAGGCATGCGAGGAACAAGCCCATAGCCTTGGTCTGGATGTTCACGCTCCCCCCCTCCCCCGCCCCAATCACTTGCTGAAATGCAATGATATTGGGAGACATCACTTCGGCGAGGTAATTAGATCACATAGGCATGGGTCCTCATGACGGAGATTAATGTCCTTATAAAAGAGGCCTCAGGGTGGCGCACGCCTTTAATCCTAGCACTAGGGAGGCAGAGGCAGGCGAAGGAAAGAAGAGTTTGAGGTCAGCCCTGGTCTACTTAGTGAGCTCCAGGCCAGTCAAGCCTACATAGTGAGGCCATGTCTCAAAAGATGCAAAAACAAAACAACAGCAAAATAAATTTAAAACATAAAATAAAAGAATCCTGGGGAGTTTGTTAGGCCCCTTGGCTCCCTTTGCCTCTCTAGAAGGAGCCATGTTTGTAGCGGAGTGAGTCCTCAGCAGACAACGAATCTGCTCACACCTTGACTTTAGGCTTCCCAGTCCCTTGAACAATACATTATACATTTCTGTTTATAAGTTACTAGTCAAGCAAATAGTGGCAGTACATGCCTTTAATCCCAGTACCTGGAAAACAGAGGCAGAGGATCTCTGAGTTCGAAGCCAGCCTGGTCTACTACAGAGGGAGTTATAGGAAAGCCAGGGCTACACAGAGAAACCCTGTCTTGAAAAACATAAATAATTAGCCAAAGAGTCTTTGTAATAGCATGCCCCCCATCATTAGCATCCACTATATTATCTTCAGGGAACCCTTTGTTCTTTGAGATAATTAATGGCATCAATACTTCACTAACCTGACTGAAACATTTCTGTGTCCTCAAAAGATAGGTGCCAGCACTGGAGCAAAATAAACCACCTCTGCATAGACGCAGCCCAAGTTTTGGGGGCCCTGGAAAGTAAGAGTCAGGCAGATGGTGCCTCTTCCAATCCAGTGCCAGAAGCCAGCAAGCTGCTGTGTCTGTCTTGGTGCCTGCTATAGCCAGTGCCCTTTCTGTCCAAAGCTGTAGAGCCAAACCCTCTGCTCAGGGAAGTAGGTTTGGATGCAGAGTGCTCTTTGTGACTGGACCATTGGTGGGTTTGCTGCTGATGCCTAAGGTGACTTAGCCAACAGGGGTGAGGAGGGTCAGCTAATTAACTCCAGGCCAACTCCATACAAGCCAGCTCAGGTGCACACACTTGTAGTCTCGGCTACTTGGGAAGCCGAGGCAAAAGAACTGCTTGAGCCCCAGGAGGTCGAGGACCAGCCAGCTTCCTCCAGATGAAGTAGAAGGCTTATCCAGGTCATAGCAGGAGGAATGCGAGCAAAGGGATGCTATCGAGGCGCACAGATGCATCATGAAGCCGCCGGCTGGAGCCGGGGTTGGTGGCGCTATGCCGCAGCACATGGAGTCAGTCTGGACAAGCCTTCAAGGCATCCACTGAGTATGTGCACAGCCACGGCACCTTGCTTCTTGATACCTGGGAGGGTCTCAGGACTTCCAAAGGAGTCACAGCCTGTGACTGTCCACTGCCACTCAATGGCTTCCCACACTGGCAGGCAATGTTTCAACCACGGGGGTCAGAAGAAGAGTTGTAAACAACAGCCCCGTCTTCACTGTTCCCTGCCGTTGTCTTTGAGCTCTATTTAGATACAAAGCTCCTAAGGGGCGGAGAAGATATCTTGTGTTTGAGGCTTTTCGTTGCTATTGTTGATTGTTTTTGCTTTCTTTAGGTCTTTGTTTCTGTGTAAGCACAGTGCTGGGAATAAAGCCCCTGCCCCAGAGAGCAATTATGAGGGACATATACGCACAGAGGCCTGTTTCCTGCCATCTGAACACCTCACAGCCACCTGACGCCTTAGTTAAGTGTCTGTGAACGGTGCTGCCCTCACCATGTGGCTGTGGCCTAGGGAACATCAGGCCTCTTTTCTTCATGTTGGGTCCTGGCTACATAGCCTCTACCCCTAGGGCATCCGTCTCCCACAGCACCTTCCAGAGCCCATCAGGCCAAAGTGCAGAGCTAGTACAGCCATCAGTGACTGGAAAGAGGGTCAAGACTCTTCTCTGGGCACTGACATCTGGGGTGACACAAGGACAGGGCAAGACACAGACCTGGCGCTTACTTGGTTCCAAAAATATCCTAAGGGCTTGCCAGCTCTCTTGTCTAGCAGTGACGATGAAGGCTGGGCAAAGAAAGCAATAGGACTTAGCTGTCCACTGCTGACAGGGACAAGGGCAGCCCTCAGAAATATACAGGGACTACATTAAAAACACAATGGGAAGACCAGGTGGTGGTGGCACACGCCTTTAATCCCAGCACTCGGGAGGCAGAGGCAGGCAAATCTCTGTGAGTTCAAGGCCAGCCTGGGTTGCAAAGCGAGTCCAGGACAGCCAGGGCTACCCAGAGAAACCCTGTCTCAAAAAACAAAAACAAAAAATAAAAACAAAACAAAACACAATAGGAGCCCAGTGCTTTTGGCGCACGCCTTTAATCTCAGGGCTTGGGAGGCAGAGGCAGGTGGATCTCTGTGTTTTCAAGGCCAGCCTGGTCTACAGAGCAAGTTCTGGGGCAGCCGGGGCTGTTAACAAAAAGAAACCCTGCCAAGGAGAACAGAATGGGTGGTTAGGGTTTGCTTTCCAATGCTGCCTTCACCACTAGTTCCTGGTGCGGTCATAGGAGTGGGGTTAATCTCTCTAGGCCTCCACTTCCTTGCCCATTCAATGGAGGAGAACAATCCCAGTGTCAGAAGATTCTTGTGAAGGGCATGAGATAATGTATAAAACCCCCAACGGGAGTCCTATGAAATGCTAGCTGAAGACCCTACCACTCTCCCCCAGAGAAGAATAGAGATTGTCCTGGTCAGGCTGTTTCCTTCGTTCGTTTTTCAACTTGACACAACCTAGCCACCTGTGCAGAGGGAACCTCCATTGAAGAGTCGCCTTGTTCAGACTGGCCCATGACCCTGTCTGTAAAAGACTGTCTGGTTTGGTGATAGCTATGGAGGCGCCTAGTCCACTGTGGGCAACACCAGCCCTAGGCAAGCGGGCCTGGGCTATATAAGAAATCTAACTAGGCATGAGCCAGTTAGCCAGTCAGTCAGGGACATACCACCAGGATTCCTGTTCCAGTTCCTGTTTCAGTTCTTGCCCTGACTTCCCTCAGGGATCAGTTGGGACCAGGAAGCGTAAACCAAATAAATGCTTCCCTCCCCCAAGTTGCTTTTGGTTAGAGTATTTTTATCACAGTAACAGAAAGCAAATCAGAACAGAAACCAAGAGTCCAGCCCAGACAATGGAAAGAAGCCTAGGAAGCAGAGACTGTTTCCTGCTAGGGAGAGCAAGGAAAGCAGAGCAGAGCAGAGCTCCAGGCAAAGCAAAAAGCAAAGACCATCAACCATGGAACCCAAAAGGTTCCCCCAGAGTCTGGCAAAGCTAAGCTGTGTCTATGGTTATGAGCAGCCTCCTCCCTCCAGCCAGCACCTCATGGGTTAATACTAGGTGCCAGCTTGCCTGTCCGCCAACTTGAGTGCCATATGCTTGAGTGGAAACAGCGCTGTCTCTGGATGCCAAAAGTTATCACTAGGATCAACCGTAGCCCAAAGGACCAGCAGCGTGACCTGAGCCTTTTCATTAGCAATGAGACGCCACGGAAGGAACAATTTAATACAACTGAAACCCAAGGCAGACACCCAATCTCTGGGGCCATGCTGACTCCAGTTACCAAGCCTCAGAGCCATGAATGCTCTCACTCTCCACCCTGGCATGAAACTGGCACTGACATGTGCAGTTCCTATGGGTTGTGGCTAGAGGTCACTTCTAAGCAGATCACCCTGCTCAACACGGAATCAGGCTTTAGGCAGAGGCAGACTCTGTGGAGAGGCGGCTAGCTGACTCCACACTGGCATCATGGTAATCTTCATTTCAAAACTCCCTCTCAGCTGGGCAGCGGTGGTGCACCCCTTTAATTCCAGCACTGTGGAGGTAGTGGCAGGTAGATCTCTGAGTTCGAGGCCAGCCTGGTCTACAGAATGAGTTCCAGCACAGCCAGGACTATACAAAGAAACCTTGTCTTAAAAGATCAAAAACCAAACCAAACCCCAAAACTTCCTACTCAGCAAAAACTCCTCAAGAGGCTAATAAAGCCACCACCATAACTGAGGGACATGTGAGAGCAAGAAAAACATACAAGGAAGGAGAAGCCAGGGGCTGAGCCAAGAGAGGATTCAGGACAAAGGATCTTGTTCCAGGTAAAGGATGAGAATGTTGTGTCCCAACCTGCCACTTGTATCCCTCTGCTTCTGTCTGCTTACCTCACTCTTTCCTGGACCACATGCTGACTGGCTCTCTCGTCTGTGGAGTGGCAGACTGTCCCTCGCTCTGGCTTTGTTCTGAGGAAAAGGTGCACATAGACCTCAAGGCAAATGCATTAGTCACCATCACACTGTCTTGCTGTGACAGTGTCAGAAGGCAGAAACATAAGAAGATGCCTCGGTCTAGACAGAATCCTGATGCTCTAACTTACCCCAGGGTTGTATTTTAACATCCAGAGGACTGGGTGCAAAGGCTCTGATTTGGAAGCTCTGGAAATCTCACAGTGCTACTCTAGCTGTTCTTTTTCAAAGCTCAAACACATGCATGCACTTGTGTGTCCTCTAATACACACCAGTAACAACTGATTATTTAAATTGTTATTACGTATTCATTTTATGGGTGTCTGCATGCCCATGTGTGCCATGGCACACATATGTGAGTGAGCATGTGAGTGTGAGTGAGTGCGAGTGTGTGTGTGTGTGTGTGTGTGTGTGTAAGTTGGAGAACACCTCACAAAAGTCAGTTTTCTCCTACCATGTGTTCGCAGGGACTGAACTCAGGTCAGCAGGCTTGGCAGTAGGCACCTTTACTCACTGAATCGTCTCACCTGCTATTTTATTTTTTAAAAAGTTTTTAAAGTAAAAAATTAGGAAGAGGTTGGAGACCATGACCATAATTGGAGGCCTTCCCTCTCACCTGAAAGCTTAAAGGCTCAGACTTTGGGAACCTAGGCGTCTAGGGCTGTGGCCAGGTAGTGGAAATCTCCCTGTCAAACACTGACCCTCACGAGACTGCAAGGAATATGTGCCCAAGGCTTGAGTCCAAGAAACTTCTTACTCCAGGGCTCCCTACTGTTAACGTGATCTAGCAAGGTCTCTCAGGAAGCCTGGTTGCGCTGTTGAATGTCATTTCATCCCAGGAACCTTGATTAACAAGCAACATTGACTTCACTCTAAAATACCAACCCCTCATCCTTGTATGTTCCAGAGAGCCCTACTCACAGGGAAAGCACGGGAGCCACTGCCTCCTTCCCTGCCAGGTCTGTGTCTCCTATGGAATGCATCTGAGCAAAAGAGCTAGAAGCTGCTGGAAATGCCTCACCCCTTGAAGAAATCTTCCTCCTCTCCCCTCACAGTCCTAAGCATGCCTTGTGTGCTGAGTGTCTCATTGTCTTGTGAGTCCCCAAAAATCCAATACTACCCTTTGACTGCCCTAGGAAGGAGTGAACGTCCTCGAGGGAGGTGGATTCATTTGTTTATTCAAATAAGCATTTCATAAATGTTGACTGTGTGTCAGGAACTACACGAGGCACTCTGAAACAAGCAGAGACTACAGCCTATGCTCTGAGAGTGTTCACTCTAGCAGAGTGGACAGACACGGAGGAAGTAAGCCAATGCATAATTTCAGAGAAGGTCAAAAGGCCAGAGCAGGATGGAGGGAGAAGGGGCTACAAGCTACTAAAAGTGGGCTGTTCAGAGGAGACCTGTCAAGGTAGGTGGTATCTGGGTTGAGGTCTCAGTGTCAAGGAAGTACAACAGAGAGCGCTGAAGGATCAGGGCTCCAAGCAGAGTAAGCAACAAGCATCTGCAGGCAGGAATACCTTTTAGTCAAAGCCAAGCTCACAGCTCTCCAGAAAGACAGAGAGCAGAGGCTAGCATTATCTTTCTTATAATATTATTATTAACTCTTTTTTAAAAAGATTTACTCTGCCCACATGTGTGCCTGCATGCCGGAAGAGGGCACCAGATCTCACTATAGATGGTTGTGAGCCACCATGTGGTTGCTGGGAACTGAACTCAAGACCTTTGGAAGAGCAGCCAGTGCTGTTAACCTCTGAGCCACCTCTCCAGCCCTTATTATTAACTCTTAGAAAGTGAGAAAACATGCAAGACCCTTGCATCCTGTTGAGACCCTCATACATGTATGTGGACACATGTATACATAAACACATACAGATAGAGGGAGAGAAGAAGAGAGGGAAGGAGAGAGAGAGAGAAAGAGAGAGAGAGAGAGAGAGAGAGAGAGAGAGAGAGAGAGAGAGAGAGAGAGAGAATATGAATATCTTAGGCTCTAACCCTAACATATCCAGCCACAGTGGAAAGGGCAGGGCCTCCAGACACAGCCAGGAAGGGCTGTGGTGTTTGTCCCTGCTGGCCCCAGCAAGCTGAGAAATAGCCCACACCCTGTTTCCTCTCCAGCACCTTCCCTTGACCTCTGTCCTGTGAGGAACTGACTTAGTTTTCAAGATCCTGCTCAGATGTCACTTTGTGAAGCCTTATCAACCTTCCCAGGAGGGATTCTTCACTCTGAGAAGTCAAAGCATTAGGGCACACCATCCCTGTTACATGGTACCATCCTGGTTTTCTGGAAGCGTGCCTCTCAAATGACCCTGTGAGCTCCTGGGAGGCAAAGCAGCATCTTATTTACTTCATCTTCTCTTTGTCTGGCAGAAGGGCAGATCATTAAGTAATATTCAACGAAGTTGAACACATGCAAGAGAAATATGAATGAGAAAGTGGGTGAATGAATAAATGAATGGATGCAGTATATGCCAGCAGAAAAGAGCAGCCAAGAGACAATTGTAATCAAGGAAGAGCAGGCAGGGAATAGTCCGCATTGCAAAGCCAACTGCTGGTTGGTCCTCTATTTGGATCATAGTGTCCCATCACAGAGTTCTCAGTAAGTCTACATCAAAACAGTACTAAAAGGACAGCATTCAGGTCCCATCCTATGGAACCTCATCTGGCGTCCTCCGTCCCAGTTCCAGACTTCCCTCAGGGGATGTGCAGAGGAAGCAGAGGAAGCCAGGAAAGGTGTAATCACTGCCCTTTGGCTTGCAGGAGAGAGGTTCCTTTGGTCAGCCTGTGAAGGGGTTTCTGGGCTGAAGGGCCCGCCCAAAGCCAGTCAGGAAAAAGTAAAAGAGAATGGGCCACCTGCATGGAAGATGGCAGCCACTTAGTTGTCCTAAATATTTGTCTAAATTAGGGTGGCTGATTAGCTCTTTCCTCCCCCTGCAGAAGGAATTAAATGCAGAGGAAGCCCTGGACTCTCTTTAACTGAGCTCCCTGGCCATGCCAAAGCACCAAGGAGAAGCCAACTGCCTGTTCAGAAAAGTAGCAGTTTTACGAGGGGGGGGGGGGAGATCCAAGTATTAGATTTACAAAAGTAGGTACTCTGGGAAGAGCTGGCAATCAGGACAGAAGGGTAATGGCCAAATATCGACTTTCAGGTTATAACCCTCATTACCAACTTGTCTGTGCAGAGGGAGGAAGAGCAAGGGGCAGAAGCAAGGAGTGCAGGGAGGCAGGAGAGAGACAGGGTGCTCCAAGGCGTGGGTGAGCCAGCAGATCTGTGCGTGCTGCGCAGATGTGCACATCAGCAAGACCCTCTTCGGTAGGTTTCAGCTGTTCTCTTCCAGGGAGGACGTCCTTGGGGAAAGGCTGGGAAGCTGGGTCTGTGCCCGTGTCAAAAGGAGGAAGGAGCAGGATGGAACAATAGATGGCTGAGAGAGGGTGACACCTGGTAGGGGCCCCAGCCTGAGGCAGAGCCACCTTCGTCCTCCTGGGCTACCCAACTCTGCTGTACCTCATTAATATTCTTCCTTTAAAGACACTGCCAGCACTAAAGCTGGGAGCAGTGGAAAAGAGGTGGAAAACACTGATTCTGCACCCCTGGCATGTCAGACAGCTCGCTCATTTCTCCCCCATTCACTTAGCACTGTATCCCCAGCCCTAGCATAATAAACAGTGCCTAAGTGGGGCCGGGGAGATAGCTCAATTGGTAAAAGAGCACATGCCACCCAAACACGCAGACTTGAGTTCAATCTTCAGCATCTAGGCAAAAGGCCAGGTGTGGCAGTGCGTGCCTGTTATCCCAGAGCTGAAAAGGCATAGACAGACAGATTGCTGAGCTCCCTGTCTAGCAAGCCTAGCTGAATCAGTGAGTCCCCAAAACCAAAAGACCAAGGCGCACAGTCCTGAGGAATGACATCCAAGGTTGACCTCTGGCCTGCATGGGTGCCTATATGTACACACACACACACACACACACACACACACACACACACACACACACACACACACACACACACACACACCCCGCTCCTCCCACCTCCCCTGTGACAAGACAGCATTCAAATGATGAGTCTTCGAGTGATAGCAGGATGACATCATAGCACATTATTGACCATATACTCATCTCCATAGCACTTTTATGAGCTACGAATAATAAAGTGACAGCAGCTATAATTTTATGGAGGACTCTCCGAGTGCGCTGGATCTATTAACCTCTATAATCTTCCTAGCAACCATTAAGAAAGGCTGTGCTTCTGTCTTTTATTTGGAACTGCAGAACTAAACACAGAGATCAAGTGAAGGATTCAGGGCTTGTAAGGCAACAGAGACTGTGCAGGTCACTGGCTGGGCTTTTTCCATTCTATCCAGTGCTTTTTATCTCCCCTTCCTCTCTACAGAGGCCTGGGAAAACAGAGGAAGGGGAGCTGGGTCTCAAGCTGCCCTAGATCCAGTAAGATCTAACAAAGCCATGGAGCGCAAAGAGTGAGCCTGGTCCCTCCCTGTCCCACAGAGCCTTTGTACCCAGCTCCTCAGTCTAGAAACTGAAGACCCTGGGGTCACAGTAGCCAAACATTTGCTCAGTCTTTCAGGTCACTTAGGTCTCATTTATTTATTTAATTTGTATTTTGTATTCATCTCTTCAGTTATTAGTTTGTGTCAGGACCTCTCTCTATATATAGTGCTGGGTACCACAGTAATCATACTGTTTCTGTGGACTGGTTAAAGAGTCACTGCTGCATTACTAATAAAAATAATTAATACTGATTATTAATAAACATTCTAGAGAGCACTACCTACACCAGGCTCATCTCCAACTCACTAAGGCCTGACTCTGCAGCGATCAAATGGGATCTAGGATGATTGGTCTCCATTAGTCTGTCTGTGTGTCTATAATCTATAATCTATCTATTTATCTATCTACTTACTTATGTACTTACATACTTAAGTTATGTTGGAGACAGAGTCTCTCTATGGATTCCTGGCTGTCTTGGAGAGGCTCAGATTTTTCCTGGTTCTTCCTCCCCTCTGCACACCACAGATACCTACCTGTCTTAGGCAGTCAGATCCAGTTCCAGTTGAACTGCACAAAGGCAGGTGGCTACTGGCAGCAAGAGAAAACAGCCTGAAGCCACAGCAGCAGGACCAGTCCAACCAGAAAGAGGCCACCACTTCTCCTCACTCTGAAGCAGAACAGCCGGAGGGTGGCTTTTCACACAAAAGTCCCAGAGACCAGGGAGGACCAAGCATGGGAAGGCCGAAACCAATTCCTGGGAAAGGCCCTCAAGCTAGGATTCCATCCCAGGCTTGGCCACCACAAACAAGATGCCTGAACACAAATTTCCACTGAAGAGGGTCTCCCTGTCTAACCAGACAGCACAGGTCACATGACACTCTTTACTTTTTCAGAAGTGCCAGGCTGATGGTTTGAGGCACTTCCCATTTCATGAGAAGAAATCGAATGGCAAAGGTGACAGTACAGGCAGTGGCTTGGTCCCAGAGGAGCAGAAAAGAGGTGACTGGTTCCTCCTTCTAACCCCGATAGCAGCGCACCCTGGCTGGGTCTTCAAAGTCTTCACTTCTTCTCCCCCAACATCTTCAGTACCATGTTTTTCTTTTTCTTTTTTTTCTTTTTTAAAAAGCAATATTGAGGTCCATGATGGCCTCCGCTAATTGGGCCCTGCATTTACTGTCTCCCGGATGGTGAGATGGTGAGATGGTGAGATGGTGTCTGCCCTTGCCCATAAAAACCAAGAGGCATATGATTTGGCCTCACTCTCAATTTACTTATAGTTTAGGAGTCAGAGCTGAACAGAGGAAGGATTTGTCTCCTTAAAAAAAAAAAACACACACACACACACACAAAACCTTCCTTTTGCTGCAGCCAGACTGCCCAGAGTCCCATGGACACCCACTCACTTCGCACCTCTGTTATCTGGGCTCACATTGTTCCATCTGCTCCCTTCCACTGCAGGAGCCCACCCACAGGCAATCCACCCTGCAGCAGCACCCAGCTCCAGCCTTCCTTGCCTGGTGGAATCCACAGGGACCTTGTTCCCTTTCTAATCCCCATTAGCAGTAGCAACTCTCACAGAGTCCACCACCTCTCATTGGCTGCCTCAGGCACATCTTACTGTAAGACAGAAGACCTTCGCTGGAAGCAGGGGTCCAACTGAAGTCAATCCCATCTATCTAAAGAGTACTTTACCAAGTACTTTTAAACATGTCAATCTCATTTTGGCAAAAGCTCTTTCTTTATTGCCCATGCCTTGCTTCCTTAACTAGACTAGAGACTTCTGTAGGCAGGAAAGGGTGGACTGTAAAGTCACTAGGATGCCTAGCATGGCCTTTCATGGGAATACTGCATTACACTAACAGATGGGACAGTCTGGTCAGTAAACTGCAGCAACGTGATGACTCTGCCTGCTCTGCTCCCCACTGACTATCACCTGAGAGCACACCTGCATGGAAAGGGGAGTACCAGTGGCACAGCTCTAGCTTTAGGCTTGAAAGGTGGCAAAGACATGGATGTCTCAGTTGTCCTGGCTGGCTCTTTCATGGAACGTCTGAGATCTTACGTAGAAAATACAGTAAATTATAAAAGAACCAACCAAGGTGCTATCCAGATGAGGCAAGAATCTGAACTCTCACGTTGGCAGTAATCAGTGAGTTGTCTAGTTTTCTCCACTCATAAGTCAAACAAAGCAAATGAGGAAAGATGCTTCCTAGATCAATGTCCAATATGGGCTCTCCCAAGAACACACATTTTCTTAATGGATAAATTATGAATCTGACCTGGCAACCCCCCCCCCCCCTCCCGTTTCCCTGGCTCGTTGATTTGTCTCCTGGCTGCCCCTTCCTTGGGAAACTTTCCAGATCACCTAAGGAGAAAGCCTCTCTGGACCATCCAAGTCTTTCCTTTCAGTTGTAGTTAATGCTGGAAAATGTGGCCAAGGTGACACAGAGCCCGGGGCCTCCCTAAGCTTTAAATAAGAAGGCACTTAGGAAACCCAGTGAGGCAGGCTTGAGGGGATGCAGTGAAGAATGACATGATTTTGTTTTGTTTTGTTTTGTTTTGTTTTTTATCTTCCATGGACTTCAGAAGCCTAAGGAGTCTGTCACTGTGTAGAAAGGGGTGCCCCGGCCATCTTCTCATGGCAAAGAATAAACTCCGGGAACAGGTTTTAGGCCAATATTCCCAGGCTACGACAGGGAGAAGGTGGTATATGAAGCCAATCACACAGCTCACTGATTCACCACTGCCCCGGACCAGTGAGCTCCGGAGGGTTTCCAGGGAAGTCCCTATGCGCTGTCTAGCATTCTAGAAGATGGCTGAGGGGAGGTATGAGGCAGAAAGACAAGGGTTAGTGGTTGGAGGTGTGGGGTGACAGGTGATGGTTCTCTTTCAGGGAGAGCACAGCCACCGCAGCCCATTTGGTATTTCAGAAACAGAGGTTCCTTCATTCCTCTGCTGAAGGGGGGTGTGGGTGCGGGTGGGTGTGGGATATGTCTCCTGGAAGAGGCTAACGTCCTCATACACTAGGCAGGAGTCCTGGGGCCTTCTGAAGTGATGGGAACCAGGAAAGCCCTCAAAGAGAAGAGTCCAGGTCACTCCTAGGACTTGTAACAACAGTGACCCCAGGGCGCAAACTACCGCTCTTCATGCCAAATCCAGGCACAGCACATACCACCCCCCCCCCCCATACCTCTTTGCCGATAGCTCAACAGCTCCTGGCCTCAGACTCTTGTCAAGGATAGTCAGGGCAAGTTTCCACAGTAGTAACCTGTTGCCCTTTGTCCCCAAGCCTGCAAGCTCTCTCATACTCCGTCTGGTTCCTCAGCCACTCCCCAGATCGCTCCCATGACTTTCTCTAACACCTGCCTCATCCCCAAAGGGCTCCAGAGAGGCAGGCAGCCCTCTCTCAGGCAAGGTTCAGTGTCTGTTCCCTTCGGATCTCTCCAAAAATGGTTCTTATTCAAAGAGTGGCCCAAACCAAGCTCCTGGATCTCTTAGAAGCTCGCCTTATCAGCCTGGAGAAATATGGACAACTTTTGTTCCCTAGCTCTAGGTGACAATGACAGCAAAACTCTTTAATCCCAGCACTTGGGAGGCAGGCGGATCGTCGTGAGTTCGAGGCCAGCCTGGTCTACAAAGTGAGTCCAGGATAGCCAAGGCTACACAGAGAAACCCTGTCTCGAAAAACCAAAATAAATAAATAAATAAATAAATGAGGGCAAAGCTCATAAGGTGACCTTAAGAGCTGAATGAGACGGCAACCTGCACTCAGCCACCGTTACACACATGCTAATGTTACAAACATGCCTCCATTCAGTCCGTATGACACCTGGGGGAAGTCCTAGTTATTAAACCCATTCGACAGCGGGAGACACTGAAGCCCAGAAGTGTATGTCATAGTGCAGGCCACGCTGTCGCAAAGGCAGGTCTCCGGGTTGGCCTGACAATGCCTGCCTCAACTAAAAGGCTCTGCTTCTCCTGACGGCAACTACCTCACCTTCTCTTTCGGCAGGGAGTGTGTGTTGGGGGAGGAGTGTGAAGGGGGAGGAAGGAATCCTTAAGAGAAAGCTCTCAAGCAGGGCTGGAGTCCTCCCTGAAGGCAGCAGGCAGGGCCTTCTAGGGGAGGATCCCTACTGTTTATGGACTGGCAGCCAGCAGGTTGTTTCTGTGAGGAGCCCTGGAGAAGGCTACTCCAGAGCTCACCGAGTCTGCTACCCTGGAATCAGGTATGGGTGGGATGCCCTCAAGTCAGACCTCTTGGAAGAGAGGGCATTTCCCTGCCCATGAAGGAGAGACCACTGACCCAGTCTCAAAATAGTAACCCTTGTGGCCACCGGGCCTTTGTAGGTCTAAGGTAGGTCTTATCTACTTGCTGATGGCGCCCCGCATCCTGTCTGCAGGAACATTTCGGATCTTTCTCAACCCTCCTTTAAATAGTCGGTGCCCCGACCCGGCGGCTTCTCGCACTATGGTATCTCCGTCCTCCTCCAGGTGTCCCACCTTGTAGCTTTACCTTTACAGTCCTGGGAACTGGTTCCTTTGACCAAAGTCTCCCTCTGCCCACTCTCATCTTGACTCTGTATCAACTCCCCCCACCCCCCAAACTCAGGGTACCTAAGTGATTTACCGACTGGTCCCCACTCCGATTTCTTTCTCTTCCCCTCTTCATCTGGTATATCACTTCACTGGCAGTGAATCTCGTTGCCCCAGCTCAGGGTCCTCTGGCCTACACCCGTCTGTTTTCTCATCTTGGATGGGAAGGCTCCCCAGCCAGAAGGCAGAATGTCCACCCCTAGTTCCTGACTGCAGGCAGCATGTACCCCTCACCTGCAAAAACCAAGGCTCAGGGCCCCAGTGGGGGGGACCTCTAACCCTAGGTGTACTCCCCCTCTCTGGCCTCCCGCGCTACCGCCACTTCCTTGAGGGGTGCATAATCCCCCCTGGGCTGGAGATGAAGAAGCAGCCACCGGGAGGGGAGGATGGGGCGCTCCCGGGCCACCGCCCCTTACCGATGGTGGAGATATGCGAGGAGTGGAACTCGTTGTCGGTGAAGCGGCACAGCAGGCAGGTCTTGCCCACCCCGGAGTCCCCAATCAGCAGTAGCCGGAACAGCACATCGTACTGTTTCGCCATGGCAGGGACTCAAGGGGGCCCCGGGGGCTGCGGGCGGCTGCCGGCTCAGCCCCGCTCAGCCTCTGCCATCGCTGCCGGAGCCCGCCCCAGGACGCCGCGGCGGCGTGAAGGAAGCGGCCCGGCCCCCGCGCTGGCCTCGCCCGCACGCTCGCTCGCTGGCTCGGGGAAGCGCGGCTGCGGCGGGAGCGCGGCGCGGGGAAGCTCGCGCTGGCAGGAGGTGGGAGGGGACAGGCGCGGCTGCCGCCCCTGTCCGTCCCTCCGCCCGTCCCCTGCGCTGCCGCCGCAGGGGGGAGGGAGGAGGGAAGTCGCGGGGACCCGGCGGCCGGCCTGGGTGGGGTCCCAGCTCGGCTTCCTAATCCTAAAGTATGAGGACCAGCCAGGATACGGGAGGAATAGGTTTGCGTCTTTGCGCGGCGGATCTGAGTGACGGACTTGGGATGACTGCCCACCCAGCCTACCTCGCCAATCTTGACTTCCCTGTCCCATTTCTTCTCTCCTCGAATCCTGCCCTAAGCCGGATCTTAGTCACTCCGCCCAACCTGGCTTGCCTTTGCAGCGGCCTGGTCCCCCTTATCAGAGGCAGATTCTCACCTGGATTCACCCCTGGTTAGAAGGCCTTCATCAGGATGCAGACCGGATTGCCCTTCCTTTCACCAACAACACTCCAGTGTGTTGCGGGATTCTCTCTCACTGCCATCTGGTCTCCCCACAACAGTGACCACGCACTCTCACCTCCCGTATTTTTGTCTTAAACCGGGAAAACACCTGCTGACCCTTTTGTTCAGTTCATCAGGGTAGACAGATAAATTATCATTTTAAAAATCCAAATGCAAAATTGTTTGGAGGACGTTCTTGCAAAAGCCTTCTTTGGGTCTAAACTGCTAGGGCGGATTCTCGGATTACTAAGTATTTTTGTACACAAATGGTACCCAAGAATGAATGGTCCTCGCGAGAGACCCAGTTTACTACTGCCAAATGCGTTAGCACCAGAGAGAAAAATCAATCCTTTCTGGGGTTCAGAAAATTGCCTGCTCTTAAGAACTAGTATTAACAGAGAGCAAGTCTAGTCTATTGGGTTTTTAAAAAGCAATGAGTGTTCGTGTGCATGTGTGTGGGTATGAGTGTGAGTGAGTGTGTGTCTGTGTGTGATGTTGTTGTTCAGGCTGAATATTGGATGAAAATGGATTTCTCTGTAGTAGATCAAGGAAAACGGTAAGCCTATTATCTTGAAATGAACTATATTTCAGGCAAAGAATCTAAATGTATATTAAAGTGGGGAAACCCCTAACCCCGATCATTACTTTGATCCTAGAGTGGCCATTAAGATTCACAGGTGCCAGGCCAGAGTTGCCTCAGCGGTTGGGGACGCAGTCTGCGCTTCCAGGGGTTCAATTCTCAGTGCAGCGCCCACAGCTTAACTCGAGTTCCAGGGGATCTGACGCCCACTTCCAGTCTCTGCAGGAGCCAGCCATGCATGTGATGCACAGATAGGCATGCTGGCAGGGTACACACACACACACACACACACACAATTTAAAAATAAGTGTGATCATTTTTTTAAAATCCACAGGTGCATTTCTCTGCATTGGGTTTTCTTTGGATTTCAAAGGCATGCTGGGGCCTCTTGGTGAGGCACGTGAGTTCTCCCAGGTGCTCCGCTCAACAGCTGTGAAACCTTGACTCTCACTTTCTTCATCTCAAACTAAGGGTATTCAGGGTAACAGCCTTATAGGATTGTAAAAATAAGGTGCTGTATAGAAAGGTCTTTGTTTAGCACAGTACTTGACTTAATAAATCCCGAGGTATAGGAAACAGCATTGATGTTTTCTTTCTGCTTCCCTGGGACTATAAAAATAGCCCTCAGATGATAGCTAGGGATATTTTTTTTGCTGAACTGAGGCCTAATTTGCTGTGCTCACCCCACCCCACCCCCATACACACCAGTACAAAGAATATGTAACCCCGGTCAGTACTGCAGCTGCTTTCCCAGTTCTCCCCAAGTCTCTCTCTTTGGGGTGATAGTGGTTCTCTGTTGCCCTGTCAGAGAAAGCAAAGGAGACATGCAAGATGAGGTAGATCTCTCAGTCCAAAGGAGAAATTTACTCTTAAAGAACTTGCATTTCGAGCCGGGCAGTGGTGGCAGAGGCAGGTGGATCTCTGAGTTTGAGGCCAGCCTGGTCTACAAAGTGAGTCCAGGTCAGCCAAGGGTACACAGAGAAACCCTGTCTCAAAAACAAAACAAGGAGGGGGCACGAGAGAGAGAGAGAGAGAGAGAGAGAGAGAGAGAGAGAGAGAGAGAGGGAGGGAGAAAGGCTATTTCATCATACAGGGCTGATTTTAAATTCAGTAGCTTCCACTGTTTGCTTATTTGTTTAAATGTACTTGGGTGTTGCTGCTGGAGAGACGGGACTCAGTGTTTAAGAGGTCTTGCTGCCTGCTCTGGCAGAGGACTGCAATTTGTTTCTCAGGACTCACACTGGATGGCTCACGACTGCCCATAACTCCAGAGGATCTGAGGCTCTCTTCTGTTCTCCATAGGCACTCACACGCACATGTACACACACATACACACTCAGAGAGAGAGAAACTCAAAACACACACACACACAAGGAGACTCATAAAACAAATATACAGACATATATATATTAAAATGCAGGAAGCCAGCTGTAGTGGAGCACGTGAGTGTGCAAATGCTGAAAAGAATGAGACAGGAGGATTTCAAGACTGAAGTCATCTATTGTGATAGGCCATACTTAACCTCAAGCACTTGTAGGCAGAGTCTGGATGGTCACTGTGACTTCAAGGCCAGCCTGGCCTACAGGTCAAGTTCAAGCCAGAGCAACATAGTAAAGTCCTGACTAAATAAACAAACAAACAATAATTTTAAAAGGACCAGTGAGATGGCTCAGTGGAGAAGGGGGGGGGGGGGCAGGAAGGAGTCTGCTGCCAAGCCTGACGGCCTACCTGAGTGAAATCCCTACATACCACTTGGTAGAAGGAAAGAAGTGACTCCAGCAAGTTGTTCTCTGACCTCCACATGCATGCTGAGGCATGGTGCAGGCGCACATGCACAGGGACAGACAGACAGACACACACACACACATTCACAAGGACACACACACACACACACATACAGAGACAGACAGACACACACACACACATACAGAGACAGACAGACAGACACAAACACACATACAGACATACACAGACACACACACACACACACACACACACACACGGGTGCGGTGGGGTAGGGAGAAGATAAAGAAGGAGGAGAAGGACGTTCTAAGGCATGGTGGAATAAGCCCAGCTACTAGAAAGGATGAAGCAGGAATATCTTCAGTTCAAGATCAGCTTTGGATTCATTGTGAGACCCTTCCTCAAAAAAGACAAAACTAGAGAGGTGAGGTGTGGGATCTGACCCAAACTAACCAGCAATCGATGTGCAAAGGGTCCCACAGGTGTGTTTGTATGGGGAACACAAGGCCAAGTATGGTCCTCAGGGCCCCCACAGCAGTCCTGACAGCCGGAGAGTCCCCCCTCTGGATCAGAGCTGTGAGTACCCTGGGCTGGAGGTGCTGAGATGTTGAGACAATGTTAGCAAAAGAATCACATAGATCTGTGGAGGCAACAAAGTTGACTTTAACTATCCTGTAACCCAGGCACACCCAGTAGGATGTTTCGACATCCCCCACCCCCACCCCCAGTTGTATGTAGCTTGGACTAAGAAATTTCAGTGTAGCTGAGAGACATCTGAAGAATGAAAGCTGAATGTCTCTACCACAAGCCTTCTATAGTCAGTCACTCAATTATACTGATTCTTTTACCGGGAAGACAAGTCTCCAGGCTCACCCCCACCCCACACCAGCCACACTGAGCATGCTCCCAAGGGCACCACTGTGGGATCTGCCATAGCAACGGAGAATAGCTGGAGAGATGCTCAGTAGGCAGCCCACCCACCACTGAGACGACACAGCTGGTCCACGGGCTCTTCATTAGCATTGCTCTCAATGTCTCTTTTCATATTCCTCCTTGCGTGTCCAACGGTGCATGACAGTGAGTGATGTGCCTAGCTTGCAGGAAAATCCTACCTAGCCCAGAATTAGAAGAAATATGACAGATATCCCCACCCCACTCCCACTACACAGACACAGCCATCCTTGTCAGCACCACCTTCCTTCTGCTTCTGTTTTCCTTAGGTGGGAAAGAGAAAGGGGGTTGGGCCGGTGTCACATTGTAGCTCAGGCTGGACTAGAACTCATCATGTAGTCAACCTAGCCTGACTCATAGCAATCTTCCTGCTGTACTCTCCACACGTTGGAATTACAGGCTTGATCCTGTAGTGGGGAAAGGTGACCCTGAGATAGCAGAAGACTAGTTCTGAGCAGTGCAGGCATCTTAGGGCTGAAAAGCAAAGGAAACAATTGTGGTGGTGATTTGTGTTGATACAAAATGACATTTCTGGGAGGCAGAGGCAGGCAGATCTCTGTAAGTTCCAGGCTAGCCTGGTCTACAGAGTGAGCTCCAGGACAGCCAGGGCTACACAGAGAAACCCTTTCTGAGGGTGGAGGTGGTGGGGGCAGTGGGGGGGGTTATTTCCTTAGTTTCCTTGGCACCCTCTTTTTAAATGAATTAATTTATTTATTCACGTTACATCCCAATTGTAGCCCCCTCTTCTCCCTCCTCTCTTTCTCATCCCACCCTTCCTCCCTTTTCCCCCCTCCCTGCTTCCCTTCCTCTCAGAAAAGGGGAGCCCCCACCACCAACCCACCCCAGCACATCAAGTGACATCAGGACTGAGCACATCCTCTTCCTCGGTGCTGGCCACTGCTCTTAGGACTACTGTCACAGAGTGCCACAGACTCAGACTGAGTGACTTAAAGAACAGATCTTTATTTCCCTGTGATTCTGGAGGTGAGATGCTAGATTTAGGTTGGTTTTTTGGAGGCCTTGTAGATGGCATCTTCCTCAGTCCTAATCTCTTCTTCATATAAAGACATGAGTCAGAGGGCTGGTGAGATGGCTTAGTGGGAAGACATTGGCCATGTAAGCCTAATAACCGAGCCTCTCTATCCACATAAAGGTGGCAGAAGAGAACCAGCTCCAAATACGTTTTCTCTCCCCTTCCACACATGTGAATAGGCACATGTACACAGAGAGAAGGGGGGGGGGTGGGGGAGAGAGAGAGAGAGAGAGAGAGAGAGAGAGAGAGAGAGGGAGAGAGAGAGAGAGAGAGAGAGAGATATTTAAAATATATTAATGAAAATATACCATATTTTCAGTCAGATCATTACCTTAATTATCTTTTCTTTTTTTCTCTTTTGGTTTTTCGAGACAGGGTACAGGGTTTCTCTGTGTGGCCTTGCCTGTCCTAGACTCACTTTGTAGACCAGGCTGGCCTCGAACTCACAGCAATCCTCCTGCCTCTGCCTCCTGAGTGCTGGGAGTAAAGGAGTGCGCCACCACGCTCGGCTATCCTTAATTATCTTTTTGCCTCTCCTGAAATGAGGTCTAATAGCCTTGGCTGGCTGGAGCTCTCTATTTAAACCAAGCTGACCTCCAACTCACAGAGCTCTTCTTTTATCTGCCTCTGGTTGCTGGGATAAAAGATGTGTGCCACCACACACAACCTCAGTTACCCATTTTAAAGGCCTTATCTCCAAAAATTATAAACAAAGAAACCATGAACAAGTTTAAAACACAGCACTGACAATGGTTTTTCATCCTGTTTTGCAGTGTTGGGGATCAGAGCCAACTAGGAGCCAACCACTGAGCTAGACCCAAGCCCTAGAGTGCTTTATTTTGGTGCGGCTTATCTTTGCAAGTCTGGAAACACGGGCTTAGCTAGGCAGGACCAGCACCTCCCAGAGGGAAAGTAAACTTGGGCCCTTTCTTATCAAACCCAATAGATGGACACCAAGATAAACTAGAGATGGCAGAAAATATGTAAGTACATAATAGAATGTGCAGATCAAGTGACATTCAAACTGGTCAAGATGGCATTCTCAATCCTTTCAAGGCATTTTTGGACTCCAGAAAACCATTCCTTCAAGCAGATTTAGTTCCTCACATGATATAGTAAGGAGTTCTTCCTCCTGTAAGGAAATTTCTAAAGGTTTCTGATATTTCTTGTTGCTGATTTCTTTGTTTGTTTGGTTGGTTTTTCGAGACAGGGTTTCTCTGTGTGTCCTGGGCTTCCTTTGTAGACTAGACTGGCCTTGAACTCACAGAGATTCACCTGCCTCTGCTGGGATGAAAGGCGTGTGACACCACCACCTAGCGCTATTCTGTTTTTTGTTTTTTAAACCACACTAGTCATTTATTTACTTATTTATTTTGTTTTTTTCAGACAGGGTTTCTCTGGGTAACCTTGGCTGTCCAGGACTCACTTTGTAGACCAGGCTAGCCTCGAACTCACAGCAATCCACCTGCCTCTGCACACTGTAATCATTTTTACTTAATTTCTGTTGAAGAAAGCCTCTTCGTTAGTTGAGAATAGGGATAAGGAATAAGAGTCCTAGGTGAAAGCGTTGATATGGGCTTTTCCTACCATTCACGCATAAGCAGCAGCAAACCAGGAGGAGCCTCCTCACATAGCTTCTTGTGTGGCCAGAGCTTAGGCATCACTCATTCCCTCACGGCAGGAAAGGAGAGCCCGGGTGCTTCTCACAGCTCCCTAGCAGGCAGCCTGCATGTGGAGGAGTTTGTAATGGGAATGGCTGAGAAATGATATATTTCCCTTTATGAGACATGACTTGCAACCAGCAACCACAAAGTACACGTCATCTTAAATATTTACTGTCAGAATCCAGTGGCAGACTGGATTTTCCCTTCTGAGAATCCCTCCCCATAGTGCAGTCCCCATGGGCCAAGCTGCCGGAGTTCGGAAGGTGCAATCTTTTCTTTCTTCTTTCTCTTTCTCTTTCTCTTTCTCTTTCTTTCTTTCTTTCTTTCTTTCTTTCTTTCTTTCTTTCTTTCTCTCTCTTTTCTACAGCGTCCCTCTGGGGCCACATGACAGACCTCCATACTAGCAGAACTCACCTAAAAGGGCCTTTTTCAAAACTGTTCTTCCTCATTCTCCTCCACTGGACAGTTATTGGAATTTGCAGCTTGCCTGCCCTAGGTTTTTTTTTTTTTTTTCTTTCTTTCTTTCTTTGTTGTTGTTTTTGTTTGTTTGGTCTTTTTGTTTGTTTGTTTGTTTTGTTTTTTGTTTTTGACACAAGGTTTCTCTGTGTAGTGTGGCTGTCCTGGACTCTTGTAGACCAGGCCAGCCTCGAACTCATAGCAATCCGCCTGCCTCTGCCACCCAAGTGCTGGGATTAAAAGGATGCACTACCACACTAGTGGTGTCCTAGATAATGGTGCACATTCTTTCTTTCTTTTTTAAAATTTATTTATTATGTGTAAAATATTCAGCCTGCACATACACCTGCAGGCCAGAAGAGGCTACCAGATCTCATTAAAGATGGTTGAGAGCCACCATGTGGTTGCTGGGAATTGAACTCAGGACCTCTGGATGAACAGTCAGTGCTCTTAACCTCTGAGCCATCTCTCCAACCTGACATTGTTCTTAAAAAAATTTTTTTTTTTTAAATTTATTTTCATTTTGTGTGCATTGGTGTTTTACCTGCATGTATGTCTGTGGGTGTCAGATATTGGAGTTATAGACAGTTGTGAGCTGTCATGTGGGTGCCAGGAGTTGAACGAGAGTCCTCTGGAAGAGCAGTCAGTGCTCTTAACTGCTGAGCCATCTCCCCTTCACATCCAGATTGCAGACTGCTTTTCACCTGCATATTTGTATCTCCACCTAAGATTATCAGGGAGGAAGGGCTCTGTCAACAGGAGAGGGGAGAGAGGTACCACTGTGATCAGCACACCCCAGAAAGACTTTGTGAAGACCTTGGAGAAAAAATACTAAAAAAAAGCTAGGTGTGGTAGTGTGCACCTTTAATCCCAGCACTTGGGAGGCAGAGGCAGGAGGATCACTGATTTCTGTGAGTTCGAGGCCAGCCTGGTCTACAAAGTGAGTCCAGGACAGCCAGAGCTGTTACACAGAGAAACAGAGAAACCCTGTCTCGAAAAACAAAAACAAAAACAAACAAACAAAAAAACAAAAACCCAAACCCAAAACAAAACAAAAAACACTAAAAAACCAAGCAAACAAAAAAACAAGAATCAATCCCAGCATTCGGGAGGCAGAGGCAGGAGGATCGCTGTGAGTTCGAGGCCAGCCTGGTCTACAAAGTGAGTCCAGGATGGCCAAGGCTACACAGAGAAACCCTGTCTCGAAAAACCAAAAGGAAAAAAAAAAAAAAAAAAAAAAAAAAAAAAAAAAAAAGAATCAAAATATCCAAATATTTGCCCAGAAAATAATTTGTGATCTATAAAGGAACTGTTTTTGTCCAGTGGAGTAGAATCCTGATAGAATTCTTAGTTGAGAGTTTTAATTTCCAGAAGTGAGACTCGACGTTCCTTTGCATGGAGGTCTGTCTGTCCTAGGTGACAGTATCCATGGGGGCTGAGTAGCATGGTTTGAAGGGCCAGGTGTGGATGTAATGGACAGCATTTCTGCATTCCATTGACCTAAGTGCAGTGGACTTCAGGGCAGTCACTTCCCAGAAAGCCCCGGTTTCTCTAGAAGGGGAGCAGGGCTCTGAGGGACAGTAAGCATTGCTCTCGACACTAACTGTACAGCGGAATTATCTACAGGACTTCCAGCCTGCAGGTGTGTGGGCTCCACCCAACGAACCTCACTCAGTAACCAGGCTGGCATCCGGGACACCCTGTATTATTGTTGTTAGATGCTTTTATTAGCATATATTAATTATATATAATAATGGATTTCATTATGCTTTCATACACATACATAAAATATTCCACTCTTATCCTCCTATTATCCCCCTATTGCTCCACTTTACTTTCCATCAGTCCCTCCTCGCTCCTCCCCTCCTTCCCGGCTCCTTTTACTATATTCATGCCTTCTGTTGAGTGTGTGACCTGATGAGTTTCACCAGAGTTGTTTAGAGCAGTTGGATGGGAGTTTGTGTTTTTGTTTGTTTGCTTTCTTCAGGAACAGGTGCTCATTTTCAGAAGCTACCCCACTAAAGAAAATGTCTCTCTTTTCTTTCTTTTTTGGTATTTCAAGACACGGTTTCTCTGTGTAGCCTTGGCTGTCCTGGACTCTCGTTGTAGACCAGGCTGGTCTCGAACTCACAGAGATCAGTGCTTGCTTCTGCCTCCCGAGTGCTGGGATCTTTCTTTCCTTCCTTTTGTGAAATGTACCTAAAGCCCTGGGCATGTATGGGGGGGAAGGTGGGAGGGGGGTTGCATTATAAGGCTTTAGTGTCACCTATGCACTATATGTAGGATGAATTGCTGGCTTTGTCACTCAACAGTTTCAAAAATCAGTTCCCATCTTGTATTTGTTCTGAGCTGCTGTGAATTAGACACAGGACCTGATACACGTTTGGCGAGAACTCAGTCGCTGAACACCTCCACTCCCCTTTCAGGATGTTCAGTGTTAATGGTGCTTAGTTGGCTTTGATTTTGTATCTGCTGATAAAGATTTAAAAAAAAAAAAAAAAAGAAGGTGGTTCACGGAGGTAAGCACCAACCACACAAGTGTTGCCAGGACACCGAGCAGGAAGACTTGATTGCTGCCCTTGGATTCAGCGATGTGGAGTTAGACAGGCCGCAGCTCTTCAGGGCCTTTGCTCAGGCTGATATTGGAGAAAACAGCAGCAGGTATTTGAGTGAAAACTCAAACCACCTGCAGTCCAAGCAAATGAGTGACAAAAAAGTAGAGGGGAACAGAGTTGAAAGTGAACCCCAGATACTATGCTTAGCAGTGTCAGGCTTCATTAAACAAAGGGGCAAGCTGGTGCTTCAGGAGGGGCCGGGTGCCGCAGTCTTTGTCTGGAAAAGGGGGAGGAGCTGTCCCTAGAGTAGGCCTGGAGCCCTCGCTCAGTCAGTCAGGGGATGCCAGGGGCCTGCGATGCAGAGTGGGAGGGCACAGGTGACAGGAGCGCTTCTATTTCCCAGATGTTCTGCTACATATTACATAGTTTCACAAGATATTAGGGAAAGTTCTTATTGATGAAGGGCATGGGTGAGTAATGCACCTAGAATTCATTGGGAGTTTGTTCCATGCCTGGTGTGTGTGTGTGTGTGTGTGTGTGTGTGTGTGTGTGTGTGTGTGTAGGGGGAGTGAGGGGTGTCACAGGCGACCTCTAGTGGTTCATTTAGATTAACTTTTTCTTGCTTTTCCAAATGCAAATCAGCAGAGTCAACATTATAAAATTATCTTTTAATTCAACATTCAATGTGGGAAAGAAGAAGAAGAAGAAGAAGAAGAAGAAGAAGAAGAAGAAGGAGAAGGAGAAGGAGAAGAAGGAGAAGAAGGAGAAGGAGAAGGAGAAGGAGAAGAAGGAGAAGAAGAAACCCACAAACAGTAGGAATTTCAGTCAAATCAATCCATACTATCTACAGTTTGAGCTGCAGCTGGCATTGGTTGTCACCATGAAGACGGGCCCTCCCAGCCATTTTCTGCAGGATTGCAAATATTGACTCTCGCTCTGCTTCAGCAACCAGCAGTTTTATTAGACCAGAGGAAGGACGACTGGAGGGCTGCTGCCGACCCTCGGCTGACTGCTCTTCTCAATGCTTACACACAATACAAACTCTTGGTGGTTTTCATTGCTGGTGACTCTTGACTTTTGGTTATCATTGGGATTTTCCACCTGGATTATTGTAGTAAGAATTTTGGCTTCTTTTTTGTTTGTTTGTTTTTATTTTTATTTTTCAAGACAGAGTTTCTCTGTGTACCCTAGGCTGTCTTGTACTTGCTTTGTAGACCAGGCTGGCTTTGAACTCACAGTGAGCCACCTGCCTCTGCCTTCCGAGTACTGGGATTAAAGGCATGCGCCACCACCGCCCAGCGAGACTGATATCTGTTTAAAACTAAGCTTCACAACAACAATCTTGCGCAGTACGCTATCCTGCCTTACTCCCATGCAAAGCTCCCAGTGACACTTGCACTTTGTAGCTTTCCTCGGCTCCAGCTCCTTCCTCCTGATCTTCCTTGGATTTCTACCCATGGCTGAATCCCCTGTCTCCTAACTCCTCCTCCCCTGGCTGGCAGGAAGTCCAGCCCTATTCTCTCTCCTGCTCATCGATTGGCTGTAAGCTGCTTTACTGACATAACAGGGGGACAATTGGGGAGCAGAGTTTAAACAACATTTAGACAGGAAATCAGAATTTAAACTACACAATAGCCTTATGCCTACAACTTCTAACGTAGTAGTTTATTTTCTGTTTATATAGGAGAATGCCACAGAGTGGGTAATAGATAAAGAAAATAAATCGATGTCCTTTATAGCAGTGGAGGGGAAGAAGTCCAGAATCATCAATCAAGTGCGTCTGGCTTGAATTTTGGCTTCTTTAAAAAAAAAAAAAAAAAAAAAAAAACCCAGCTATTGGGCTGGAGAGATAGCTTAGCTTTTAAGAGTACTGGCTGTGCTGGATTTAATGGTGCACGCCTTTAATCCCAGCACTCGGGAGGCAGAGGCAGGTGGATCTCTTTGAGTTTGCGACCAGTCTGGTCTACAAAGTGACTCTAGGACAGCCAAGGTTATACAGAGAAACCCTGTCTCAAAAAACAAACAAAACAAACAACAACAACAACAAAAGACTGGCTGCTCTTCCAAAGGTCCTGAGGTCAATGCCCAGCAACCCCATGGTGGCTCACAACCACCTATAATGAGCCGATGCCTTCTCCTGGCTTGCGGGTATACATGCTGATAAAGCATTCATATACATAAAATAAATAATTTTAAAAACCCTAAAAACAAAAAACAAAACCCAGCTATGTAAACTGGGTGTGGCTGCGCACTCCTGTAATCCCAGCACTCAGGAGGCAGAGGCAGGCAAATTGCTGGGAGTTAAGAGGCTGGCCCGGTCTACAAAGTGAGTCCAGGACGGCCAGGACGACCAAAATCAAACCAAACCAACCAACAAACAAAACAAACAAACAAAACAAACTCACCAGATATATTATGTGAATATGTTTTGTTTGTTTGAGACAGGGTTTCTCTGTGTAGCCCTGGCTGTCCTAGACTTGCCTTGTAGACCAGGCTAGCCTTGAACTCAAAGAAATCCGTTTGCCTCAGCCTCTCGAGTGCTGGGATTAAAGGTGTGTGCCACCACTGCCTATGTTTTTGTTTTAATCCCAGGTGTGGGATATGAGGATGCTTCAGATTGTCCACAGCTGCTAACTATGATTTGCCTCATGCAGTAGCAGGAGTGTGATTTTTGCCAGCTGCAGATAGTGTACTTTTAGAATTCTGGGGATTCTAGAGAGGGTATATATGTCAGATCCCAGAGAGGGGTAAGGGGGCGCTTTGGAGGAGGAGGGAGGACAAGGAGGAGGAGGAAGAGGAAGAAGAGGAAGAGGAGGAGGAGGAGGAGGAGGAGGAGGCAGCTCCTCTCTGCTGCTCCTGGTTGCTGCTGTTGTGGTTTCATGAGAAGTTAGAGAGAACTGGAAACAAAGACTGGACTTGCCCCAAGGAACCCAATGACTCTAAACAGCAGGAAGTACTAAAGAGACCTACACCCTCTTTCCCCTGTAACCTTCTTTCTCACCTATCAAGTGTAGGGGGGTTGGAAGGGAGGTAGAGGTATAAGACCCCAAAAGTAGCATTAAAAAATATGCCAACAGCCTGTACTCCAGTTTAGCTAGCTCATTTCCTCATGGGAGTCCCCAGCGCCTCCAAACTGCCTCAGGTCTGACCTGTTATACAATCTTGTGACACACTGTGCTTTTTTCTGCCATGGTTATTTTCCTGAACTGTAATGAAACAGTTTTTGCATTACTGCTTAGTGTCTGCTTTTTTTCTGATAAGTCATAAGTCATGAGACCCGCGGGGCAGAGACCAGCCAGCTTGCTTGGCACCATCTCTTAAGGCTCAGCTCAGTGCCTACCATGTAACTGACGCTCAGTAAGGGAGGCTTTGGCCAAGAACTTATTAACATTTTTTGGATCTCACTGTACAGGAGACTGGATTTCAGAAAAGGATTTCTGGGCCTGGGATGTAGCTTAGTGGGAGAGTGTTTGCTTAACACGTGCAAAGCCCTGAGTGCAGCCTCCAGCAACACACATACTATTTCTAGAATAAAAAATTTCAGTTGCTCTATGTGCCCTGTCACAAAGTCAACAATCTGTTACAAAATCCTTTCACCTATTCTTTCAGTGACTCCACCTTTAAGATTGAAATATTAGCTGGGTGTGGTAGTGCACACCTTTAATCCCAGCACTCGGGAGGCACAGCCAGGTGAATCGCAGTGAGTTCGAGGCCGACCTGGTCTACAAAACAAATTCCAGGACAGCCTAGGCTACACAGAGAAACCCTGTCTCGAAAAAAAATTTTTTTTGAAATGTTAAGTTTCTAGCGCCTAAGCAAAGAAGCTTTTCACATAAAAAGCTGAATCCTTATTATATGAGCCAGACCTTATCAGACATCCAGCAAAGGCCAGGCAAAGAGAAAACGTGAAGACAGTGGAAGACACTTCTCATCCATATCCACGGCCCTAACCACAGTCCCACGAACGTAGTCCCAGATTTGGTAATCTTCTGGTGCCACAGGTTTTCATCTCACACCAAGATGGGCATGTGAAAGCTGAGTGGTGGCAGTGAATTGTGCCTTCAGTCCCAGCACTTGGGAGGCAGAGGCAGGCAGATCTCTGACTTTGAGGCCAAGCTGGTCTACAGAGTGGGTTCCAGGACAGCCAGAGAAACTGTCTCCAAAAACATTAAGACAAAAGAAGACAGGCATGTGTAGTTGGACTTTGGTACATTGTGGGTTCTTCTTTTCCCCATCCTTTCACCCTGGTTTCACTAGCTATAAGAAAAGGGATAAAGGAGAGGGAGGGAGAGAGGGGGAGGGAGGAAGGGAGGGAGGGAGGGAGAGAGGGAGAGAGAGAGAGAGAGAGAGAGAGAGAGAGAGAGAGAAAGAGAGAGAGAGAGAAAGAGAGAGAGAGCACTTTGAATCTAATTCACTCCCCCTGAACGACTACCAACCACCAACCCACCTATCATGGCTCTAAGCAAAGTTCCCAGAATTCCAAATGTTACACAACTGCAGAAACTATCTGCGGCTGGCAAAACCATGCCTCTGCTAGAGCACGGCGCGGATCATAGTCAGCTGCTGCAGAGCAGCCCCATATCCCCACACCTAGGATTAAAACAAAAACATTCTCTCATAATATTTCCGTGCTTTGTATTGTTTGTCTGTTTGGCTTTTCAAGACAGAGTTTCTCTGTGTAGACTTGGCTGTCCTAGACTCACTTTGTAGACAAGGCTGGCCTCGAACTCACAGCGCTCCATCTGCCTGCCTCTGCCTCCCTGAGAGTGTCGAAAAGTGAAAAGGTGCCTGGCAAGAGCAACAAGTGTTCTTCACCACTAAGCCATCTCTTGAGTCCCACAGGGTTTTCCTAAACTTTAACATTGTATTTGTGAGGGATACATGGTTGAACCCATCCAGAACTAACCCAGGCGTGCATGAGTATATTTGTGGCATGCTTCACACATGCTGCTGTTTCCTCTAGAGATCTTTCATTGTTCTGTGATATATGGCTGCCTGTCATCCTTTGGGTCTCAGCTTAAAGCCATGTACTCAGAAAGGCCTGCGTCAGGCACCGAATCTAATTAGAACCCTATTCATTCCATCACTCTGGACATCTCATCGATGCTATTATTTTCTTTCCTTTATAATTTTTATAAATTAAATTGTTGGTTGTGTGTGTGCCTGTATTTATTGTGCTTTCTCTTTAAAAAAAAAAAAAAATTCTAGGCTCAGTGGTGGTGGTATATGCCTTTAATCCCAGCACTTGGGAGGCAGAGGCAGGTGGATTCCTGTGAGTTCGAGGCCAGCCTGGTCTACAAAGTGAGTCCAGGACAGCCAAGGCTACAGAGAAACCCTGTCTTGAAAAAAAAAAAAAAAAAAACAAAAAAAAAAAAAAAAAAAAGAAAATTTCTGGTTAGTTTTGTCTTTTTGTTTGCCAGCTTTCTTTCTTTCGTTTTTCCAGATAAGGTTTCTCTGTGTAGCCTTGGCTGTCCTAGACTCACTTTGTAGACTAGGCTGGCCTTGAACTCACAGTGATCGGCCTGCCTCTGCCTCCCAAGTGCTGGAATTAAAGGTGTGCGCCACCATGCCTGGCTGCCTGTTTGTTTTCTAAAGAGAGAGAAAGAGAAGGTGTGGAGTTGGGTGGATGGGGAGATGGGGAGAATCTGGGTGAAGGGAATCTGTGAACATAATATATTGCATGAAAAATTATTTTCAATTAAAAAATATAAAAGTAACACTAAAAATAATATGCACAGCAGGTGCGGTAGCACACGCCTGTAATCCCAGCACTCAGGGAGTGCATATCTCTGTGAGTTCGAGGACAGCCTGGTCTACAAAATGAATCCTAAACAGCCACAAAGAAATCCAATCTTGAAAAATCAAAACCAAAACCAAAATAAAACTGGGTGTGGTGGTGTATGCCTTTAATTCCCAGCACTTAAGAAGGAGGCAGAAGCAGCAGAATCGCTGTGAGTTCAAGGCCAGCCTGATCTACAAAGCAAATCCAGAACACCCAAGGCTACACAGAGAAATCCTGTCTTAAAAAAAAAAAAAAAAAAAAAAAAAAAAAAAAGCACTAGTAAATTGCTTGCATGTATATCTTTGCATTTTGGCTGTGGAAGCCAAAAGATGGCATCCAATTTTCTGGAACTGGAATTACAGGTGGCTGTAGGTCTCCAGGTGAGGGCTGGGAATCAAACTCAGATTCTATAGAAGAGCAGCCAGTGCTTTTAACTGCTGAGCCACCTCTCCAGTCCTGACTCTATTATTTTCTGTCACATCATAATTGGAAGTCTTCAAATATTTGTGTTCATTTATTTAATTGTCTATTCCTCTAAAATAAAATTCAGATGCATTCTAAGGGATAGGACCTTGTAATTTTACTGACTTTTGTATTCCTGGAGTCTGGTACAGTGCATAAATATTTGCTGACTATTTCTTCGGCTGTTACATTTACTCTCATTTCTTTTTATGGTATTTTAGTTTCTGCCATTGCACTGTAACCCCTAAGGGTTACAAGAAAATTACAGTGCTCCCCTCTATCTCTGAGTACCGAGATGAGACCTGAAATTCTGCTCATTTACTGACAAGCTCAGCCTTCTAAGAGGCTGTCAAGGACCCAAAGGGGCATGGTAATTCTATTAGTTAATAGCATGGCTGAGGCAATCAAAAGAGATGTCAGAAATGCTTTTCAAGTTACTTTCGTTAGGTTCTTGAGCGGCTGAAATCGCATCTACTGCTACAATTAGGTGAGAGCGAAACGTTGAAGTTTTCTTTTTATATTACTTGCATAATGAACTAAGGCAACCTACGCATCCTTTCTTGCGCTCCAGGAAGTGAGCTCTTGCAGCAGCTCATCTGCCCAATGGGGGGCGGCAGTATCCCAGTAACTCACTTACTGAAGATGTGTAGGTGGGAGGAGAGATTCGCGTTCAAAATCTTTTTGACTCCACCCACTCTCCGTAGCGCCTTAGCCCGCTCGAGTTTCAATACGCGTTGTTGCTGTACGAAGCTGAGTCCCATACAGCGCCCGCAGCTCTCCCGATCATGGCTTCTTCGAGTCCCTTCACCTACTATTGGCCTCCATCTTCCTCCCCTGTCTGGTTAGAACCGCTGTATAGTCTGAGACCTGAGCACGCGCGGGAGCGGTTGCAAGACGACTCAGTGGAAACAGTCACGTCCATAGAACAGGTGAGGTGGCAGGACTGGGCGAGGCGCCGGCGCGGGGCCTTCTGGGAGCAGGAGTCTCATTTGTAGACCCGTCTGAGTGCAAAACTCTCCTTGGAACTACAACTCCCACAATGCACTGCGCCCCACCTCGACCCCAAGCTCTAGACACCCAGACCAGGGCTTCGGAGTGGTATTTATGTGGGGCTGACTTAGGTAGGAAAGGGTTGTTGTCAATGTTGGGCTCGGAGGACAGAACAATATCTCTGTCCTCCCTGCTTCAGAAGGTGTAAAGAATCGTGTTCTGTGTCTGGAGTCCACAGCAGCCTGGGGAGACCAGGTAGCCCGCTCCATTCTGTCTAGATGTCTTGGGGTTCTAGGACCGACCGCTCTCTTTTCCTCACATGTTCGCAATTTGCGAACAGTTAGGGGACTGAACGGCTGGACTATGGTCATGCCATCCCTAAATCGAATTAATCTCTGACCTGCTAGGTCAGATTGAGGCCTACCTCGTGGTGGGTAATCATTTGAGCACCTACTGGGAATACAGAAAAAGAAACCAGCCCCTAGGCAGGAGTGTGGCTAAGGGGGACTGGCTGGATAACTGTAGAGTTATGACGTTTGAACTGCTTGTGACTCACTGAGGCCTAGGGTGTGCCGGGCATGGCATTTTGAAAAGTGTTTAAGATGTGAGTAGTGAATTATAGTTTTCATTTTTCTCACTCTCCATTTGGAATTGGTCCCAAATTGGTTGCTGTAGAGCTGTTTACCCATCTGTTACTAGAAGTGGTCAGGATGAGGCTTGTCAGCGCTAAGAAATAGGCATCCAGCCACTTACCAAAATAAGATTTTTCCTGAGATCAGTACTGAGGCTTAACTGTGGAGGGACCTGTCTCATCTTTCATATCTACTTAGGCAAAATTAATAGCAATAATGACTACATAAATTTTACAGCTGTGACTGAATACACATTTGTTTTAATGCTTATGTGTGTGAATGTATGTACGACGTGTTTGTGGGTGCTGGTGCTAAAGCATGCAGTATGTGGGTTCTGAAGATCTAACAAGTTGTCGGGCTTGCATGGCAAGGACCTTTACCCACGGAGCCATCTCCTTTGCCCTAAATAAAATTCATAACAAACATAGGATTGAACATATGGTTATTCACGTAGTAGCAGAGAGAATATTTTAACCTTTGAGTTAATGTCTCCTGGGCTTTGGGGTAATAAAGGAAACTTACTTTTTGAATGTAGCAGCAGCTCTCTTAGTTAACTTGTGTCCCACAGAAATCTTTTGGAAAACATTCAAAGAAATCTTTCATTGTTGACTAAACCTACAGAATCTTTGCAGCGTTTAAAGTGATTTTGCTTGTTTTGTTTTTGCTTTCTTTTTTTTTGTGTTTGTGTTTATTTTGTTTTGTTTTTAGGCAGGGTTTCTCTGTGTAGCCTTTGCTGTTCTTGAACTCACTGTGTATACCAGGCTGGCCTCAAACTCACAGAGATTTGTTTGCCTCTGCCTCTCAGGTGCTCTGAGGAATTAAAGGCGGACGCCGCCGCCGCCGCCGCCGCCACCACCGCCACCACCACCACCACCACCACCTAGCTAGAGTGATGTCTTTGTAGTTGATTACACTATGGCAAGCCTTTTTCCTTTGAGGCTACAGGGTTAAACTTGTCTCCCTCCCATCCTCTATTTTTTTTTTTTTTAAGGGCAGGAAGGTGGCTGAACCTTCCTTTTTTAAAATATTTATTTGTTATTATGCATACAGTGCTGAAGAGGGCATCAGATCACATTATAGATGGCTGTGAGCCACTATGTGGTTGCTGGGAATTGAACTCAGCATCCAGTGCTCTTAACTGCTGAACCATCTCTCCAGGCCGCCCCCCCAACCCCCTATTTTTTTATACCCTTAACTGAACTGACTTAGCACAGTGGTTCTCAACCTTCCCAATGCTGTGGTGACCACAAACCATAAAAATTATTTTTATTGCTACTTCCTAAGTATGCTTTTGCTACTGTTATGAATTGTAATGTCTATGTCCTGTGTTTTCCAATGGTCTTAAGGCCACCCCTGTGAAAATGCCGTCATGACCCACAGGTTGGGAAATGCTGACTTAGCAGATACGGTTATACAGGATGCTAATGAAGGAAAGAGAACCAGAGTTAGTCTATCATTTTACAGAAATGTCTATGTTTAAAGACAGGGAATGAACCAGGAGTTTTCCTTGTGTGTTCTTTTTGTATGTACTGCCTTGTCCTTTTTCTTTAGACCACTGAAGCTTCTTCCTGCTCTTTTCCTATAAGGAAATAACTTATGTTCCAAGCAGGCATAATGAACCAAAAAAAAAAAAAAAAAAAAAAAAAGGCACAAGATGCTCTGAAAAGGGGTGGGCAAACATCAGGGCTGGGGTGGAGGCTAGGTCCTGATAGGTTAGTATAGAGCGCCTGTCAGACACAAGCCCAGTGATATGATAGAGTCTTATATTTCATGGCATTATTCCAGCTCATATTTTAAAAGTTTAGGATAGTAGGAAGATAATGTTTGTTTTTGTTTTTTGAGACAGGGTTTCTCTGTATAACAGCTCTGGTTGTCCTGGCACTCACTCTCCAACTCACGGAGACCCACCTGCCTCTGCCTCCCAAGTGCTGGGATTAAAGCCACCATGCCTGGCGATATTTCATTCTTCTGGTTTCCTCCACACTTAATAGTCACTACAGTGAGCAGGGCGGTGATGGCGCACGCCTTTAATCCCAGCACTTGAGAGGCAGAGGTGGGAGGATCTCTGTGAGTTCGAGGCCAGCCTGGTTTACAGAGAATTCCAGGACAGCTAGAGCTGTTACATAGAGAAACCCTGTCTTGAAAAACAAAACAAACAAACAAACAAACAAATCACCACAGTGGCCATTCATTTGCTTCCAGCTGAGTGCTAAGTGTTTTCTAGACGCATGTCACTCAGACCTTACACGTTCTGGCCTAGAAGGCTCAGCACAAGCAGGTTGGTGGTTAACATGGTACCAACCGTCATCAGAAATGGCATTGCTGGGAGGAGCTATTTACAGAGGATTCTGTTGGAATCTTTTGGTTTTGACTGAAGCTTCCTCACAGATTTCCTGACAGCTCGATCTTATGCCATGGTGATTTTGTGTGAGCCACTTTGTAGGGTCCTGGGGATTGAACCCCGGTCCTCTGGAAGAACAGCCAGTACTTTTAACCACTGAGCCATCACTCCAGCCCTCAAGAGCTTCCTGAAAGACAATGAATGAAGGAACAGAAGGTCTCACCTGCCACTGCTTACAGGTTTAAGTCCCATTGTTAAACTATTAGATTATTGTCTAACAAACGAAGCTTCCAAATGAGATAGGAAGTGAGCGGCATCGATCTGTATTCCTGTGACACAAAACTGAGCTATCAGTAAATCCTGGAGGGAGCTTCAGTCTCAGAGCACCCAAGACTTCTGGCTTCCAGAAGCTCTGCGTGCATACGGTCGGTGCACACACATAACCCCCCCTCCAATACCAACAAAGTAATAAAGTGACAATTAAACAAGAAGATATTTTAGGTCTAGGCACTGTTCAGACACTTGGCATGAGTCAGTGAACAAAGGAAATGGAATTGATGCTTTAAAGGAAATTTTTGCTCCATACCAGGGAGTCAGCCAATTACGAAAGAAAAGAAAAACATCAGCAATGGGGGTGTGACTCAGAGCATGTGCTTACCATGTGCAACACTGGATCTACCACCAGGAAGTACCACAAGGAAGGGAGGATAAAAAGAAGCTATCTAGAAACCTAAGGCATAAAAGGCTGAGGGTGTGCCAACGATATCCTGTGTGACCTGACAGATGAAGTGTGTGAGGGAACAGGTCATGAGTGGGACAGGTAGGCGAGCGTTCTGGGCAGAGAGAGAAAGCATGTACAAAGCGCCTGAGGTGGGAGCATGCCAGGCGAGGAAAGAGGCCAGGAGACAGGAGAGCGGAGATGGGATGGCCTTATTATGGCCTACGGCTGTTGTGTTTGAAAGGCCTAGTGAGATGGGAAGCCATTGGCTGGAGAGCTTGCATTTACCAAGCAGACTCACCACACTCCTTTCTACTTTGACCTGCCTCAGGATGTAGAGCTGTGCTGACAGGCTCCCTTGCTTAGGGTGTGGGTTTGAGCCCCGAAATGTTGCTAGGAGAAAAGAAAGTGAGGGATGAGATCAGCAGAAGTTTTCCCAGAACAGAAGGTCCTACCTTTTCAGGTGCCTTCTCCAAAGAGACCCTGGACTCCTTTTCCACTCCTTCCTTCCCATCTTTAGACCTGTTAGCTGCCAGGACTCAGCAGTGAAACAGTCTGAATGACGATTTAACAGGCTCCTCGGGTTACTGTCAAGAGTTATGTGTGGGGGCTGAAGAGATGGCCCAGCAGTCGAGAGCACTTGCTGACTTTCCAGAGGACCAGTCACATAGATTCCCCAGTACACACTGAGTGGCTACAACTTTCTGCCCGTGTGTATGTGTAGATGGCGGTGGGGATAGGCAATGGTTGAGAGGTTCTGGGTGAGAGGTGACAGCTACTTACAGAGTGGCTGTCGTGCCTGTGATAAGGAATGGTCAGTCTCTTGGCAGTTTGTGAAGGGATGGGGGTGTGTGTCCCTTGATACGTGTTTCCCTAGTGGGTGTGAAGGGCCTTAGTACACAGCAGGGTGAGGTTATGCTGTTAGTGTCCACCCTCATCAGTATCGTGCTACCAGGAATCACCCTAATGCAAACTGTGAATTAAGATGGATAGCCTCTGTTTCGGTGGTGGCCATGTTTATAATACATACTATTGCTCTTCTTTTTTCTTGTCTTTTTCTTTCAGTTTGCCCTTGAATAGAGACCAAAGCATCTTCTACTTGATATTTATTTGTTTATTTATTTGAGACAAGGTTTCTCTATCCTGGAACTCACTTTGTAGATCAGGCTGGCCTTGAATTTAGAAATCTACCTGCCTCTGCCTCCTGAGTGCTGGGATTAAAGGCGTGGGCCTCCACCACTGCACAGCTGCATCTTCCACTTGAAATACCAGTGATGTCATTAGTCAGACAGCTCTAAGCAGACCAGAGATAGTATGATTTAAATGTCAAATTTATATAAACCCAACAGGGAGGGTGGGGTTGGGTATGGTGGTAACATCCTGTAACCCCAGCACTTAGAGGATGAGACAAGGACACCACAGTTAGAAGCCAGCCTGTTCTACGTAGCAAGACCTTATCTATAAACAAACAGCTGAATAAACACAAAAATAAAACTGGCCTGAAAATATATCTCAGTGCTGGTGTTCCTGCTGTATAAGGCCCTGGGTTCAACTCCCAGGTCTATAAAAGAAAAAAAGAAGCCTACAGACATTTCTGGTTGGGATGACATACATACACTTTTAGATTTTTAGGTATGTAGTAAACAAATCAAATGCCTATTGAGAAAATTTATGTTTAAATTTAGGTAACTGTGGCCTTGGGCTGTAGCTTGGTGGTAGAACACTTCCGAGCATATGTGAGGCTCTAAATTAAACCCCTAGCATTACACACACAAATATAATAACTTATATTTCGTACTTTATATAACACTAATTTAGAAATGCTAATTACTCTCCTCTTACCCATGAGGCAATTCTCTTAAACCTCTTCATGCGTCTTTTTATTATCACCAGTGTATTTTGAGCAAGCAAATACGCTTTCCTAGATCATGTGAGTAAGACAATCATCATTGAATAGCTTATCCCAGGCTCAAGGGCTGGCCCCGGCCTAGAAGAACAGGTCTGTAATCGCATCTCCTTGGGCCCATTGAGGCAGGAGGATGGGAAGTTCAAGGCCAGCCTGTATTACATAGTGAGGCCAGCTTGGGCTAGTTAGAGAGGCCCTGTCTCAGACAGTGAAAAGAAAATGGGAGGAACCATGAGATGGCTCAGTGGGTAGAAGCGTTTCCTGACAAGCCTGATGACGCATGCTTTTCCTTGTGGCTCATGCACACCCACCCACCCACCCCCACATGTGCACACACACACACATGTGCACACACACACACATGCACACACACGTATACATTCACATGACAATGAAATGAATATTAAAAAGGAATGTTGCTCCTTTTTCTGAGTTTTTAGTTTGTACCCTCTGTGCCAAAAGAGACTAGCAAGAGGAGACACACAGATTAGTAATGTACATCTCACAGCGATGCCCAGAGAAGCTAGTAACTCTAGGAGGTTACTCAGGGCTCCGGGTTAAGGACCATCTTCACTGCAGTGCTGGGATGTCCGGCACAGGAAGGTGACCACAAAGAGCGCAGAAATCAGCTTGGTGTGCAGCTTCACACTGTGCTTTAGGAAGTCTGGCTTGATCTTTCCTGTTGGGAGGGCGGGTGGGTAGTTGGAGGGGGCACGGGGAGGGGGGGCGCGGGAGGAAGATACCAGAGGAGGGAGGGCGACAAAGATGAAGACATCCTTTAGAGATACAAGCTGCTTCTTGTAAAGGAGCAGTTTCTGCTGTTTTCAAAGCTGTGTCTACTGTTGCTCAAAATAAGCAGCTCAAAATAATCCTCACATCAAAGAGGCTTATTGCAAGGGCCCCGTTTCGCCTCCTTCGCTCTCATTGTGAGTGATGGGCTCTCATCTCCTGCAGTCTTAGTTTGGGATGACATACTCTACTCACCCATGTTCCTCAAATACTAAGTTCAGGAAAATTTTTTGTTACCATTTTAGTTGAGAAGAAGGATAGTAAATTGGTGATTTAATAAAAAACAAAACAAAACAAAACAAAACAGAAAGCTGGGCCTGTTGGCTCATGCCTGCAATCTCAGCACTCTGGGAGGCAGAGGCAGGTGGATCTCTATGAGTTCAAGGCCAGCCTGGTCTACAAAGTGAGTCTAGGACAGCCAGGGCTACACAGAGAAACCTGTCTCAAAAAACAAAAACAAACAAAACAAAACAAAATCCCAACAATGGGACTGGAGAGATGGCTCCAAAGTTAAGAAACACTGACTGCTCTTCCTGAGGTCCTGAGTTCAATTCTCAGCAACCACACAGTGGGTCACAACCATCTATAATGTGATCTAATGCCCTCTTCTGGCTTGCAGGTGTACATGCAGGCAGAGCACTGAATACATAATAAATAGATAAATCTTTTAAAAACAAACAAACAAACAAACAAAAAAGAATGGCCAGGCATATGCCTGTAATCCCAGCACTAGGGATGTAGATCTCATTGAGTTCTAGGCCAGTCTGGTCTATGAGTCCAGGACAACCAGAGCTCTGTTACACAGAGAAACCCTGTCTTGAAAAACAAAACAAAACAAAGAAACCCAATAGCATTTATGAATGAAAGAAGTACTTCATCTCTTCTGAAAACCTTTTGTGGCTAGGAAGATGGTCACACAGGCATAAGGAACCGGGCTCCCCAGCACCCATGTGAAAATACCTACACTGGTGGAACTGAGGCCGGAGGGTTCCTGGAGCTCACTGGCCAGTCTGTATAACCAGTTCGTGAGCTTCCGGTTCAGTGAGAGACCCTGACTCCATACTCATAGGTTCTGAGTGTATAGATGTGTATGGAGAATACGGGAGTGTACGGTTCTGACAACCAGGCTGGTTCCCAGCTTCTGGGATGGGAGTTTCCTACCACTGTTCAGACTGGCATGCCTCTTTCTGCTTTTCCTTTTCATGCTCATGTTTAAAAAGTAAGGATGAGGGCTGGAGAGATGGCTTAGTGGTTAAGAGCACTGTCTGTTCTTCCAGAGGTCCTGAGTTCAATTCCCAGCAACCACATGGTGGCTCACAAGCATCTATACTGGGATCGATGCCACCTTCTATCGTGCAGGTATACATGAAAATAGAGCACTCCTATATATTAAATAAATAAATAAATCTTTTTTAAAAAAGTGAGGGTGAACAAAAGGCAAGCTTTGGGGTGGAAATTCTTGTCTCTTTTGTTCAGGGATGTATTTTAGACACCTAAAATATAGAGGGAAGATGACAGTATTATTAAAAAAAAAAAAATTGGGGCCTAGAGAGATGGCTCAGTGGTTAAGAGCACTAGTTGCTCTTCCGAGGGCCTGAGTTCAATTCCCAGCACCCACATGGTGGCTCACACCATCTGTATTATGATCCGATGCGCTCTTCTGGTGTACATGAAGACAGCCTACTCATATACATAATAAATACATAAATATCTTTTTTTTTAAAGAAAAAAATTCTTTTTTTTTGGTGTGTGTATAGGTACACTCACACTGTGCCTGCATACATGGAGCCAGAGGTTAGCCAGATGTCTTTCTCTGTCATCTTCCATCATATCTTAGTCACTGTTCTAGTGCTGTGAAGAGACACCATGGCCATGACAACTCTTATGAAGAAAGCATTTACTTGGGGGCTGGTTTACAGTTTCTGAGGTTTAGTCCATGGTGGACAGCATGGCAGCATGCAGGCAGACACTGCAGCAGTAGCTAAGAGCTACTTCCTGATCCTCAGGCAGAAAGAGCGAGAGAGAGGGAGAGAGGGAGAGATGGGGGGGGGGGGGAGAGGGATGTGCAGAGAGAGAGGAGATGAGAGAAGAGTGATTGAGGGTACCAAGAATGTCCCTATTATATAGTGCAGGGGGAGGGGAAGCCCGTGTCCCTGGGCTGTTCAGGGTAGAGGGCAGGTATGCCAGCCACGCCCTGCAGCAGGTAGGGAAGAAGAGATGCTGGGAGAACCTGGGAGGCCAGGTCCACATTGGTATGTTACATATACATCTCCCTAGCTTGTTCGGGGAACAGTTCTCTGAAGGCATCGCTGCTAACCGCCTTGTGGTTTGCTTTTAATTCTCCCTTCTTTATGCGATGAGGCGTTTAGCCTTTGATCTCCTCTATCTCATGGGGCAGGGAAGGAAGAAGTACGGCAGGCAGGCAGGAAGACAACACCAACAGCCTCTTTTCTTGGCCAAATGTAAGAAGGCCCGCTGTTTAGAAGGAAGGCCTCTGAGGCGGTTTTCACACGGAGCCTTCTGACATTTTATGAATGCTGAGTCCCTCTTTATTATGCCTTTTCCTTGGCAGTTTGTGAGGTGAACGCTTTTCCTTACCCTTCATATATATATGAAGATTATATATACTAAAGATCAATTGATTGGTTATAATTTGGGGGTGGGTGGGACAGGCCCTACTATAGCCTTGGCTGTTCTGGAACTCACTCTGTAGACCAAGCTGGCCTTGAACTCAGAGAGCTCTACCTGCCCCTACCTCCCAAGTGCTGTTATTAAAGTGTATGTGTGAGTGCGTGCTTCTTTGTATACCATATACATGCAGGAGCCCAAATAGCCCAGAAAGGGGCATGAGATATCCCAGAGCTACAGTTATTGGTGGTTATGAGCCACCAAATGTGGGTGCTGCTTATCCCACTTGGGTTCTCTGGGGGAGCAGTAAGTGCTCTTAGCTGCAGAACTGTCTTTAGCTCTTTATCTCTTTTATTTGAAGGCTCAGCTCCACGTATGGGCTCCTGTGTATTAAATACACTGACTCCTAATAGGAAACGATTGTTTCCCTCTTTGAGGCAATATCAACAGACAACAGCTAAAAGAATCACCAAGAGTTCACCAGAAAATCAGGAAACGTAGCAATTTACAAAAGAATCCAGTCATTTTTCACTTCTCGATCTCATCAGGACTTATGTGATCAGCGTTTACTCCTTTTAGCTGTTAGAGCTTGGAATGTCAAGTGCTTGGCCATAACTAATTGTTGGTACTAAAAAATGGATGATTATATTATAATTAGAAACATACACATGCTGTATACACTTGTATCTGAAAACCATGATAATTTTATCAGGTTGTATTTGTCAGCTACATAAATATATGTATATAGTGTAGTATGTATAACAGATGGATAAGTTATATTTCCGTTCAACTCCCCGCAAAGGGGTCACAGCACACAGGTTGAGAACCGCTGATATAAAGCCACCCTTAATCTTTATTGTCTCTTAAATGTATATTTAAAGTTTTCTCAACAAAGTGACAGTTTAGAACTTTCTCAGAACATTTAACAAAACATTTTAATAGTATAATAATATTTTTTGGGGGGGAGCTCAAGACAGGGTTTCTCTGTGTAGCCCTGGCTGTCCTGGAACTCACTCTGCAGACGAGGCTGGCCTTGAACTCAGAGATCCACCTGCCTCTGCCTCCTGAGTGCTAGGATTAAAGGGGTGTGCCCACCATGCCTGGTTTGTAATAACCTTTTAAAGGTATTAGTTACCTCTCTTTTTGGTAAGCTCTGATAACAGTCCGTTGACCTAATATATAGAGTAACATAAAAGTTTATTGTGGGGCTGGGGATGTAGCTTTGTTGATAGAGTGCTTCCCTCACAAGCCTCGGGGTCAGTCCCTGGATAAACTGGGATGGACATACATGCCTGTACTCCCATCATTTGGGAGAGCGAAGCAGGAGGATCGGAAATTCAAGGTCATCCACAGATACATAGGGAGTGTGAGGCCAACCTGGGCACGGGAGACCGTTTCAAAAGTAGATAGATAGATAGATACATAGATAGATACATAGATACATAGATAGATACATAGATACATAGATAGATACATAGATAGATAGATACATAGATACATAGATGCATAGATAGATAGATGCATAGATAGATGCATAGATTGATGCATAGATAGGAGGCTACCTGGATCTTGAATGTTACTGCTTGTTGGGTTTGGCACTTTCTGTTTTCCTTCTTGAAGGAGATTAAACATAAAGACATATTTACAAATTTTGGATGTAACACAGCCTTCATGAAAGTCGCATATTTACTAACTGTACAGAAAGGAAAGAAACTCATAGTTGCAATCTAATGAGCATGGTTGATGTACACCATTTGTGTGTTTTGACTTTATATGTATTAAGATTTAAAAAAATGTTTATTTAATTTTGTGTGTGTGTGTGTGTGTGTGTGTGTACATGTGTATGTGTGTGCATGCAATCTTGTGCCTGAGTATATGTATGGCACCTCATATGTGCAGGAGTCTACAGAGGTCAGAAGAGGCATGGGATCTCCTGAAACTGTGTTTACAGATGACTGTGACCCACCACGTGGGTGCCACTAATTATGCCTGGGTCCACTTTAAGAGCTGTAAGCTCTCTTAAGCATTGAGCTGTCTCTCCAGTCCCTTGTATTAAAATATCTTATACCACAGCAAACTCCTGCTTGGCCACTTCTGTTACACTCTATAAAGATGAGGTGTAACTTCCTGAGGAATTATGTCATGCAACAGATCTGGTATAAAAGGTTTATTGTGGGAAAGGGGGAGGGGCCTGGAGGAGGGACAGAGACAGTGAGTGGGCCATGAGGGCTTAGAGAGAGGGGACAGCAAGGGAGAGAAAGGGGATGCCCAGGGCACAGAGAAAGAGAATGTGGGGCCAGAGGGAAACTGGAACAGAGAGGCAGAGACAGTGTTTTATGGGCCACATATACCTGGCCCACCTGGCATGGCAGGGGCAGGTGATGATGTAAGGTGTTGCTAGGTTCCTCAGGGTGGCAGCAGAATCACCTGTATGCTAGCAACCTCCAAATATGAAGCAAATGTCAAAAAATTATATTTGGGGGGCTGGAGAGATGGCTCAGTGGTTAAGAGCACTGGCTGCTTTTCCAGAGGGCCTGAGTTCAACTCATAGCACCCACATGTCAGCACACAATTGTGTGTAGCTAGTTCCAAGGGAATCTGACACCCCCACCCATGCATGCATTCAAGCAAAATATCAATGCACATAAAATAAAAACATAGTAGCTGGGTGTGGTGGCGCATGCTTTTAATCCCAGCACTCAAAGTGAGTCTAGGATAGTCAGGGCTGTTACACAGAGAAACCCTGTCTCAACAAAACACAAGGTAAAAATCATAAAAAGACTTAATAAAATTATATTTGGGTTTTATGTGTATTCATTTTTCAAATATATTTAAATCATGCCTTTTTAATCAACAAAGCCTGTTTTGAGACAGGGTCTTGCTATGCAGCCCAGGCTGGCATTAGCTCACTGTTCTCCTGCTCCCTGTCTCAGTCTCCTGGTGCTGAGATCATGGGTCACTGTTCCAGGCCAAAGTACATGACTACTTATGAGGCAGTGAATTATCTGTTCATTTTTATAAATAGCTGACCTATGAGGTGTTCATTAGAATTTTTAACTTGAATGATTGGTATCAGTTTCCTACTGACTACATTGAAATGAAAAGGTGTGACTAGGAAATCCGAAGACAAATGACAGTATGTTTGGAATGTTTTTTTTTTTATTATTATTATTTTCCCCTAAGCATTATGACATATTTCCATATTTGTGTTTGGTATTTTAGTGTAGAAATAAACCTCCATCCTCCTGTTTGGTATTTGACTGATTATGTTGCCCATTTTGGAGCAGAAGCAGTTCTTGACTGTTCTCCCAGGCAACCACGTAGCAGAGTTCTGGGGAGGGGATGCCTCTGGTTCCCCAGGCTACCGACTACCTGGCAGAGTTTTAGGGAGGGGATGCCTCTGGCAGCAACTGAACCTGGTGTAGATTTGAATAGGCTTATGTTTGCTCGAGGCTTTTCTCCCAGTTGGGTTTGTTTCTTTGAGGACTGTCCTCTCAGGCATATAGCAGTGTGCCACAGGCAGACCTTGCTTCACGTCCTGGCTGACATGTGCTCCATACCTGTTTTCCCAGCTCACTGGCTTTACAGCCAAGGGCAGCATGGCAGGACCTGTCTGGGTTCTGTTTGTTCTGCTGCCTTTGCATTAGTCCCAGGAGAGGATTTGGAATGGAGAAAGAATTGTAAGGAACCCGGGACAGTGTCCTGCTTTTCCTAAGCCGTGTTGGATGCTGACTTGGTCTGTTTCTTGCAGTGTTAAAAATTCTTAACCACCTCATCCCTTAAGCTCAGGTTCAATTACAAATACCAAAACATCCAAAAGCCAAACGTAATTAAGTTTTAGGAGCCTGCCATTTTAGATGGCTCACATCACCACTCTCCTCATTAATGTAAGTTTTGCACATTTGTCAAAGGAACTAGAAACTCTCAATGGGTGTTTCAGAAATTGTGTGTGTGCGCGCGCGCGCACGCATGTGTCTGTCTTAAGGTTCCCAGGGAGAGCTGATGGGATGCACAGCTGAGTAATAGAACTTACCCAGCATTCTTAAGGCTCTATGTCCATCCTCTATGTTGCAAAAAAAAAAAAAAAAAAAAAAAGGGCAAATATTTGCAGAGCATGGTGGTGCACTCCTTTAATCCCAGCACTGGGGAGATGAGGCAGGGGGATCACTATGAGTTCGAGGCCATCCTGGTCTACAAAGTGAGTCCAGGACAGCCAAGGCTACACAGAGAAACCCTGTCTTGAAAAAAATAAAATAAAATGAAACAAATAAGGGATGGGGGGCATTTTCTAGGAACAAGATCATTATATATTTTACAAAATCAAGGAGAACTCACTATAAAGATCAAGAATGTGGAGGGAGCTGGTTGTGGCAGTGCACACTTGTGATCCCAGGACTCATGGGAGGTGGAGGCTGGATCAGGTGTTGAAGGTCATCCCTCAGCTACTTAGTAAGTTCCAGACCAACCTGGGTTACATGAGACCCCATCTCAAACACAAAACACTAGGGAGCTGGAGAGGTGGCTCTGTGGTTAAAGGACAGATACTGTGCTTAGGACCCAAGTTCAGTTCCCAGGACCCAGGCCAGTTGGTTCCCAGCTGCCTGTAACTCCAGCTCCAGAGAATCCAACACACTCTTTCCTCTTTTGGCTTCTATAGGCACTGAACACACATGTACCATAAGTGCACATGCGTGCACATACATACGCGCGCGTGCGCGCGCACACACACACACACACACACACACACTCTGAAGCCAAATCCAGGGCTGGAGAGATGACTCAGAGGTTAAGAACACTGGCTGTCCTTTCAAAGGTTCTGAATTCAATTCCTAGCAACCACATGGTGGCTCATAACCATCTATAGTGAGATCTGGTGCCCTCTTCTAGTACATAGGCACACATGTAGGCAGAACACTGTATAAGTAATAAATAAATAAATCTTTTTTAAAAATCTAAAACATAAACCCTCCAAAATGAGACAGACAGAAAGAGAAATGTCTGTGGCTTCTTTGTTGACCTGAATTTTTGAGATTCTTCATTTTGTGACACTGTGGAGATATATATATGACAGAACCAGATTTTTAAATTTCTTGGCATTTTAGCAGTTGATCTCCTTATACATTTCTTAGATGATTTTCATAGTTTTACTTAAACTTTAACCTGACAATAGCATACAGTCTTTCACAGGAACTAATTGTGTATTTGATCGACAATTTTATAGAACAGGGGGAATAAGTCTTTTAGAGCTGGGAGTATAGCTAGGTAATGAGTGCTACCTGCCATGTGTGAGGCCCTGGGTTTGGTCCCCAGAGCAGAAATAAGAGAAAAAGGGGGGATCAAAACAAACCAAAACACAGGGGGTGGACAGATGGCTCAGTGATTGAGAGCACTGCTTGCACTTCCAGAGGACCTGGGTTTGATTTGTAGCATCCACATGACAGCTCATCTCTGTCTATAACTGTGCGTCCAGGGTATCTGATGCCCTCTTCTGGCTTTCATGGGCACCAGGTGTGCAAGTGGTGTACAGGCATACATGCAGGCAAAACGCCTTTCCCCTTAAAGAAAGGTAGGGGAGGGAGACTATTTTCCTCTATCCTTTAATTTTTCCCCCTGAGATCTGTATTAACAAAAGAAAATAAAATTGTTAACATATATACATGAAGATACTTGGGGAGAAATGGTTGAGAATAAAAGCTTGGCCAGGCGTGGTGGCGCACACCTTTGCTCCCAGCACTTGGGAGGTAGAGGCAGGTGGACTTCTGTGAGTTCAAGGCCAGCCTGGTCTACCAAGGGAGTCCAAGACAGCCAAGGCTGTCTCAAAAAACAAACAAACAAAAAAGCTTATATAACAGCTTCCACTAACAACAAAGGATGGTGTGTGTGTGTGTGTGTGTGTGTGTGTGTGTGTGTGTGTGTGTGTGTGTGTGTGTGTGTGTAAAGGTGACCAGGAAAAGGAAACAAAAAGGTTTGTGTAGATTTTCATAGGTGCCTTTTCCCACATTGGAGCTCTGTGTGTGTGTGTGTGTGTGAAATGTAGTCCTTCTTTTCTTCCTAATACCGAGGATAACATTCTTACAAATGGCATTTTCTGCATAAATAAGAATTTTTCTTACGAAAGGGTGTCTATTGTCTTCTTACTTTAAGGGCTTCTCTTGCATCTCCAATCCCTTAAAGTAATAGGCTCAACACAATCCTTATGCTACGGAGGGGTATCTGGGTATAGCAGATCTGGGTATCCTACAGAAGCCAAAGGTACTGTTACCATCTAGGGGTCTTGATCCGGCTCTTTTTCTCTGCCAGCTAAAGCATTAAATGGCAGAGAAGATCTCAAGCACTGACAGGTAGTAGTAGAGACATGTCGAGCACAGCAGAGAGGAGCAGACAGAATCCGCAGTTGAAGAAAGGGTTTTATTAGGGCACACAGAGGGCGCCTTTCCACAAAGCAAGCAGGTTCTCCTTGAGGGCTGGGGCTTTTAAGCCTTTGGAAGGTCATCCTCCCGCACTTGAGGGTTGGTCATTTCCAAGAAAGACAGGATGGCTGATTGGCCCACAACTGTTGTGTAAACTTGTCCCAGTCTGACCTTGGACTCCTTGTGCCAGCCTTGGCTAGAGAAAAAGCCCAGAAGGCCTTTGTTTTACCCTGCCAGGTTTCTATCTCAGATCTAGAAGGCAGTCATCTTTAAAGTTAATCATCCTCATTACCTAGTCATGGACCCTCTGCCTATATGTCTGCTTACCTGGGGGTCTGTCTAGTCCCTCAATATCTATTTTCCATTGTCTTCTGGGTGACTGGTACTGTGTGTGTGTGTTGTGGGGCGGGGGGGGGGTGCGGGGGAGGAGACAGGGTATGCACCCAAACTGCCAGGTCCAGCTGGAATAACTCTTATGTTTTGGGTGGTTTGGAATGTTAGATCTTAACCCAAGGCCAGAGGTAGAATCCATTCTTTTGACCAGGAGGAAATAGCTTTCCTTTAATGGGCCTCCACAGAACCGAGATCAAGCTTACAATGACATTCCCACCTCTTAAGAGGTGGTCTAAAAATCGTTTGGGAATGGGCTGAAATTTGGGAGTAAGTAAACACCATTTTCACCATGAAAGTCTAGAGAGCCAGTTGTGCTCAGCAGAAAGGATTAGTGTCTGGACTGGAGCTTTTTGTTTTCTTAAAGATTTACTTATTTATTATGTATACAATGTTTTGTCTGCATGTATGCCTGTCTGCGCACCAGAAAAAGATACCAGATCTCATTATAGGTGGTTTGGGCCACCATGTGGTTGACTGGGAGTTGAACTCAGGACCTTTGGAAGAACAGGCAGTACTTTTAACCTCTGAACCTTCTCTCCAGCTCTGGACTGGAGTTTTATTTCCATTTTCTTGTATATAGTCTGTGCTGGCTGGTTGTTTGTCAACTTGACATAAACTAGAGTTATGTGAGAAGAGGAACTCCATTTGAGAAATGCCTTCATTCACACTGCTGGTAGGAAGTCTGTAGGGGACCCCGCCCCCCTTGGTTTTTTGAGACTGGGTTTCTCTGTGTAGTCCTGGCTATCCTGGAACTCGCTCTGTAGACCAGGTTGCCTCAAACTCAGAGATCCACCTGCCTCTGCCTCCCTAGTGCTGAGATTAAGACTTTTCTTGATTAATGATTGATGTGGGCTGGTCCAGCTAGGCCACTTTGGGGTAGGGTGGGAGTGGGTGTGGCACCATCCCTGGGCAGGTGGTCCTGAGTAAGCCATGAGGAGCAAGCCAGTAAGCAGCATTCCTCCATGCCCTCTGCTTCTGTTCCTGCCTCCGTGTTCTGCCCTGACTTCCCTCGGTAATTAGAAGATGGTGCACCCCTTTAATCCCAGCACTCAGGAGGCAGAGACAGGCGTCTCTGTGAGTTCAAGGCCAGCCTGGTCCACAAAGTGAGTGTCAGGACAGCCAGAGCTACGGGACAAATAACTGTCTCAAAAAACCAAACCAAACCAAAACAAGCAAACAAACAAAAAGGAAATAAACCCGAGTTGCTTTGGCTCTTGGCTTTTCATCACAGCAGCAGGAGCACTGACTTAAGCCAAGCCTCCAGGCAAGGTGCTGATCTGGATTAGAGACCAGAGCCCCTCCCCCTTCCCTAGCCCCCGCTTCTGGCATTCCTGGTTAGAAAACCAAGGACAGTGCCTGGATTGTTGTTTATGGGGATTCCTGGCCCTAAACTACCTCTCCAGTTACTTCTGTCAGGTTATAGAGCCTCCGAATCTCTATGTAGCACAGAGCTAGCTGTGCTGGAAGACTTCAGGCGCTATGCATTCGTGGTAGTAGGAAGAAAAAGTGGATAGCATCTCATCATCTACGTTTTCTCTCTTCCATGTCCTGCTGCCTTCTCAGGCCAAAGTAGAGGAGAACATCCAGGAGGTCTTCAGTTCCTACAAGTTGAACCACGTTATACCGAGGTAAGCTGTGAGTAGCAGCCAGCGCGCATGCAGCCCTGAGGGACCCCCTCTACCCTCCTCCTTGTCTCTACTTAACCAACTAGGGGCGTGTTTCCCCAACCAGCTGAACTAAATCTCTACCTCAGTGGAACTGGAGATCAGGAGATTGTGAGCCACCTGATCTGGGTGCTGGAAACTAAACTTATGTCCTCTGGAAAGCCAGCAAGTGCTCTCAAGTGGGGAGCTATCTCTCAACCCCCTAGACTAGTTCTTTTTGCCGGTATCCAAATTAAATTCCGGGAGACACCAGTTGATCCCCTCTGGTTTACGACGCTGTATGGGCAGGGTGTGGTAGTGCACGCCTTTGATCCCAGGGGGCTGGGGGAGGAAGAGGCAGGTGGATCTCTGAGTTCAGAGCCAGCCTGCTCTACGGAGTGAGTTCCAGGACAGCTAAGGCTACACAGAAACCCTGTCTCAGAAAACCAAAAAGAAAGAAGCTGTATGGTCCGAAGTTCAGCTTCACCTTGTTTAACACATCTATTGACAACTTTTTTTTTTTCTAGACAGAGTTTCCCTGTGTAGCCTTGACTGTCCTGGACTCACTTTGTAGACCAGGCTGTCCTCGAACTCACAGAGATCTGCTTGTCTCTGCCTTCCTGAGTTCTGGGATTACAGGTGTGAGCCCCCTTGCCCAGCCCGGCAATCTTGTGAATTCTGCATAGTCCATGGGCCAAGTACATAGAAGTCTTTTGAGACTGGCTCATCAGGGAACGGGGCTTTCCTCTATCGAGGCCTGTCTGTACTCTCCAGGTGAGAAGCACCTGTGGCACTGACCCAAGCAGAAGGAAGGTCTGGGTATTTCTTACTGAAAATTTACTTATGGCTCTAGCTACTGTAGAAAACAGCTAGAAAGGGCAGCATTTGCCGGGAAGGGCACGTGGGAAGGCAAAGGTCCTCATGCTTCCCCGGAAGGGCAAGAGGCAAGTACGGGTCAGCTAGAGGAACCTTTCCCTAGCCTGCCAGGCTACATCTCTGCAGTACCCAAAGCTGAGACCTTGGGCCGAGGAACTATTCCTTTAGTCAGGAGCCACATCTGGAGCTTCGCAAATGTCATTTATGTCAAGAGCTCAGGGGAACAGAGCTCCTATCTCCACCAGACCCGCTCCAGCTTCCGTCCCCAGAGGCGGTTGGACCTGGTGATGCTGAAGGATGTTTGGGAGGGCCATGCTGTTAGCCACTGTGTCACCTGCCTGAGCTCTGAGTCACTGTGTTCTGCCTGGGGCTCTGCGGACACACAGCCTCTGTGTTCCCACACAAGGGACCTGTGACTTCTGACGCTCTCTTTTCATTCCCCATCCAAACGGAGCCTTTGCACTCTCATCCTTTTTTTTTTTTTTCTCAAGACGTATTTATTCATTATTATGTATACAGTACTTTGCCTGCATGTATACCTACAGGCCAGAAGAGGTCACCAGATCACATTATAGATGGTTGTGAGCCATCATGTTGTTGCTGGGAAGTGAACTCAGGACCTTTGGAAGAGCAGGCAATGCTATTAACCTCTGAGCCATCTCTTTAGCCCTGGACTCTCGTTTTTGACAAGAGATGAGGAAGGCTGAGGGGCTGCAGTCTGGATGGGTTTTGGTGAGTGGTGGTAGAGAACCCACTTGCCATTTATAGATCTTAGGTCAGGTGTGGGTAGAAAACAAGTGTGCTTGATAGAATATATCATGTTTCTGGACTTGCTTCAAGAATCACACTGTCCAATTTTTATCTTTTGTTTGTTTGTTTGTTTTGTTTTTCCAAACAGGGTTTTTCTGTGTAAGAGCCCTGGCTGTCCTGGACTCACTTTGTAGACCAGGTTGGCCTCAAACTCACAGAGATCCCCCTGCCACTGCCTCATAGAGTGCTGGGATGCAGACATGTGCCACCACACCCATCTGAAACTATTATTCTAAATTTAACCTTTTGGTAGTCACAATTTAAGTCTTGGCCAGGAGGTATAGTGAAGTGGGTGGAGTTGTGGTCTCGCGGGTGTGAGCCCCAAGTTACAGCTCAAAAGAAAACAACCCCCAAATGACAACAAACCAAAGAAACAAAACCACACTTCAGGCCTGACCGCTCATCCAGGCTCACCACCATGCTTACCCAGCGTTGGTAGGCCACCTCAGTGACACGGCTCATTTGGGTTCCTGAGGCCGTGATACTGATGAGATGTGACATGCTGTCAGGGCCGCTGACAGCAGGGCAGGTCCAGGAATGCCTGCAATGATGCTGAGGCAGGCATAAGCCAGAGCTGGGAAACAGGTGTGGCTCAAGTTCAAGGCCGAAGCTAGATGTTGCTGTGTTCTACAATTAATCTCCTTCTCAGAAATGACTTTCCTGTCAGGGGTGGTGGTATATGCCACCTGTAGTCCTAGCACCTTGGATAGGGGTGGGGGAGTAAAGGCAGGAGGACCAGGAGTTCAAAGTTTTCCTCAGACGTGAGTTCAAGATCAAGACTAGCTTGGATTACAGGAGGCCTTATTAAAAAAAAAAAAAAAAGAGATAAGATTTCCCTCTTTTTTTGGCTGTGAAGTGTGCATCTGTCCTGGAGTGAGGTAGTCAGTACCAAGAAGCCCTCCTTTTTCTTTCTTCTTCTTATGGTGCTGGGGGTTGAATTTAGGACCCTCTGTACTGCTAGGGACTTCGCACCCTCAACCCTTGACCTCACGTCATCAGCCTCATGGGTGAGCTCCTGAGGCACTGAGCCATCTCACTGGGCCCTTGTACTTGTACTGATTTTGTCAGCATCCTGCTTTCTCTTATCGCTGTTGTTTTGGGGTGTTTTGTTATTTGCTTTGATTTTGGTTTTGGTTTTGAAAGGGTTTCTCATGTTGGCCACAGAGCTAGTCACTTAGCATGACCTTGAACTCTGCCGAGGCCGTAGGTGTGCACCATGATGCTATAACACACCCTGCTTTCTTATGAACCTCAGTGTGTTCTGTTAGGTCTCACAGAAACCCAGGACAAATGGCTGAGGTGTCTGTTAGCGTATCAGAGCAGGCTCTGGCTGCCAGTGTCTCTCAGTGTCTCAGGTACCTGTTACTGTTACTGAGAGGCTTGGCTCCTCTCAGCACTTCTCACTCCTGGCCCTGCCCTCAAGCCCTCCAGCCCCTGAGCATACATCCCTTCCCCCAGCTTCTCTCTCCTATCCATCTAACTCTGCCATTTTGGCTATGTACTGTCTATTCTGCTGGTCATGTTCAGCTGGACCCTTCCAGATGCCTCAGGCTGTGCTCTCCCTCATATCTACGGCAAACCTAGGGTACCCAGGATGAGTTGTGTCCTCATTTTCATTCATTTTTCTCTTCACTTTTTTCTTAGCCATTGAGGTCAAACCCAGGGCCTGGCACACACTATGCAGCAGTCCTGCTAGCCGACCCACACCCAGCCCTCTCCTTGACCCATCTTGTTCTGCTTCTTATGAACGTTTGCTTTTCCCATCCAGGACCTTAACCACTTGCTCGTCACAGTCCTGAGTGTTTACCTTCCCAGTTTATTTCATTTGCCTTAATGTGAAATGTAAAATGTGTAAACTGTGCATGCACAGGCACAGACAGACAGACAGACAGACAGATAGACACACACACACACACACACACACACATACACACACACACACACACACACACACACGTTTAAAATTGTTTTCTCTGGGGTGGGAATGACCCTGCTGGCAGTGCCCTTGGGGTTCTCGCTGGAGGTTAAGCTTGCAGTGGTTCAGAAGCCAGCTCTGAAGACCTCGACGCTTGACCTCTGTCTTCCCCATTCCTAAATAGAAATCCTGAGGGCCCAGAGGCACACTGCTTCTTACAGTGCATTTTCTACACTCAGCGTCTTCCGTGTCACAGTCATCACAAGACACTCAAGGGTGGTACAGGTTTGGGGACGTATGCTTGTTTGGTTTTACTCTGCCTTGTTGTCTTGAAGTCTTTTAGACGTTCACCCCATTCATTCGGCACCAGTGCCTGAGGAGGCTCCCGAGAGCCAGGTGTTCTGTGGGGCTTGGAAAGCTGTATGAACAACACAGGCCCTAGTCCTACCTCAGCTGGGCTTGCTGTCTCTTGGGGAGATGAACACCAACTCCAGTTGCTAGTGGAGTGCCTGAGAGTCCAGGACAGATGTCTCAGATCGGGGTGGCCTTTCAGAGAAAGTGCCAGTTAATGCTGAGACCCATAGGATGCCCCGCGGCATGAGCTGATAAACTTAGAAGTGCGAGGAATGTTCTAGACAGAGGGGACAACGTGTGCAAAGTCCCAAGACTGCAGAAAGCAGAGCTCAGGTCGTGGGGTGAGGTTGGAGAGAGAGGAAGGGGCTGAGTGGGCTAAACCCAGAAATATAAGCCATATTACCACCTGGTACCCACTTTAAGGCCCTTCTAATCCCAGTTCCTGTCCCCCTCTGCTTGTTATACAAGTGCCCTCCCTCATCCACTGTTGTGCTGAACCCTTGCATCATCCCTGGCCTTCCACCCCAGCCTCTGTTTTCTTTCCCCCTTCTTGGCTTTGAGACTGAGCTCTTGGGGGTGGGAGGAGCTTTGGCTTTTAACTTCCTACACGGAGCATGAAAGGGGCATGTAATGAAAGGGGTGTGAGTCAGCCTGGGCTGTGGTAACCAAGTGCATGCTGGGTGCTCTGAAACCCAGGAACTTAAGAAGTTCAAGAGGTTGGAAATCCAAGATCAAGATGCTAGCAGGCCTGGTTCCTCCAGGATTTGCCTGACTGTCCTCACATGGCTTTTTGGGCTCAGACTCCCTAGAGTCTCCCCTCCATGCCCCGCCCCTCCACGGTCTTTGTGCTTGCTGGGCCGAGCTCTTGGCAATGAGCTACACCCCTAGCTTTCCTAAAGCACCTGTATTATTGGATAGGCCCAACCTTTCGGCTCTTATTTAACCTTACATTCTTCCTTCAAGGTCTTATTTCTAAACACACTCACACCATGGCTAAGATTTCAACATTGATTGTGTGTGTGTGTGGGGGGGGGAGGCCACAGTTTAGCTCATAGCAGTAGCCTTTTAGTGCAGTTTCCAATTTACCAAAATAAACTGAACACTTCAACTTAGCAGTACATTTTTATGCTTATGATTTAAATGGATGAGGTTGAAAAAAGTAAGAAGTTGGCTTGGGGAAATGCCCCGGAAATCATCTCTCCCCACATCTCCTAACTCTCCATTTCCCTCCAGCCTATGTGGCTGAAATTTCTCTTCAGAGAGACCACCCCCCCCAACCTCAACAGCCACCTCTCAGCAGGGCTCCTGGGGCCTGGTTGTATGGGGGTGAGGCTCAGGTAGAGGGGAGCTTCTTAGGAGGGGCCTTGCCATTGGCCTGGCTCAGATTCTTTTTCTAGGGACCAAGCTGAGGTAGATGAGGAGGCTATGGAGGCTTCCTTCCATTAGCTGTTCCCGAGCAGTCAGCGTTCAAGCAGTCCTTTCTGCTTCAGCAAGCCGACCTGTTGCCTTTGGAAGCCAAAAGCCAAAAGCTTTGGAGCTAGTTAGTTGATTTCTTAGTGACTGAAAAGCCCCTTGTCACATAAAAAGATTGTTCAAAAAGATAGGAAGACTTCTTAGAGTTTCAGTACTTGAAAAAGATTTCTTTTACATTTATTTACAGTGTGTGTGTGTGTGTGTGTGTGTGTGTGTGTGTGTGTGTGTGTGTGTGTATGTGTGACATGCATAGTATGGGTGCTTGGAAGTCAGAGGTCAAGTTGCAGGACTCGGTTCTGTCTTCCTGTCATGTGGGTTTCAGGAATTGAACTCAGGTCATCAGGCCATCGTAGCAAGTGCTCTTATTTGCTGAGCTGTCTCACTGGGCTGCATTTCTGTACTTTTGAAGGATTTGTTTAGTTGTTTAACTCAGCTTAGTAAAAATGCCATGTGTGGTGATACATACCGATAATCCCAGCAGAAGTAGGAGCAAGTGGATCTCCGAGTTAGAGGCCAGTCTGTTCTACAAAATGATTTCCAGGATAGCAAGGGCCAATCAAAGGAATCCTGTCTCAAAACCAAACCAAACCAAACCAAACCAAAAACAAAAACAAATACTACGCTTGAGTTTGAGTGGCTTTGGTTTCTCTGGTCATCACTGCTGGTCTGCCTTCATTAATGGTCTTGCTTGTTCTTGTCAGAGGCCTGGGCTAGCTTGTGTTTCCATCCTGCTCAGGCTGAGCCAGGACATATGAGCTATTTCAGAAATCTGCTTACCATTTTCCCTCCCTCCCTGTTGTAGTCTGTTCTTCCTTTCATCCCACTGCTGTTTCCGAAATAGTCCCAGCAAGGAAGCCAGGCATGGTAGCACACACGCGTAACATAAGCCCTCTGCTGAGGCAGAAAGATTTTGAGTTTGGGGCCAACCTAGGCTACATAGTGAGAGTCTGTCTTTAAAACAAAACAAAACAAAACAAAACAAAGTTCTGAGTTGGAGGCCAGCCTGGACTACAGATTGAGTTCCAGGACAGCTAAGGCTACGCAGAGAAACCCTGACTCGAAAAACCAAAACCAAACAAATTAAGAAGCCACCTAGAAATGTCGGCTGACTGGTCTACTTCTTGGCTTCCACGTCATTTGCTCATATTCTCTAACGCCCTCGCGGCAGCAGCCAGTCTGGAGCTTCTGTGAGCCGGGTTCCTCGTTCCTGAGAAATCACAGGCTGCCATCCCACAAGCTTCCCGCTGGTCTGCGCTTCCCCACCTCACACTCCCAGACTTGCCTGGCTTCACCCAACTGCCCATCACATCATTTCTGTCTCTGAGGATGTGGAGGCCTTTCTTATTGGAAGTTCTCGTCTCCTGCTGCCTAAATCACTTCAGTAACTCCCTTTAAAATCATTTTTACTTGCTTATTGTTATTGCCTATATGTGTGCATGGTGCATACATAGGCTCATGTGGAGGTCAGAGGACAGCTGGAGTCGGCTGCGTCCTCCTACAGTTACACAGGTTTCAGGCATTGAACTCAGGTCCTTAGGCTTGCACAGCGAGTGCTTTAATAGTCCAGGAAGTCTGACACTCTCTGGCCTTGGACTTGCCCTCTTCCTGCACCAGCCTCCTGAATGCTGGGATTGCAGGCATACACCACCGTGTCTAGCTTTGGCTCCTTTTTAGAAAAGATAATTTAACGAAATATAATTCGTACATAATTCACTGAGTTCAAATATGTAATTCATCGGTTATAGTACATTCACACAGTTGTATGGCTATTATTATACTTGATTTTTGAGCATTGCATTGCCCCTTACAAGGATACCCTTGGTCACTACCCTCAGCTCCTTCATCTTGCTGTGTAGACCAGGCTGACCTTGAGCTCACAGAGACTCACCTGCTTCCACCTCCCAAATGCTGGGAGTAAAGGTGTGTGCACTACCACGCCCAGCCTGCTTCTAGGCTTTAAACAACTTGTAAATTCTGCCCCTCCCCAGGCTGACTTCTCTCCGCCTACTCCTTTGTACCCTGACTCTAACTTCTGAACTAATTATTTTATTTTATTTTGTTTTGTTTCTGGAGCCAGGCTTTCTCTGCTGTCCTGGACTCACTTTGTAGACCAGGCTGACCTTGAACTCACAGAGATCTGCCTGCCTCTCTGAGTGCTGGAATCACAGGTGTGTGCCACGGAGCCCAGCTTTTTTTTTTTTTTTTTTTTTTTTTAAGATTTCTTTATTTTATCTGTATGGGTATGTTGTGTGCATGCATGTACTTTGTACACCAGAAGAGGATATCAGGTCCCATGGAACTACAGTTACAGGCAGTCGGGAGCTGCCATATGGGTGCTAGGAGTTGAACTCAGGACCTCTGGAAGAACAGCTAGTGCTTTTAACCTCTGAGCTGTCTCTCCAGCCTACCAGTACCAGTACTGACTTCCCCTGCCGTTCTGTGAAATCAGCCCACCATGCTTACCAGGTTAGAGCATTAGCTGGGCAGGGCTCTACTTGCCTTCGCTCCATAGCTGGACTTCCATGCAAGACACTCCCTATACAGGAGTTCTGACCCTTGGATCCTCTGAAAGAGAAACTGAGTCTGGCCATTTTCTCTTCCTCCTTTTTGATTTTTTGAGACAAGAGTCTTACATAGCTCAGACTGGTCTTGATTGTGTTATATTGCAAAGGCTCACCTTGAACTCCTGGTCTTCTGCTGCCTTCGGCTCTGGGAACACAGTCCTGTGATACCGCACCTAGCAACTGTTTTCTGTCATTGCTCTGACCCCTGCCCTGAGTTTTCACAAAGGTCATGGACTGCTCTGTTGTTGGTCCTCTTTTCCCCAAGTCTCTCTGCGTCATCTGCCACCTTGTATAGTAGATAAATAATCCCATCTCTATATGTGACCTGGTCCCTGTCTGCAGCTCCCTTGTTTAAGCCCATTTCCTGTTGCCTGAACTGGGGACAATTATTCTATGTATATGTCTCAAAGTGTATTTTGGTTAATGATTCTGGAGGCTGGGCAGCTGGGGAGCATGGCAGCATCTAGTTGGCTTCTGTGGGGCCCTTTGCTCTGTTTCAGCTCAGGGTACAAAGCAGAAGGCAAGTGGGTACATGGGGAAGACACAGAGAGAGGACCAGCCTCGCTTTGTAACAGCTGACTCTTGGGAATCACTTACTCAGTTGAGGAAGGCATTGCAAACCTCTCAGTGACTTAATTGACAGTTCTTCATGCTCAGAGGTCCCGCCATCTCCTATACATAGCATTGTGATTTTTTTTTTCCTGAGGAGGCTCTTGGCCTTGAGCTTGTGGTCCTCCTGCCTTCTGAGTGCTAGCATTACAACAGGTGGGCGCCACCGCCATCCGTTCCCATCCCCGCCTTGGAAGATTCTCCTGAGGCACAGACCACATTGGTGATTGGTCTTCTGAGCGCAGAACAGTGGGAGTTCTAGAAACAATTGTTTATTGACTACCTAGAAGAGACTGGTCCTCTTTGCTGTTATTTCTGTAGTCAGCAGGCTCGGCAAACGTTTTGACATTCTTTCTCCTTTTCTTTCTTTCATAAGCACACAGGGCACTTTTCAATGCTAAGCAAGAAGTCCCACCTCCTTCTTTGCCCTTGCAGGTGGCCATGGGCAGCACATTCCATCTTAAAGCCAGTATTGCTGACCCCAGGGCCACGCGTGTGACCAACCGCCTGTGGAATACAAAAAGCATCCTCTGGCCAGGGCTGTGGGTCAGCGCGTGGGAGGTGGAATTTTGGGGCCGGAGTAACAGATGGACAACCAAAGGGTGGGCAGGGGACAAAGTACAGATCTCAGACAAGTGGTCCCAGAAGAAACGACTGAAGTGATGGC